>NC_056745.1:1213443055-1213780555 GCF_019279795.1 Protopterus annectens | reverse complement strand
TTTTTATTGGCCCTGGCCAATCAAAAATAAATAAACACATAGTTACTTCTGTTTAATGCGAAACATCGCAGTTCGCATTAAACAGAAGTAGCTCTGTTTTGCGATTTTTTGATTGGCCCGTATGCCGGTATACGGGCCAATCAAAAAAAAAAAAAGCGGAGGCTGCCTGGGATTTAAACCGGCAGTGCGGGACTCGGGATCAGGCTGCTGATCCCGGGACAGTCCCGCCCAAATAGGGACGTCTGACAACCCTGATGTAGGCCCAAGCACTTCACTAACATCAAATGAAATATTTTCCTCAGCAATCCATTTAATAGTTTGTCCATGCCTGCACAAGAACTTTCCTAACACCAAATGGAACATTTCCCTCAATGATCCTTTCAGTAGTTTCTCCATGTGTCCATGCACGTCACTGACACCAAAAGGAGCATTTTCCCCAAACAATCCTTTCAGTTGTCTGTGTTTGCACAAACATACCACTGACAGCAAATGAAACATTTCCTCCAACAATGCCCACACAAAGACTTCAATGATGACAAAGCAAATAACTTCCTGAAATGAACAATCTTGTAGTTTGTCCATTATTGCTGAAGTCATTCACTGGCACCAAATAAAACATTTCCCCTAATAATCATTTTAGTAGTATGTCCACATCTGTACAGGCAATTTTACTGACACCAAAAGAAATATTTCCCTCAATGACCCCTTCATCAGTTTGTCCATGTCTGCACAAGTGCTTCACTAACATCAAATCAAGCATTTCCTCCAGTTATCCTTTCAGTACTTCTTCCATGTATGTACAAGCACTTCACTGACAATAAATGAAACATTTCCCCCAACGATCCCTTTAGTAGTTTGTCCATGTCTGCATAAGTAGTTCACCGTCACCAAATGAAACATTTCACCCAACAATTCCTTTAGTAGTTTGTCCATGTCTGCATAAGTAGTTCACCATCACCAAATGAAACATTTCACCCAACAATTCCTTTAGTAGTTTGTCCATGTCTGCATAAGTAGTTCACCATCACCAAATGAAACATTTCACCCAACAATTCCTTTAGTAGTTTGTCCATGTCTGCATAAGTAGTTCACCATCACCAAATGAAACATTTCACCCAACAATTCCTTTAGTAGTTTGTCCATGTCTGCATAAGTAGTTCACCATCACCAAATGAAACATTTCACCCAACAATTCCTTTAGTAGTTTGTCCATGTCTGCATAAGCAGTTCACCATCACCAAATGAAACATTTCACCCAACAATTCCTTTAGTAGTTTGTCCATGTCTGCATAAGTAGTTCACCATCACCAAATGAAACATTTCACCCAACAATTCCTTTAGTAGTTTGTCCATGTCTGCATAAGTAGTTCACCATCACCAAATGAAACATTTCACCCAACAATTCCTTTAGTAGTTTGTCCATGTCTGCATAAGTAGTTCACCATCACCAAATGAAACATTTCACCCAACAATTCCTTTAGTAGTTTGTCCATGTCTGCATAAGTAGTTCACCATCACCAAATGAAACATTTCACCCAACAATTCCTTTAGTAGTTTGTCCATGTCTGCATAAGTAGTTCACCATCACCAAATGAAACATTTCACCCAACAATTCCTTTAGTAGTTTGTCCATGTCTGCATAAGTAGTTCACCATCACCAAATGAAACATTTCACCCAACAATTCCTTTAGTAGTTTGTCCATGTCTGCATAAGTAGTTCACCATCACCAAATGAAACATTTCACCCAACAATTCCTTTAGAAGTTTGTCCATGTCTGCATAAGCAGTTCACCGTCACCAAATGAAACATTTCACCCAACAATTCCTTTAGTAGTTTGTCCATGTCTGCATAAGCAGTTCACTGTCACCAAATGGAACGTTTAACAATCCCTGGACAAGCACTTTACTGACACCAACTGAAGCATTTCCCCTAGCAACTCCTCATGTAGTTTGTCCATGTGTGCACAAACTCCCTTCAATAGTTTTTTTACATCTGCACAAACACTTCACCAACAACAAATGAAACATTTCCCCTAATGATCACCAGTAGTTTCTCCATGTATTCACAAGCACTTCCCTGACATCAAAACAAAGCATTTCCCTTAGGACCACTTCAGTCATTTGTCCATGTCTGCACAAGCACTTCAATGACACTGATAGTGCTCCTATTTTGAGCTCATGTCCACTTTATTTTAGGCTTTATCCAGCTATCTTGAGCTGAGAGAGTTATGCAAACTTCTTTGCTGCTGCTCAATTGCTTTCACTCTTTATGTTCATCTATACACGCACACACACAGAAACACACACTTTTGCTTTCATTTATACAAGCACACATAAACTCACACATGCAGACAGAAACATAAACACACACACAAAAATAAAACACACACACTTCATTATTATTTTTTTATGTTTACACTCGCTAAACAATAAAAGCACTGCTTAGCAAGTGTAAAATAATGACTCGATCGATGCCACTCACATTCTCATGCAGGCATACACTCACACACACAGTTCTGTTTTTTTAATTTCTTTTTTTTATTTTACACTTGCCAAATAGCGTAAGCACTGCTTAGTGAGTGTAAAATACTGGCAGCTGTTACCTTTCACTCAATCCGAGCTCCATGGTATATACATATGCACTCATGTACAGGCACATATACACACTTGCAAACACCAACATACATGCACTCATGGACATCGCATACACACACACACACACACACACACACACACACACACACACACACACACACACACACACACACACACACACACACACAGTTTCTCTTTTCCTTCTTTATTTTAAAACTGAGCCAAGAGCTGGGGACATAGTTCCGCAATCCAACAGAAGTCGGACAGGAACACAAATCCACAGATTAGTTCATCCTGGGAAATAAAACAAGACTGGAATTGTGGATTTACAGGATATTTAAAAGTAAAATGACTCTGTGGGGTGGTAATGAAAGTGACGTGTCAAAGTGGGTATGACTTCTGTCAGTTTAACTAGGACCCAAATTTTAAACACTGAGATTGTCCCTTTAGGGAATAACACTCACAAACCAAATGTTCTTGTCATTAGAGACTCCATAGTGAGACATATGGATGCCTCACTCACTAGGTTAGATAAGGAGAAAGTCATGGTCAGCTGCCTGTCCGGTGCCATGATTAGTCAGATCACACATGCACTCACGCCTCTCTGCAACAACTACCATAATGACTCTGTCATTGCTCATGTTGGAATGTTGGAGTGAACAATCTGAGATGTACCTCACTGAACTATATGAAGAGAGACATGATTGATCTCTCTGAGTATGTGTCCCAGGCAGGTATGCCACTAGCCTTCAGCAGCATATTACCTTCACACAGAATGATGCCACAGTATAAACAAAAAATGATCGCTTTCTATGCCTGGCTTAGTTTTTGGTGTCATTCAAAGGGGATCCAGTTTGTGTCAACCTGGGATGTCATGGTCCATATACCTTGCTGCTTTTCCAAAGAGGGTTTGCAGCTGGCACCACTAGGCTTTCAGCTGCTGGCAAAGGCTCTTGCCTCCCCCATAGTGCCCTTTTAGGCAATGTCTCAAAAACAAAACTGCCAATGTGAAAATTACCAATTATAACAAAATAAGGGTTATGCTGCTAAACACCAGCAGCTTAAACAAAAACTGCACACTCTGGAAGTGCTCTTATCACTGGATAATGTAGATGTCTATGCAATCACAGAAACCTGGTTCAAGGCCTAAGAGAGTACCATGGCCTTGAAAGGCTACAATGCCTTCCACACCTTCAGAGCACAAGAAAGTGAGAGAACCAAAGAAGGTGGTGTTTCTATCTATATTAGAGATAAAGTCAACTCCTGACTAGTTAGACAGGACAACTCCATGGGGTTACTCCAATTTCAGTTTACTGTGGGTAAGATCCCCATTTAAGTCATAGCTAGTTATTGATCCTCCTACATGGATCATGATGCGCATGAGGCCTACTTGACAAAACTGGAGTCAATCCAAATATTGCCAAACACTGTGCTCATGGGATATTTCAATTATCCCACCATCAACTGGGAAACCTATTGTAGCTCTAACTCACTTGACTTTGTTAAATCAAATGTCCTGGAACAAACTGTTAAACGATAACAAGAGGAACAAACATGCCAGCTCTAGTCCTCACTAACATGACAAACAGATGCACCACCTCAACTGTCAAACCCTCATTAGTTAAATCTGACCACAAGTCAGTCACCCTCGAACTGGCAGTAACACCAGAACTCACAAAGGGCGAAGTCAGACTAAAAAACTTCACCAAGGCAAACTATATCTTCCTAAGGGAAGGTATACATATATTCCAAGCCCCACCCATAGCTGGAAGTGGCAACTACACCAATGCTTACACTAAGGCCCTATACAATCACTTGTATAAGTGGATCGACTCGGCTGTTCCAAACAGATATCAAAGCCAGAGCCCCAAGTAAAAAGAAGCCACCCTGGTGGACATCCAGCATCAACAAACTTTACAACAAACACAAAAAGTTGCTGTCTAAGAAAACTAAGGGGAGGGCTCCAACAATGGAAAAGCACCCTCCTCAGCCTGAACAGGCAAATAAGACAACATATCAAATCCTCTAAGGGTAACTTTAAGAAAAACTTAGCAATCACAGCCAAGGATGACCATAAGACCTTTTACAGCTACGTACACAGCCTTAAAGGTAGTACGCAAGCACGTGCCGGACTACTGACTAATGGTATCACACACACACTGATCCCACAGAGATATCAAATCTGCTGGCAGACAGATATGGTGAAAATTTCACTCCCTTAACTCCTCCAAACTTATCACAAACCTTGCTGCCAACTTTGCCCCCACCCTACATATCTGAAGAGCAGGTCACTTGTCTAAAGCAAAAACACAGCTTCTATGGGACCAGATGGCATCCCAGGATGTCTTCTAAACAAACTAAAACATGAACTAGCATTACCATTAACTACCCTATTCAATCACAGTCTAACCACAGGCTACGTTCCTGTGGAATGGAGAAGGTAGCAGCAGACCCAGGGAATTATAGACCCATAAGTCTGACTAGCCTCATCTGTAAGGTCATGGAACGTATCATCACAGACCTCATCAATAAAAACATAGGTGACCGCCAAACACTGCATCCGACCTATTTCATCTTTATCAAGGGCAAATCCTGCCTGTTAAACCTGGTGAATTTCTTCAAAAATATTCCCAGTGCCACTGAAAAGGGCAAATCTGTGCACACAGCATACCTCAACTTGGCCAAGGCCTTCGACATGATCCCACACAGGCATTACCGATAGACTTAGCAAACTGAATGTAAACCCCTTTGTTGTAAGATGGGTTGCCAACTGGTTCATAATCGGTCACACACTATCAAAGTGGGTAACTCCACATCAGCCAGCAAACCTGTCACCAGCGGGGTGCCACAAGGGTCAATGCTGGATCCCCTACTGTTTGGTATATACTTCAAACAAGTTCAGGACAAAACTAAGGGGATGTGGCTGACCAAGTTTGCAGACAACTGCAAACTGGGTGCAATTATTGAATCCCCAAATGAAGTCAGTATACTTCAGGGGGGTCTTATGCCAAAGACTGGTGTCTTAGTAGCAGTCTCAAACTAAATGCAAAAAATGTATCATCATTCCCTTCTGTAAAAACAATGTCCTTTCACACTATCAGATTAACCAATAATATCCTATGTACCTATGAAGTGGTAAGGGATCTGGGATCACAAGTAGACTGCAATCTTAACTTTGACCACCATGTGTCTACTGTAGTAAGGAAGGCTTTCTACGTAGCACACTTGATTACCAAAGGCATTGTCTCTAGAGCAAAGGAGGTTATAACCTCTCTATACTCATCAATAATCAGGCCCATAATTAAGTATAATGCCCCTTTTGGCATGTACTGTACAAAACACCTGTAGTAATGGGAGAGACCACAGAGGTTTCTAACAAAGATCAAGGGACTCCAGCATGCGCCTTACAAAGACCAACTAAAGTCCCTGTCACTATACTCGGTATCATATAGACTTCTTAGGGGAGACTTATGCCTGGCTTACAGAGCAATCTCTGACCCAAACCTAATGAGTTGTTGCACATCTGTAAATCAAATGGGACTAGAGCTACCCATTCTAGGGACCTAAATATGGCCAGTGACTCAAATAGGATGTGCTGAAGGGACAAATTTGTCTCCCAGCGACTGCATCATCTTTGGAACAGGCTGCCAATTCATGTGAAGCACAGCACCTCTATGACCATGTTCAAAAGGAACCTAGATGAGTGGATATGGCACCGTAAATTCATACTGGGGACAGAGTTCACAACCCTCATGAATATGGGCAGTCATTACTAAATACAACCCTGGGTACTGACTAGAGTATCACTGGTATTCCACTGGGATGAAATGGCTAAGCTTGAAATTACCTCCGAGTCGATAGCCTAGTAACCTCCTATGATAAGAGTGATGGAGTATGGCTAAGTCAGATCCTATCACTCTTGCAGATATCCCCTCTGCATCATATTCCACTCACAGTAATAGTTAGCAGTACAAACACAAGGCTTTATTATTTCCGTAAAGTCCTTATTAGGCCATTCCCCCACTAAATATTGTGTCTTGCTTAACAAGTCTACCAGAAAATACAAACAATGAGTCAGTGTAATGCTCTTACAAAAAGTGTGGGGCATGCAAACTGCTAGTTCCTAAATCTAAACAGACCCCGAATACATGGTATGACAGATATGCCCTCAAGGGCTGAGTTCCTTTTAAGACCTACTACAGTGAATTGAATTCAACATAAGGAGTCTTTGCCTAGAGGGAGCACTACTCAAGTGTAGTGGAACACACCATTTGCTTTCCTTGCAACAGGAACTATGTTGTCAGGAGGTTCTCCGACATAATTAATAGCATACTAAAAACTGTCACTGAAGGGTGGGACCATTCCTTAGGACTGGTCTGAAATCCAGCAATCCTTTTGCAGCCCTTGTTGAGGTGATAATGTGAGGTGGTGAACCACCCCCCCCCCCACTTCCTGCATTAATGTTGCCATCACACCACATTAAGCATCACTGAGTGTCAAATAAGTGTTCTCCTTCTTCACCATGTGCAGCTCCTGAAATGTATTGTCTGTAGGAGACATACATGTTTAGTTTTCTAGAGAGATCTTCTGAACTTAACAACTTGAAGGTCTGGGAAAGAAGACATTGTTGTCCTTTTCAGTCTGCAAGATGATCAACCTGAGCAGAAAGGAGATGACAAACTACTTTCAAAAGTAGTGGGAATCATAGGAAGGAAGGAGAAGGGACTGGTTAATGCAAATGGGCAGGGTGAAGGGTCAGGTTAGGAAAAGACTAATACTGCCAAAAAGGAGCTTTGCCTGTCTGGACATGGGTTAGGTAAGTGCAACTCCCTGTAAAACTCAGGATATTACCGTTGCATATTAGAGAAAGACAGTTAAAATAAATATTGTCGGGGATATAACAGACTCCTATGCAAGAGGCTCCTGTCCGACCAAGGTCTAGTGAACCGATATCCCACAAACCAACATCAGTAGGCTGAGCCACAAAAGCAGCCAGATCAATATATGTCAGGAGTCAGAAATTCAGGTAGAATGAATGTAAATCTTCAAGGGGTCTGATACTGATACCCAATATCTAGTCTCTTGGACAACTTACTCTTTGATTCTGCTTGTTGTTCCATCTGCTTGTGTATGTTCTCAAAATTTCTCAGATGAGTGATATGCTAGCCTAATATACTCCCTGTATTTTTTTTACTGAGAGACGCGTTATGGCCTATTTTGGCTGACCAAGACTATAAGGAGAGTCTGCAACATCTTAGGTTCTGCAAAACCTTTCTCTGCTGCTTATTAATGGCATTACTAGGCTCAGCAGACAGCACAACCTTGAGTGCCAAAGGAGGAGCCTGCATACATATGATCAAGGGAAGTTAATAGGCAAATGGCCCAAAGGCCCTTACAAGCCTAGCCAAGTTCAACCCTTATTTCCACGATCAGCACCTATTGCCCCTGTCCAAGAGGGACACAGGTAGAAACCCCAGAGTTAATTTACGATTACCCATCCAATCAGCCAGATTACATTTGAAGAGGGCCAATGAGGTTCTCTGTTTGACATGAAGTAGGAGTCTGTTCCAAAGGTGTGGTAACCTCTGGGAGACAAATCTGTCCCTCCAGCATGTTCTGTTAATGTCATATACCAGGTTAAGCTCTAGAGCGAGTAACCCATGTACCATTTGACTTCCAGATATGCAGTATTTCCAATAAAGCAGGGTCAGAGACTGCCTTATATGCAAGGCAAAGATAGCCTCTGAGTAGTCCGTATGAAACAGACTAAAGTGACAGTGCTTTCAGATGATCCACAAAGGACAGATACTGGAGACCTTAAATTTTCCTTGTGAGGAACCTTTGTGGTCTCTCCAATTGCTGCAGGTCTTTGGAGAGGTACATACCAATAGGGGCATTGTACTCAATTACTGGCCTGATGAGGGAAGAGTACAGGGAGGTTATAGCTTCTTTTTTTCTGGAGGTAATGCCCTTACTTATGAGATGAGCAATACAGAATGCCCTTCTTACCACCCTGGAGACATGGAAATCAAAGGTAAGGTTGCTGTCAACCTGTGTACCCAGGTCTCTCACCACTGAGTGCATACTTAGGGTGTTGCTACTGATGTGGTAGTTAGCAGGAACATCGCTCTTACTGAAGGTGATAATAATACATTTTTTCACATTGAGTTTAACACCATGACTTTGGCACCAATCATTTGTTTGTTTAAGACCCTTTTGTAGGATGTTGACATCATTTGGAGATTCTATGACTGCTCCCAGATGGCAATCATCAGCAAACTTTGTCATCCACAGACCTTTAGTTTTTGCTTGTACTTTGGAGAAATAGATTCCAAACAGTAGAGGTCCCAGGACTGATCCTTGTGGAACACCACTGGTTACAGGTCTGCTGTTGGAGGTGGATTCCCCTATTTTGACTATATGGGTTCTGTCAGTGAGCCAGTTAGCGATCCAGCTAATGATATAAGGGTTGATACCTAACTGGGTGAGTTTGTCAATGATGTCTGAGTGGGGGATAGTGTTGAAAGCCTTGGCTAAGTCTATATAGGTTGTATGCACAGATTTTCTCTCATCCAGGGCCTTGGTGACTGTCTCGAAGAAGTCCAACAGGTTTAACAGGCATGATCTCCATTTGACAAATCCAAACAAGGTAAGTTCAAGTGTTTGGAGATTACCTATATCTTTGTTGATAAGGTCCATGATGATTCACTCCATGGCCTTGCAGATAAGGCTAGCCAGGCTAATAGGTCTATAGGTCTATACATTAAACATTCTATGGTGTATTTGCCACAGGAACATTTATGTCAGATAGTAATTCTTAAATGTGCAAAAGGGTAATGTAAGACAGACAATAAGCAAAGAATGAGACATAAATCTAAGTTCAAATAAAATAGAAACCTATGGTCAAATGTGTAAAAAAATAAATTAGTAGGTGACAAAATTCATACTACAAGAACCTATCATTCATATTTGTTTAGCTTCTTACACATTGTTTTAGTGCAATGACATTACTCCCTTTATACCACGATGTACCTTCCATAATGCCTTCAGACATGTGGAGACCTATGTGGGGGTATCTGTTTTTCTCACAAACATCGTCACCTCACAGAAAGTTACCCACAACCCCAAACTCCAACTCCTGGAGATTCAAATCACCCTTAAAAAATCCGAGTATTACACATCTGCTGGCTGCAGATCTCAGTCAATGTCCCCAGTAAAAGTCTTTCAGCTTTTCCTAATTAGGGGTCGCCACAGCATAACTCCAGTCCGCTAATGACTGGCAGTGGATTTTTATGGTGCTGAGTTGCCAGCCCGATGCCCAACCTTCAAAGAAGGCACACCCATTCACGCATGCATCTACCTGCATGCCTTTAATGTCACTCGACCGCAGGGAGGATATGCAGACTCCACACACAAGGCGCTCCAGCTGAGAATCGAACTGGAGAACCTCTTGCTGTGAGGTGACAATGCTAACCACTGTGGCTATATCCATCAATATCACCAGTGATCATGGAAATTATGTTAACACCACTGACATGTTAAATATCAAACCAAATACCTTCTTGCTGGTGGTCTTACACTTCTAGAAATGGATACACTCAAGAGTTTCCTAAATTTTCAAATACCATTGAGGTGGAGCAAACTGCAAAACTACACATACTAAAGGTCCTAATATCTTTGACACAGTCCTTATCAACCTAGCTCCTCTTCCTGTACCCTACCCTGCATCTCTTCATCCCTGGTTAAAATCTAATCACAAATCAATGGTCTTCTCTGTCCGGCCAAGTGCTACCACACCACCACCACCACAAAAGGCATCTTTATGGACTTATTCAGGGCAAACCCACTTCAGCTTGTAGAAGACCTATGTAAAATTTACAACAATCCTCTGGAAATAGACCCATGTGAGAGGGCTGCCACATTCACCTTCAACTTCTTCTGGCAGCTAAAAAGCTGCATAGAAAAGTCAGCCCGCATCCACCCTAAATATAATGGTAAATTCAGGAATAGACATTTTTGGTGGGACTACCATATTAATAAACTGTATAACAAAAGAAGGAAGATTATGAAAAGTGGGAAGAAGTTTCCCATCTCCCTTCTTCAAGACCACACAAACATGCCAGCAAGGAACTTAAGAGCATCACTTTAAACCAGACTAGAAGCGTAAAGTCACTATAACTAAAAATTCTTTCTTGATATCCAACAATGCACTCACCTCATCCATAATAATATACACATTCTGACTCCTTAAAAGGACATAGCTAATCTTACAACACCTATGCAGGTTGCTGCCCCCACTATCCCTGAAATCACCATGTAACAAGTCTTAAAATATTTGTCAAAGGCTAAACATAATACTTTCATAAGACCAGACAACATACCACACAGCATCCTCACTGATGCTAAATATGCACAAACCATATCCATACTTAAACTGTTCAGTAACTTCTTTAAAAACATTACAGAGGCTATGAACAGTGGTCACTCAGTGCATATTGCTTATCTTGACCTGTCCAACTCTTGACACTAATCCCCACAATGGAATTACTGAAAAATTAAACAAAGGTATTGTGAACCCTATCACTGTCCACTAGATTATAAACTGGCATCCAACATTTCCCAAGTTGCGAAAGTTCCTGGCATCCTGCTGAATGTCAAATTGTTAATTAGTTGGGTACCACAAGGATTAATGCTGGGACCACTCTAGTTTGACATTTATTTTGCAAACATCCAAGTCAATACAGCAGAAGTGTTACTGACAAGGTTTGCTGATGACTGCAAGCTGGGCACTGTTGCCAGCTCATCCACTGATACTAAACAACACCAGCAAGGGCTAGTACAGAAAAAGTGCAACACAGTAACACTTGGCAAAGAAAAGCTGCTGCAGCCTCACATATTATAAGTCATACTCCTCTTCAGACAGACACTGTCATAAGAGACTTGGGTATTTCATATGAACAATTCCTTCTCTCTCTTTCTCATGTAGTCATCATGCTTGTACCAAAGTCAGAAAATCTTTCTACTTTCTGACTCCAGTTAATTTCCAAGGGAATATCTCTAACACCCAAAGAAGTCATTCTACAATTCTAATCTTCCCTTATCAGCCCCCTCATCAAATGCAATACCCCCTTTAATATGTACAAATCCAAGCATAAAACTCAGCTGGAAAGGCCTCAAATATTAAATTCTCCTTAATCTGAGAAGCCAACTAGCTGCTCCAATGTGACCCATGTCTCACTTTTTTCAAGCTATGAAAGACTCAGTCTAACCTGACCTCAAAACCAGCGGCTGTGCATATAACTACTATTATACCATGACCCCCCCCCAAAAACGTGCACGCTGATTGGCCAGCGTGCCCATTGTAAATCGAGTTATACTAATGGAAAAAGGTCCGGTCGCCCAGACTTTTTTCCATTAGTATAACTCGGTTTTTTAAAACACTGTCTCGCTATGTTAAATGGGTTTAACATAGCGAGACAGCTTTAAAATAAGCAACGGAGATCTCCGTTGCTTATTTTAAAGCTGTCTCGCTATGTTAAACCCATTTAACATAGCGAGATGTTTAAAAAGCAACGGAGAAAGCAAGATCTCCGTTGCTTTTTTTTAGTGTTTCGCTATGTTAAATGAGTTTAACATAGCGAGACAGTTTTAAAATAAGCAACGGACATCTCCGTTGCTTATTTTAAAACTGTCTCGCTATGTTAAACTCATTTAACATAGCGAAACACTAAAAAGCAATGGAGATCTTGCTTTCTCGTTGCTTTAGCTCTGATGTACTGCGCGGGCGCAGTACATCAGAACTGCCGCGGATGCCAGACATCTGCGGAAGGGCAGCAAACAGGCATTATACTATGCCATTATTTAAGAAAAGTAATAGTTTCTTTTCTTAAATAATGTCATGGTATAATAGCAATAACCCACTTCTGGGTGTGGGTAATGCTAAATTTACCCATGGTTGACTTTGTTTGGTCCTCGGGCTTGCCTCGGGACCAAACCACGCCAACCGTGGGTAAATTTAGCATTACCCACACCCAGGCGTGGGTTATTGCTATAGTGACCTATATCTACACCAACAAATAAGTAAGATTTGATGAAGGGAGAGATTTCCAGCCTTCTTTGACTTTTTAAATCTAGCCATGATGATTGGATGTGTAGACACAAAATTAAATCAGTGTTATCATATAAAACTCTGATGTGAGAGTTGAGCATGAAGTGCTGAAAAAAACTGCAAGACCTTTGAAATGTGTTTATTTAAATGTGTTTATGGCCAGACATTTGTATGATCCTTATGATGGCTTGTCTAATATCATTCCTACATAAACATCTGCCTCATAAATGGTCACCTTCTAGAATCAGCCTATGACCATCAAGTGTGCAATCAACTATTTTACAGCATGAAAGCTCTTGAATACCTCTGTTTTCATGCTTATACAATCCAGACAATATTCACCTAAGAAAAAAACTTTACTACTCATATCCAAAAAAAAAAAACATAACTTTTCCACAAAAGCACATCTTGCTCCAACAAAAAACTAAACTTTGCAAAGTTTATTCTAAAGAAGCATTTTATACTTCTAAACACAATGGTCCATTCAATGTTAAACCAACTAGTATCCTTCAGATCTCAAGACAGATAAATCCTTAACCTGTCTATATCTACTCCTGCCCATCATAGCAACAACTTAGCTCCCCTTTCTGGTTCTATTATGTCCACTCTCTCGCATTCTTTAATATTAATATTTGATGCACTGCCAGCAAGATCCCTGAGTTTTATGCATGGTTCATTACCCAAACCCCTGATGTCATAGCTATAACTGAAACTTGGCTAAAACCTTACATTAAAGATGACTATTTTCTTTCCCCAGGTTGTAATAATATTATTATTAGAAGTGACTGCACCCACAAAAGCAGAGGTGGCATAGCAGTAATCCAGTCATCCCAAATAACTACTACCCTCTACCCTATAAAATACCCACTTTCTTAAATACTGAAATATTAATCACACACCGAAAACTTAACCAGAATATAACTGTTTGCAGCATCACTCTATACATTCCCCCAACCGAAATACAGGGGTCTATATCACAACATCGAAGTGTCAAAACTTCTAATGCCAGAACATCGAACCCAAAACCACGAAAGCTGAAAACCTCAAAGACTGAGAACAGCGATTTTGTTTCTCTAGGGAAAAAAAAAATCACAGTTCCACTACAAAATGCGAAACACACGAACACTATACCCCCCACTTAAATATACCAACTCCGAGATCGCACCACAGTGGAGGAAATAGCGAAGCGTGGAAATGGCCCACCAAATTCTTTCCCTGGGAAAGAATTCGATGTTCCATGGCTTCAATATTTTCAGTCTTCGAGGTTTTGATATTCAAACTTTTCAGTGTTTGAGGTTATGATATACACCCAACAATAGTACCTTCATACTCAAATGCATACTCTCTTGGATATCCTTCAATGATAAACAAGAAATCATCATCATTGATAACTGCAGTAATTACTGGAAAAAATAAACCATGACTCTCCCACACTCTCAGCCAACCTATTTGACTTAACTTAGTCAAATCTCCCAGATTTTGTTATTCCACCAATAAATCTTATTATCCTTGATGGGATGACAAACAACAGCCCAAACAAAACAACTGAAACAAGAATACTCCCTGACACCATAAGCAATCACCATCTCATTTTTGTCATTCAAAGCTACTCCCCAAATAACAAACTCCCTCAATTAATTTACACAAGAAATATGAATAACATCGGTTTACTATTACAAGGTCGAACGGCACTCCTTCGACTGTACTATAGTCGACAACGGAAGGTCGTAAATGTCGAATGTCGAAGTCAAAAAATCAATCTAGGAACGGTGTTAACATGGGTTGAGGTAGGTGTTCGTATTATTCTGAACTACAAACATCTCCCTTACCTCGACCCATGTTGAAACCCATTCCTAGATTGTTTTTTTGAGTTCGCGATTATCAGTTTCGACCTTCCGTTGTCGACTATACGACAGTCGAAGGAGTGCCGTTCGACCTTGTAATAGTAAACCATAACATCAATCCTAACACCTTCATCTCCTCCCTATAACAAATCATTTAGACTTCTTTGAAATAACTTCTACTCATTCAGGCAGTTGTAACATTCAATTTCATCTTTCTTAACATCGTTAACAATCTAGCACCAATAAGAAAGAAAAGAACCAAATCCAAACCAGCTCATCCCCCTGGCTAAAACAAAAATCAGGCCTCATTGCAATCTTGCAATCAATGTCATAACATCAACAAAAAACTCATCTTTCAACAACAATCCCAAAATTCTAATCCCAAGTCTTTCTGAACCTCCATTAACAAGCTTCGCAAACCAAGAAAATCCTCCCAAGTCAAACCATTCCCTCCATTACCGCCCAAGAAAGAGCCTGCAGATTCAACTCCCACTTCATAAACACCATCACTGACCTAACAAAAGACATTCCCAATCAATCACACTCATCCATTCCACCTCAACAAACAAATCCCTCATCCTTCACCTTGTCTCCAGTATCAACCAACTCTAATGAAAAACTCCTTCTCAAACCTAAGCCATCCTTAATTGCAGCTGATTCTCTGTCACCAGAGTAGTTAAAAATCACTGCTAAACCACTTGCCTAGCTAATATCAATAGTTATCAATCATGCCATAAAGGAATCTACTGTTTCTTGCTCTATGTAAACAATCCTTCATTCTTCCCCTTCACAAAGGCCTCATTTCCTCAAATATGTGAAACGTGAGACCTATAGCCATCCTATCTCCTCTCTCTCTCTCTCTCTCTCTCTATAAAATCCTAGAAAAGTGTGTCTACAAACAGCTCTAAAAAATTCTGCTAACAACACTCTTTCATCTACTCAGCATGGTTTTATCCCTTCACAGTAAAACTACTACTCAGCTCTCCTTCTTAAACACAAGTTATCAAGGAATAAACAAAAAAAATGTTGCCAAACCTAGGCAGCCTACAACAAGGAAAAATAACCAGAGGTCCTGTAGAGGTATTAGTAGATATTTTGGAAATTTTATGATAATTTATATAAAGCAGAGAAATGTGGAAATCAAGAAAGAGCACAAATGGAAATATTTTTGGAGGCCTTTAGTATGCCAAAGTTAGAGACAGATGAGGCTCAACAATTAACAGTTAAAATTGGATTTGAGATAAAGGCAGTGACGTACAATCGATCTGCAGCAGTGTCTCCAGAAATAGATGGCATTCCTGGGGAAGCATGTATACTAGGAGAGAAGATAGTGAAAAAGATCTGGAAGCTTTTGTTTATTAGCATTTTAAAAGGAAGGGAAGTAACAGCAACCTGGAAGAAAGCTGCAGTGGCTGTAATACCTAAGGACAGTAAAGACCCATCTGATCCAGCTTCATATAGGCCAATTTCAAACTTAATCCATGATTATAAAGTGTTTCTGTCTATAATAGTTAAAAGAATGGCAAATGTATTGCCAAAATTAATAAAAGAAAGGATAAAAGCTTGATAGGCAAACATGTAACAACATTAATAAAACAATGATAACCTAGAGAGAAGCAGTGCTAGAAAATACCACTGCTGTTTGTGGATCTTGATCCAGCGAAAGCATTTGTCAGCATAAACTGTTATTTTTATGAGTAGAACAATGGAAGCATTTGCATTCCCTGATAGAATAATAAGATTAATTGGGAGGATATATGAGGAATGAGAGGCAAAAATTAAAGTGGGAGGGTTCCTTTCTGACAAGTTATGTCTGACCAGAGGGACCAGTCAAGTATGACCTCTTCTCCAGTGTTATTTGCTTTACATTTAGAGGTACTGACAAAGAAAATAAGAGACTTAGAAATTCAAGGATATAATTGGTATGATGATCAAGAAAAGTTGGCTTTATTTGCAGATGTTATTATTTTGTACCTGATGGAACCAGAAAAGGACATCTCAGTACAGCAGAGAGTCGACTTTCTGAAATGTCAGTTATCCAAAATGTCAGTTATCCAAACCAGCCTTCCAAAGTTTTTGGGTAGAAAAAATCATAAAGACTGAATACGTAGACATTATATATTTTCGCTTGAGCATGTTTTTTTGAGTTTGTAGCCAGCTCGTGTGTGAAAAAATTCTTCATTGTCCACTGGAATCTCTGAATGGTTGAAAAGTGTATTCCTGCATGCAGAAAAGGTAAGATTTTAGAAGTGTTTTATCCAGTTCAATTATACATTTGAATATCCGAGCAGTTTGATTATTAGAATTACCCTAGGTCTCAATTAGTTGGGATAATCAACTCTCTACTGTATTGTGGAATATCTGGAGCCAGTTTCAAGTCTTTTCAGAATATAAAATAAATGAGGATAAAAAAACTACTATAGTTGTAATCTATGTATACACACATGTATTGGTCCAGCATTACCAATATTTTTGGTGACACAATAAAATGACGTACTTAGGAGTATGAATTTAAATATATTCTGTTATACCAGTTAAGTCTACATGGGGAGACAAAACAAAAATAATGCAAAAACTGAGAAGCTGGAAGCTGCTGTGCATGGATATGGTAAGCAAGATACAATCAGTGAAAATGTTTTTAGTCCCTTTAGATTTATATACAGGTCAGACATATTTTTATCACCAGAGAACTTGTGGACAGTAATTAATAAAATGTTACAGGATTTCATCTGGGAGGGGAAAAGGGTAAGTGTCAAGTGAGATAAGTTGATCATTCCAATAGAACAAGGTGGATTAGGATTAACTGATTTGAAAGGATATTTTAGAGCTACACTGTTAAAGCTCACATACATAACATAAGCAGAAAGCTATAATTCATTAAGAAAAGGGATAGTGACAAACCGGGGGGGGGGGGTATTCAAGAAATAAGGAGAAAGTGGGATTTTAGATGCAGAACATTAAGGAGAGTAACAGTCACAGAATTTTAAAAGGAAGGGAAGCACCAGCATCCTGGAAGGAAACTGCTGTAGCTATAATACCTAAAGACGGTCAAGACTTATGAAACTCAGCATGTTATTTCAATTTTAAACCATGATTATTCATAAAGTAGCAGAAAGTATTCTAAGAACTAAACCAACATGAGGATGGGAAAAATAAATTTTGCCGATAAGGATGACTGCAATTATGGTACAAAGAATAGGCAAGAGGGGGCCAGAATTTACTGGAGAACACTGGCAAAGGAACCAAGGTATTGGGAGAAAATATCTAGAGAGGGAAAGGTAACGGAATGGGAAGAAGACTGGAAGACACTTGAACTGCAGGCTAGAGACTGCCTTCCCTATCAGGACAAATACAGAGAAGAGGATAGGAGAATCATAAGTGAAAGACCTGCTCTGGCAGAGTTTTTAATTGAATCTAGAACATGAGCTGCTGATAAAAAAGGGATAATTAGTAGGACAAATAAAATACTGCACGATAACAATAGGAATCAATCAGAGAAGGTTAGAAAATATTGGGAAGAGGGACTGGATAAGCAGTTCACAAGGAAACAATGGGAAGACATATGCAACAAAGTCTGTAAGATTTAGGATTTTTAAGTGTTTGCTTGGGGTATAAAAATACCAGTGCAGCGTCCCAAGAATTTTTCTCTTAGGTAGATGGCAAAGTTTGGTCGAGTGATGGGGAAGGAAGAGGTTTAAAGGAAGGCAGGAATCGATGAGAAATATACAAAAGAATATATGTGATGTGCAATGTTTTCCAACTGGGAATTTGTTAATATGGTTTGTTTTCTTTTATATAAATCTATGTTTACCTATGTCTTGACAGATACTTCAATAAATGTGTTAAAATAAAATGTTTGAATCAAAAAGAATTAAACAAAAATAGAACTGTCTAAGATATATTATTAGATCTCTCCAAGGCATTCAATACATATCATTCCCAAATTGTTATACATTTTGTTTCTCTGGGTTTTTCTCCTTCTGTTCCAATTGGTTTACTAGTTCTCTCCTCAATTGTACTCAAGCAGCAAAATGGCTGTCATCTATATCTACTCATCTGCCTGTAACTGCTGGAGTGCTATGAGGTTCTATTCTCAGTCCCCTGTTGTTTAATCTATTTATAACCTCAATACTGTAACGCTACATGTTATTACAATCCAGTATGCTGATGATGCTACATTAATCTGCTCTGCCTCCTCTACAGACTCTAATAAAGGAATCCTTAGCCTCTGTTGAACCTGTGCTTTCTTACTCTCATCTCCTTTTAAACCTGAATAAAATAAAATTCACTCCTAATGTCTCACAGATGATGAACACAACTTTAAAGTCATCACCTCGAAAACATGCAACTGGAAATAGTTTCTCAAACCAAGTTCCTATAAATGACTCTAGAAGATCAACTAAAACTTGATATCCACATATATAACATAATAGAAAATCACATCAGAAAACAGGACTTCTATATAAAGCATTTACATTTCTCACTTGCATGAGCATAGACTCTGTGCTTCTTTCTATTTACTTTATATTTTTCCCATTCTTACAAATATCAACTCCATTTTTATACGAAAACTTGAACAATGCTATAACAAAATTGTTAAAAATAACACAATTCCACCTACCACTCCATTGAGTTAAAATGACATTGTCTAGATTTCCCAAAGAAACTTAATCTCACACAATTAAAACTTGCCTACAGTATACTCCACTCTTCCAATAGATGCCCCCTTTCTCATTTATTTATTAAAATGGTACTCTGCCTCTAAATCTCTCAGCTCTACAGACACAAACCTGCCTCTAGACCTCACAGCTCTACAGACACAAACCTGCCTTTAGACCTCTCAGCTCTGCAGACACACACATGCTGCTAGACCTCTCAGATCTACAGACACAACCCTACTTGTTACAGAAAATCATACAACACACTTGATAACTCACTATATTCAACCCTTTGAAGACAAACATCTCTATGAATACGGGGGTTCCTCAGGGCTGTGTACCGAGCTCTCTGTTGTTCACCTTGTTGACTCATGACTGTACAGCCAAATTCAACTCAAACCAGATCATCAAGTTTGCAGATGACACAACTGTTGTAGGCCTGGTTAGCAATGATGAAGAATCAGCCTATAGTGAAGAAGTTGGTCAACTCACCGTCTGGTGTGACGACAGCAACAATCTCTCACTAAATGTGAACAACACCAAAGAGTTCATTGTCAACTTCAGAAAAATGCATAAAACACACTCTCCACTAACAATCCACAATGAAATAGTAGAGAGAGAGAGAGTGGAAAGCACAACTTTCTTGGAGGTACATATCACAGATGACCTACCATGGATGGAGCATTAATACTACTGCCATTGTAAAGTAAGCACAGCAGCTCCTTAATTTCATGCAAAAGATGATAAAGCAAACCTCTCCTCTCCAATTCTACTATCTTTTACAGAGGTACCATAGAGAGTATAATAACAAACAGTCTCGCAACATGGTACGGTAACTGTTCCAGCTTGGACAAAAAGGGCCTTCAGAAAGTAGTTAAGTTAGCAGAGAAAACCATTGGAACCATGCTCCCTTGCATTCAAGAAATAGACCTGTTGAGATGTCTCAGTAGGGCCAACAATATTATCAGAGACATTACCCATCCTGCCCATCGACTGTTTACCTGTTTATCTTCTGAAAAATACTATCACAGTATGAGATGCAAAACAGCCAGATACAACAAGAACTTTTTTCCACAGGCCATCAGACTACTAAACTCACACTAACGCAACACTATGCTGAACTCTGAAAAGGCTGTTGGAATTTCCAACAGTAGTATCACATATTTTTGTGCAATAACTTTGGTGCAGTAATCCCACTGGGATTCTCTTAATTCATACTCTTATGCAATCCTAAATGTGCAATAATGATTATAGCAGTCCTAAATGTGCAATAATGATTACAGCAATCCTAAATATGCAATAGTGACTACAGCAATCCTAAATGCACAATAATGTAACAGCAATCCTAAATGTGCAATAATGATTACAGTAATCCTAAATGCATAATAATGATTATAGCAATCCTAAATGTGCAATAATGATTACAGCAAACCTAAATGTGCAATAATGATCACAGCAAATCTAAATGTGCAGTAATGATTACAGCAGTCCTCAATGTGCAGTAATGATTACAGATAACCTAAATGTGCAATAATGATTATAACAATTTTAAATATGCAATACTGATTACAGTAATCCTAAATGTGCAATAATGATTATAGCAAACCTAAATGTGCAATAATGATTATAGCAAATCTAAATGTACAGTAATGATTACAGCAATCTTCAATGTGCAGTAATGATTATTGCAATTCTAAATGTGCAATAATGATTATAGCAATCCTAAATGTGCAATAATGATTACAGTAAACCTAAATGTGCAATAATGATTATAGCAAATCTAAATGTGCAGTAATGATTACAACAATCTTCAATGTGCAGTAATGATTATAGCAATTCTAAATGTGCAATAATGATTACAACAAACCTAAATGTGCAATAATGATTACAGCAATTTTAGATGTGCAATAATGATTACAGTAATCCTAAATTTGCAATAATGATTATAGCAAACTTAAATGTGCAATAATAATTATAGCAAATCTAAATGTGCAGTAATGAGTACAGCAATCTTCAATGTGCAGTAATGATTATAGCAATTCTAAATGTGCAATAATGATTATAGCAATCCTAAATGTGCAATAATGATTACAGCAATCCTAAATGTGCAATAGTGACTACAGCAAAGCAATCCTACATGCACAATAATGATAACAGCAATCCTAAATGTGCAATAATGATTACAGCAAACCTAAATGTGCAATGATTATAGCAATCCTAAATGCACAATAATGATAATAGCAATCCTAAATGTGCAATGATTACAGCAATCCTAAATATGCAATAATGATTACAGCAATCCTAAATATGCAATAATGATTACCGCAAACCTAAATGTGCAATAATGATTATAGCAAACCTAAATGTGCAATAACGATTACAGTAATCCTAAATGTGCAATAATGATTTTAGCAAACCTAAATATGCAATAATGATTACAGCAATCCTCAATATGCAGTAATGATTATAGCAAACCTAAATGTGCAGTAATGATTACAGCAATCCTCAAGGTGCAGTAATGATTATAGCAATTCTAAATATGCAGTAATGATTAAAGCAATTCTAAATGTGCAATGATTATTATAGCAATCCTAAATGTGCAATAATGATTACAGCAATCATAAATGTGCAATGATTACAGTAATCCTAAATGTGCAATAATGATTACAGTGATCCTAAATGTGCAATAATGATTACAGCAATCCTAAATGTGCAACAATGATTACAGTGATGCTAAATGTGCAGTAATGATTACAGTGATCCTAAATGTGCAATAATGATTACCGCAAACCTAAATGTGCAATAATGATTATAGCAAACCTAAATGTGCAATAATGATTACAGTAATCCTAAATGTGCAATAATGATTATAGCAAACCTAAATATGCAATAATGATTACAGCAATCCTCAATGTGCAGTAATGATTATAGCAAACCTAAATGTGCAGTAATGATTACAGCAATCCTCAAGGTGCAGTAATGATTATAGCAATTCTAAATGTGCAGTAATGATTAAAGCAATTCTAAATGTGCAATGATTATTATAGCAATCCTAAATGTGCAATAATGATTACAGCAATCATAAATGTGCAATGATTACAGTAATCCTAAATGTGCAATAATGATTACAGTGATCCTAAATGTGCAATAATGATTACAGCAATCCTAAATGTGCAACAATGATTACAGTGATGCTAAATGTGCAGTAATGATTACAGTGATCCTAAATGTGCAATAATGATTATAGCAATCCTAAATGTGCAATAATGATTAATGCGAATGGTTCCCCATTTCTGTGCAATTTTTATGTACAGATAGCTGAGAGTCTGTCAATAATGTGTGTCATGTCTGTAGTAGGTGTTGTAATACAGATTTTCTATGTGTGAAAATGCCTCCATTTTGAGAAGTAACGAAATTTCGTTCAGTGATGCACAAGTTGTATAATCTGAATAACAATAAACTTTACTTTGACTCATAAATCCAAAATATGAAATTCCCTTCTTCTGACTCTGATGTAATCATCACCCCTTGATACCTTCACTCTCAAGTTAAAAGATTACCTACACAACTCATGCATCCATATTTGCACATACTCTCCTGGCTAATGTTAGCACTACAATATTAGCGGGATAAAGCCCCCAACTACAACTCAGGTGACCTGACTTCAACTGCTGACTAGGTGCCTGCTGGGTGAAAAAGTGCAAAAAATAACATACTGTATTGGAACTACTAGAGATTATTTCATATCATATAACTTTCTTCCAGACAAAAAGGCAAACAACTCGAAGAAGAAAAGATCAAACATGGGCTTGCTTCTCTTGTTGTTATACACATCTGGTTGTTACGTCTCTAGTCATTAATCATCTTTTGCTGGTTCCCGCCTTGGAAATGGCATGGATACTTTCATAGTTCCAAAGCAGAACACCCAAAGGTTATGCTACCAGTGTCAGTATTTAAAATCCTTGACTTATAAATTTTCTTTCTTACAAACATCAAAAAATAATGTTTTCAATTTTTAAATGAACAAAAAACAAGCAATAACTGAGCATTAAAAATTAATAAATATAACCTAACTATTGCTGAAGTTCTGGTTTCTGGGGTGTGAGCAATGTCAAAAATGGAATGATCCTAACATTAGTCAATAAAAGGAATGCAATAGGATCATGGAATCATAGGAGGTTACTAGGCTATTGACCCTGAGGCCATTATAAGCCTAGCCAAGAGTTTAGCTCATGTTTAGACAAGTCAGCACCCAAAGCCCCCATCCAGCAGGGACACAGGTGGAATTCCAGGGGTGCATTTTCTGTGGATACAGTATATAATCTCGACATACTGAAATATCGAATTTTAGTACGTCGAGACTGAATAGTGGAAAGCGCAGTTACCTACAAACTGCACTATGCCGAATGCGGAAGTGTCGAATCTGCAAATATCGAATCCGCCGCTATTGTGGTGTCTCATTCATGACATGTGGTGTGGTTTGTGGATTTATCTGGGGTTTCAGGTAAGTGTTGTCTGTTTGAAGATTTTGGGCAGGGATTTTATTGTGTGTGAGTGTGTGCGGTGGTGTTCTTTGTGTGTTTGTGTGTTTAGTGCAACCTCGGAGTTAGAATATATAAGTAGGGGGTGTGGGGGGTGCAGCCCCCCACATGAGGGTTATAGGTAGGTTAGGTGTGTTTATGTGTATTGTTATGTTTGTTTAGTTAGGTAGGTGTATGTGTGTGTGATTAAGTGCTGGTTTGTGTGTCTGTATGAATGGTCGTGGTTGTGGTATTCATGATTATGGGTTTTTGTGTATGTGGGTTTTCCACTATTCAGTCTTGAAATACTGAAATTCGACATTTCAGCATTTCGAGATTGTATAGTGAATCCATTTTCTGTTCCCATCCAGTTATCCAGGTTTCACTTAAAAACGGATAATGAGGTACTCTGCTTGACATGGAGAGGAAGTCTATTCTACAGATGGGGGAGTCTCTGGGACACAAATCTGTCCTGCCAACAAATCCTATTGATATCACAGACCAGGCAGAGGTTGCGCGATGGGTTACTCGAGTGGAGCTTGACTTACGGATATGCAGCAGCCCTATCAAGGCAGGGTCTGAGATTGCTTTGTATGCCAAACAGAGGTCACCTCTGAGGAGTCTGTATGAAACTGCTGCATGTGCTTTGCAGGGTACATGCTGAAGGAAGAGTTGTACTCAATAATTGGCCTTATAAGGGAAGAATACAGATATGTTATGACCTCTTTGTCCCTGGATGAGATACCCTTACTTATGAGGTGGGTCATGTAGAAAGCTTTCCATACAACGGAAGCAACATGGTGGTCAAAAGTCAGGCTGCTATTAACCTGGGTGCCCAAATACCTTACTACTAACTGTGTGCTTAGGACATTGTTATTAATGTGACGATATGTGGGGATGTCACTCTCCCCAAAGGAGATGATGATGCATTTTGTGGCATTCAGCTTGAGGCCATGTTTCTGGCACCAGTCATTTGTTTGGGTGAGACCCTCTTGGAGGATGTCCACATTACTTAGGGGAATTGATGACCGCACCCACTTTGTAGTAATGTGCAAACGTGGTCAGCCATAGCCCACTGGTTTTGGCCTGCACCTCAGAGAAATATATCCCGAATAACAGAGGGCCCAAGACCGATCCCTGGGGTACGCAGCTCATTGCCCGAGTGGGGAATATTGTTGAAGGCTTTGGCCAGGTCAAGGTAGGGGGTGTGCACTGTCTTCCCCTTGTCCATAGCTTTGGTGACTGTTTCAAAGAAGTTGACCAGATTTAACAGACATGACCTCCCATTGACAAAGCCAAATTGTGTGGAGTCGAGTATTTGGAGCCTGCCAGTGTCCCTGTTAATGAAGTCCATGATACTCTGTTCCATGGCCTTGTAGATCAGGCTAGTTAGACTAATGGGTCTATTATTTCCCGGATCAGTGGACACTCCAACTTTGTGTAAATGGATGACAGTGGCTGTCCTCCACTCGGCTTGGTTGAATAGGGTGCCTAAATGGTGCTGCAAGTTCATGCCTAAGTTTATATAGGATGAAGCCAGGGATGTTATCGGGTCCCATAGAGCCTGTATTTTTTGCCGTTGAGAGGGCAGTGATGACCTGCTCCCTAGACATAAGGGGTGGGGTACAAGTGCTGGGGATGTACTGATTTACTGATGGGGGGACAGAGGGGTGAAGTTTTCACTGAATCTATCAGCCAGTAGATTGACTATATCTACAGCATTTGTGTATGTGGTGTCCTTGACCACCAGTTCTGCACAGATCTGGGTGCTTCCTTTGAGATTGCGGACATATGTGAAGAAGGCCTTATGATTGTCTCTAGTAGATGTGTCCAATTTGGACTCAAAGTTGGCTTTAGAGAATTTCACTAGTGCTCGTATTTGCTTGTTCAGGCTAAGGAGAGATTGCTTCCAATTGGGCAAACAACTACTGAAAATCTAAACATGATGCAATGGAACCACAAAAGGAAGGCACAGTCTTCAAATGAAAATGTTTATTCACTTCTTACACACTCTAGCGCCTCAGCTGTTAAGCCTTCAAGGAATACAAATACAATGCAACATCCCTCACCTCATATATACTCACTCAATCAATTAAACAATTAATTAAAGCAAATGCTTCAATTAAGCTCTGTGTTTGGACCCTTAGGAATCAGTGTATCAAATTTCAGAATAAAAAGTGTTTCTTTATACAGCAATTTTTCTTTTACTGCTGCAGGATCTAAGAAAACAGACCCCACCTGTTCTAAAACACAGCCTTGCAACAATTTAAAATGACTTGCATGAAATTCTTTTAAATGCAATGCTAAAGGATTATCACAGTTAACCATTTTAGTGTCCTTTATATGTTCCTGAAGACATACTTTGAACTTTCGTTTACTTTCACCTACATAAAACTTGTTACATGGACATTTCAAAATGCACACAATTCCTTCTGTATTGCAAGTATAATGTCTGTTTGGAGAAAAATATACAGAATTAATAGCAGAAAAATACTTTACAACATGAAAACAGGTAGAACATTTCCCACAACTAAAGGTGCCATATCTTAAAGTAATCTGACTGTGTATTCATACTTCAGGCATTTGAAATTTACTGTGCACTATTATATCAGAAATACTACTGCCTTTTTTATAATAAATCAAGAGTTTGTTTGCTAATAATCATTGTTCCAAAATACCATCTTTAAACATAGGCCAATAATAATGTAACATTTGCACAATCTGTTGACTTAATACATTATAAATGGTCACAAAATAAATTGTCTTACCAGTATGATTGGCACTATTATTTTTCACATCTCCCCTAGCTCTTCTTTTATCAACTCAGTAAATAAAAATCCATCATTATATGAATTTACTGAGTTTCTTCTTCTATTAAAATCTTCACCTTTGTAACACTTAGTTCTAACCCTATTTAAAGCTTCTAACACTTCTATCTTGTCATATCCTCTGTGTATAAACATTTTAACTGAGTCTTGTATTTCTTCCCCAAAATCTTTGTCTACATTACACAACTTACTTATTCTCAAAAACTCAGTATATGGTAAAGATGAAATCAAATGGGGGATCTGACTGCTAGAACCATGTAAAAAATGTGAATCCCCCTTAAACATTCTATGAAGCTTTCTGCCAATAAGTCCTGTTTGTTCACCCCACAATTCCAAATCTAAAAAATTAACTCTCACCTAGCTGTACACCACTAATTTTAAAACCAAACTGTTATTCTGTAACTGCTCAATGAAAATTTTTACATGATCATCACCTCCCCTGCAAACAAAGATCAGATCATCTATATATCTAAAATACCTGATAACATTTTTTTTTTAAATTAAAGACCAAACATACTCTTAATTTCAAAAAAGGCCATCATTAGAACTAAGCTTTACAAAGTTGAAGATTTAAATGTTATAGAATGCTACATTATTATTGACCTATGTTGTATTTTGGAACAATGCTTAGCTTGATTTCTTATAAAAAAGGGTCGTAGTATTTCTGATATAATAGTGCACAGTAAATTTCAAATGCCTGAAGTATGAATACACAGTCAGATTACTTTAAGATATGGCACCTTTAGTTGTGGGAAACGTTCTATCTGTTTTCATGTTGTAAAGAGCTTTCCTACTATTAATTCTGTACAATTTTCTCCAAATGGATGCTATACATGCAATACAGAAGGAACTGTGTTGTTGTTGTATCTTTCGGCTTATCCCGGTTAGGGGTCTCCACAGCGGAACTCCGGTCCGCTAATGTTTGGTAGTGGATTTTTACGTGCCGAGTTACCAGCCCTGACGCACAACCTTCAACGAAGGCACGCCCATTCATGCATGCCTCCACACAGAAGATGATCTAGCTGAGAATCGAACACGAGAATGTCTTTCTGGGAGGCGACAACGCTACCGCAGCACCACTACCGAATTGTGTATATTTTGAAATGTCCATGTAACAAGTTTTATGTAGGTGAAAGTAAATGAAAGTTCAAAGTATGTCTTCAGGAACATATTAGGGACATTAAAAAGGCTGTGATAATCCTTTAGCAGGGAATTTTAAAGAATTTCATGCAAGTAATTTTAAATTGTTGCAAAGCTGTGTTTTAGAACAGGTAGGATCTGGTTTCTTAGACCCTGCAGCAGTAAAAGAAAATTTGCTGTATAAAGAAGCACTTTTTATTCTGAAATTAGATACCCATATTCCTAATGGTCTAAACACAGAGCTTAATTGGAACTATTTGCTTTAATTAATTGTTTAATTGATTGATTGAGTGACTATATATAGGGTGAGGGATGTTGCATTGTATTTGTACTCCTTGAAGGCTTAACAGCATAGAGTGTGTAAGAAGTGAATAAACTTTTTCATTTAAAGACTGTGTCTTCTTTTTGTGGTTCCATTGCTTCCAATTAGGCACCTGCTCTTTCTTGGTCCTGGACAGCAATTTGTTTTCCTTTTGTTGTATAGTTTATTTATTGCAGATGTCCACCAGATAGGTTTACTCTTTCTTGCAGAGGATGATTTTGTCCTGTCAGATATTCCTGATTCCATGCATTTATATAAATGCTTGTATAGTACTTTGGTGTAGATTTGGACATTGGTGCCAGTTCCTGCAGAGGGGGAGGGGGCTGTGAAGCTGTTTATACCATCCCTCAGTTTTGGAGAAGTTTGTTTGTTCGACCCTAGCTACAAGGGGTCAGGGGAGACGGAGACTTTGAAAGTGACCGCTTTATGGTCAGATCATATCAGTGAGCACGATACTGTAGGGGTGCTGCAGTGGTTACTCATGTTAGTTAATACCAAGTCCAAGATATTATCACCTCTTGCGGGGGTATCAACAGCTGTTCCAAGGCATTTGCATTGATAAAATCGAGGAATCTCTGTGCATTTGTGTTCTGGAATGAGTAGTTTTTCCAGTCTATGCTTGGGTAGTTAAAGTCGCCCGGGATCAGGGTAAAGGGTCGAATCTTGATAGATTCGAAGAGGTCCAGATAGGTGGAGTGGGCATCTTGAGTCAAATTCGGGGGCCTGTAGCTAGCTATGATTTGAATGGGGATCTTGTCAGTGGTTAACTGCACCTGGAGTGTCTCCTGTGTATCATACTGTTTTACCAGTCTGTAGGTGTGTGTGTCTTTAATATATATCGAAACTCCACCTCCTTTGGCTTTGCTGCCCACAGTTTGGGGTCTAACTGTATGATAGGATGGGTAACCAGGTAACTCTGGGGTGCTCTCTGCAGCTTTGAACCAGGTTTCTATGACTGTTCAAATGTCAGCATCTTCCAGGGTTAAGAATGCTTGCAATGAGTGCAGCTTCCTTTTTAGACTCATAGCGTTTAGCAGCATGACCTTTAATTTACATTTTATTTAAATTTTTATGTTGGTAGTATCGACCTCCTGACTTTTCCTAAAAAAAACACTATGGGGGAGGCAAGGGCCTTTGCCAGACACCTGAAGCCCAAGTGAGACAGATGCAGGCCATCTCTAGCAAAGCATTGTGGTCTGTCGTTCATATCTTCCCAGGCTGTCAAGTACTGGATCCCCCTGGAATGACAGCAGAAAGTATGCCAATTGTTAAAGTCAATCATTTTCTCTTTGTATTGAGGCATCATTCTGGGTGACAGTAGAATTCTGCTTAAGGCTAGGGAAAAACTTGCCTGGGAAACATATTCAGCTAGCTCAATCTTATCTCTCTTCATATAGTCCAGGGAGGTACATCTCAAGTCGTTCACGCCAACATGGACTATGACTGAGTCATAACAGTACCTGTTGATGAGAAACTTAAGTGCATGTGTGATATGGCAGATTCTGGCACCTGACAAACAACTAACAGTGACTTTCTCATTATCCAGCCTTGGCAGAGGTCCATCTGTGTGTCTCACAATGGAGTCTCCTATGACTAATATGCTGGGTTTATGGTTAGGCCTTAGTGGCTGCAAGACACAGGTGTGTGGACTATGCATGATGTGTGGTGTGGAGGGCTGTGGAGTTTGCATGTGTTTTTGCCTATGAAGTGTCCTTTGTTTGGGTTTTTTTTTTGTTGAGAATTAAAACAGTTTAAAGCCAAGAATGAAACAAGCAAGCATTGTTAACTAACCTCAAGAAGCCCACATGCGTGTATCATTGATGCCAGAAAATTTCTGGCTTGCTTCTGTTTGTAATACCTTTATTTTTTATCCATAAATGTGTATACATACATATATATATATATATATATATATATATATATATATATATATATATATATCAGAAGCAAGATGAAGACTGATCCAGACTTTGCAGCTTTTATTTTTTATTCTCCTTTTGATCCTTGATTTCTCCATAATCACTAACCCTAGCAGAATTTGACAAGTCCATTCCTGTCACTTCCTCGTGTAATACCCACACCTCCAGGTTAGTGGCACTGCATGAAGCATTGGAGACCATCCATGTGCAACTAACAGTGGGCAAAACTGCCTTTCAGTTTGTAGCCTGCTACAGACCACCCTCCCAAACTCAGGAACCCCACTCAGCTTTCCTGAGAACACTGGAGAATATGAAGGTCTCTCCAAACACCATCATATTGGGTGACTTCAACTACCCAAACATAAACTGGGAGCACTACTCAAGCCCCAACACCCTCGCCCAACGGTTCCTAGAATTTATAAACTCAAATGCTATGGAACAACTGGTCACCACTCCCGCAAGAGGGGAAAACATATTGGACCTGATCATCACCAACATGGGGACTCTATGTTCCATACCAGAGGTATACCCCTCATTGGTAAGATCTGACCATAAATTAATCTCACTGGACATCCATATCTCATCCCCACCGCCAGCCAAAGAAACCACGGTTAAGAACTTCTCAAAAGCAAACTTCACACTTCTCAAAACCAAGGTGGAATCCTTCAAAGCCCCCGGGCCAGTGGAAAATAAGGCCCAAACCGCAGAATGCTTTACAAACGCATTCTATGGACACCTACAGGAATGCATGGATCATGCTATCCCAAAAAAAAAACAAGACTCACTCCTCCAAAGGCAGGAGACCTGTCTGGTAGACCCCAGCCATAAATAAGCTATACAACAGAAGGAGGACGCTACTACATGACAGAGCAAAATCCCAAAAAGGGAAGACATCTCTGGTCAGTACTAGCAAGAAACTACAATCCCTCATAAAATTATCTAAGGCCAGCTTCGAAAGAAAAATTGCACAAGACGCTAAAGATAATCACAAGGCCTTCTTTAGTTATGTCAGGAACCTGGGTGGCAACTCCCAGATATGCTCTGAGTTAGTGCAAAATGACAAAAAATATACTGAACCCACAGACATTGCCAACATCCTGGCAGACAGGTTCAGTGCAAACTTCCCCCCCCCTTCCCCCCCAAAAGAGCAAATGTCTATCCCAACAGAGTGTAGCCTCCCTGACATCACAGATGCACAGGTGAGAGCTGCCCTCTCCACAGCAAAAAACACAGCATCAATGGGACCAGACGGTGTCCCGGGCTGCGTCTTACATGAGCTCCAAGAAGAACTGAACCCTCACATAAAGTCACTGTTCAATCTCAGCCTTTCTACAGGATATGTACCCAAGGAATGTTGTACAGCAACAGTGGTCCCATTCCACAAAGGTGGTGCCACAACAGACCCCGGAAACTATCGCCCTATAAGCCTGACTAGCCTGGTCTGCAAAGCTATGGAGTGTATCATCATGGAACTCATAAACAAAGACATTGGGAACCTCCAAACACTGGATCCTACCCAATTCGGCTTTGTTAAGGGCAGATCTTGCCTCTTGAACCTGGTTGACTTCTTTGAAACAGTCACCAAGGCCATAGATGAAGGGAAGGTAGTCCACACAGCCTACCTGGACCTCGCAAAAGCCTTCGACACAATACCCCACTCGGGCATCATAAATAAGCTCACCAGCTTAAATATCAATCCCTATGTCACAAGATGGGTTGCAAACTGGCTCAGGGATAGAACTCACATGGTCAGAATTGCAGGTGCCATGTCAGACTCTAAACCAGTTACAAGTGGCATCCCACAAGGCTCAGTCCTGGGACCTCTCTTGTTCGGTATATATTTCTCTGAGGTACAGGCTAACATGGGAGGACTATGGCTGACCAAGTTCGCAGATGACTGCAAACTGGGTGCCATAATCGACTCGCCGACTGACACAAGCATCTTCCAAAAGGGTCTCACAGAGATGGATAACTGGTGCCAGAGCCATGGCCTAAAGCTAAATGCCAAAAAGAGCATAGTCATTCCCTATGGGAAAAACAAAGTGCCCACAAATTACCACATAGGTGGTAATCCATTAAGTACAGAAGAAGTAATTAGGGATTTGGGGACCCAAGTAGATAGCAATCTCTCCTTTGACAATCACGTTGCCAAGGTGGTTAGAAAGACCTTCTATATAGCCCACCTTATCATGAAAGGGTTCACATCTAGATCAAGAGAGGTCATTGTGCCCCTCTACTCATCACTCATTAGGCCCATAATTGAATACAATGCCCCATTTGGGATGTACCTTACCCGACACCTGCACCAAATGGAAAGACCCCAGAAGTACCTCACGAAGAGGATCAAGGGACTCAAACAGATGCCCTACGCAGATAGGCTAAAGAAACTCCAGCTCTACTCAGTTGCTTACCGCCTACTCAGAGGCGATCTGTGCCTGACGTATAAAGCCATGTCCAAACCTGAATTAATGGACATACTCCACCTCAGGAAATCCAAATCCCTTAGAGCTACACGCTCCAGGGACTTAAACCTCAGCACAGAAATAAACAGGACATGCTGGAGGGACAGATTCATATCCCAGAGGCTCCCCTCACTCTGGAACAAAATCCCAATCCATGTTAGGCAGAGCCCCTCAATGACCCTCTTCAAGAGAAATCTTGACGAGTGGATGGGAGATCATAGGTTTACCCCTGGGATCTCTTCTGTGTCCCTACTAGACAGAAGCACAGTAAACTAACTTTAAAAGGGCTATTTTCTGTGACCTACTATACAGAGGCACAGTCAACTAATCTAAAAGGGTGGCAAAAGCCAAACACACTCTGGCTAGGCTTATAAATGCCCTAGGGCAGATAGCCTAGTATCAACCTATGAACCTATGAACCTATGTAGGGACACTTGCCTCAGGAGACAAAATTTAGGAATCACAGGTTCAAAGGTAAGTACTAGGATATTGGCCCTAGGGCCTATACAAGCCTAGCCAAAAAGGTACCCTGGCTGTCGCCACCCAAGAAAATTATTTTCCTGTGCCCCTGTCAAGCAGAACCACATGCGTGATCCCTGGGGTGAATTTCCTATTACCTATCCAATCATCAAGATTTTTCTTGAAGAGTGCTAATGAGGAGCTCTGTTTGACATAGATAGGTAGCTTGTTCCAGAGTATGGGAAGTCTCTGATACAGGAATCTATCCCTCCAGCATGTTCTGTTTATTGTGGTGACAAGGTTTAGGTACCTAGAACGTGTAGCTCGGAGGGATTGGGATTTCTTTAAGTGGAGCATGTCCAACAGCTCTGGGTTTGACATAGCTTTGTATGTTAGGCAAAGATCACCTCTGACTAGGCGATATGCGACGGAGTAAAGCTGGAGTTTTTTGAGTCTAGTCTGCATAGGGCATCTGTTTGAGACCAGTAATCCTCTTTGTGAGGTATTTCTGTGGCCTTTCCAGTTGATGTAGATATCTTGTGAGATACGTACCAAAAGGGGCATTGTACTCTATAATGGGTCTAATGAGTGATGAGTAGAGGGGAACAATGACCTCTTTTTTTCTGGATGAGAAACCTTTTGTGATGAGGTGTGCCATGTAGAAGGATTTCCTGACCACTGTGGCAATGTGATTATCAAAGGAGAGACTACTGTCCACCTGTGTCCCAAGGTCTCTTATCACACTTTCAGTGTTAAGTAGACTACCGCCTATGTCGTAGTTAATGGGTACAGAGTTTTTACCAAAGGGGATGACCATGGCTTTGACATCAGGCATATGTCGCAGTGAGGCCCTTTTGTAGGATGTCCACATCATTAGGAGTTTCGATTATGGTTCCTAGTTTGCAGTCATCTGTGAATTTAGTTAGCCAAAGACCTTCTGTGTTGCCTGTACTTCAGAGAAGTAAATACCAAACAGGAGAGGACCCAGGACTGAACCCTGTGGTACTCCACTTGTCACTGGTCTGAAGTCTGATTTGGAGTCTGCTACTTTCACAGTGTGGGTTCTGTCAGTAATCCAGTTGGCAACCCATCTTGTGACATAGGGATTTATACCTAGTTTAGTGAGTTATCTATAATTCCAGAGTGGGGAATGGTGTTGAACGCCTTGGAGAGATCTAGATAGGCTGTGTGAACCACCTTACCCTCATCTATGGCTTTGGTGACTGCTTCAAAGAAGTCTATCAGTTTTAGGAGACATGATCTGCCTTCTACAAACCCGAACTGTGTGGGGTCCAGAGTTTGGAGATCTCCAATGTCTTTGTTTATGAGTTCCATGATGATACATTCCATGGCCTTGCAGACCAGGCTCATCAGGTTAATGGGGTGGTAGTTCCCGGGGTCTGTTGTGGCCCCCCCCCTTTGTGGAGTGGGATAACTGTCATGGTGAGCCATTCAATGGGCACAAAGCCTGAGGTGAGGCTCCGATTGAACATGGTACTTAGGTGGGGTGTCAGTTCATTTTGTAGTTCATGTAGAAGGCAGCCTGGGATATTGTCAGGTCCCATGGATGCTGTGTTCTTGGCTTTGGAGAGTGAGGTTTCTACCTGTGCAGCCATGATTACAGGAACTTTAGATTCTTCCGCTATGAAGATGGGCCCTTTAGGGGGTGAGAGGGGGGTAATGTTAGCACTGAACCTATCTGCCAGGATGTTGGCAATATCAGTTGGTTCTGTATTTTTAGTGTCATTGTGTTGTAACTCAGAGCAGATTTGAGTGTTGCCATTGAGATTCTTGAAATAGCTTTAGAATGCTTTGTGGTTGTCTTTAGAATCAGTGGCGATTTTTTTTTCATAACTAGCTTTGGAGGTTTTTATGAGGGATCTCAGTTTCTTACTGAGGCTGACCAGGGAGTTCCTCCAATCGTGGGATTCTACTCTTTTTTGCAACAGTTTCTTTCTTCCATTGTAGAACTTGTTTATGGCAGAAGACCACCAGATTGGCTTCCTTTTTTTGGAGGATAGCATCTTGGTTCTGTTAGGGATAGCACGATCCATGCACTCATGTAAGTGCTTATAAAGTGCATTCGTGTAGGATTCAGCAGTCGTACCTCTGTTGTCCATTTGCATGGGTGTCGTGAATTTTGCCACTTCTGTCTTAAGAAGCGTGAAGTTGGCTTTGGAGAAATTTTTTATGGTTGTTTTCCTAATGGGGGGTGGGAGCAGGATGTGGATGTCTAGGGTGATTAGCTTGTGGTCGGATCCGACCAATGAGGAGCTGAGCTCTGGTGTGGAACAATGGTCACCCATGTTGGTGATGACCAGGTCTAGGATATTGCTTCCCTGGTGGGGGTGTGCATAAGTTGGTCCAAGGCATTGGAATTGATGAATTCCAGAAAACGTTGAGCAAAAGAGTTGGTACATGAGTAGTTTTCCCAGTTAATGGTGGGGTAGTTGAAATCACCCATTATTAGGGTGTTGGGTTGTACCTTAATATTTTCCAGTGTATTAAGAAAAGAGGAGTGGGAATCCTGGGGCATGGTGGGGGGTCTTTAGCAAGCTACAGTCTGGATTGTGGTTTTGCCCAGAGTTAGTTGAACTTGGATAATCTCGGATGCATTATGCTGAGCAACTAGCTTGGAGGTGTGGATATCCTTAATGAATATGGACACGCCTCCACCTTTAGTGTTTCGGTCTGGGTTTGGTGGCCGAAAGGTGTGTCATGAATTATAGCCTGGTAATGCAAGGGTGCTCTCTGGAGCTTTGAACCAGGGCTCTGTCACTGCACAGATGTCGATGTTCTCCATTCTAAGGAGTGCCTCGAGTGAGTGCATTTTGAGGTTTAGACTTCTAACACTGAGCAGCATTACCCTCAGATTTTGCTTGTTTGTACCTGTTACAGTGGTGAATTTGTCATTTGAACCTTGCCTAAAAAAGGCACTATACAGGTGGCAAGAGCCTTTGCCAGTATCCGGAATCCCAAGAGCGACAGGTGTAGGACATCTCTGGCAAAGCAGCATGGTTTGTCGATCATGTCATCCCAGGCAGACAGATACTGGATTCCCTTAGAATGACACCAGATGTTTAGCCAATTGTTGAAGTCAATCATTTTGTCCTTGTACTGTGGTATCATTCTGGGTGATGGCAAGATCGGAGACCATCAATGTGCATACTGAGTAAAAAGAAAAGACTTTTTTCAGCTCTTAACCTGCCCCTCGCTGATCATCAGCTAGACATAGTGCAGTGTTTGCTACTCTATACTCTTATGTGAGTGCACACTTTTGTAAACTCATTATGTCTAGTTAGGGGTCTACTTTTAAAGAGCGAAGTTTCAAAACATAGAATTTCTTATGATCGAGTCCATAAGAGCTAAGTTTTGAAACTCTAGAAAAAAAAATAAAAACAATTTTTTAATGTTCTTGCAGGGGATAAGCCTCCCCTGCACCCACCACACATCCTGCTAATTAAATATGCCAACTTCAAGATCGCACTACAGCGAGCAAAATGGAAAATTTCCCGCTCCACGCTGTATGGTGATCTCCATTTTAACAGTTTGAAGTTTCAAAACTTCGATCTTATGGTCTTGACCATAAGAAATTTGAAGTTTTGAAACTTTGAGCTTTAAAAGTAGACCCCTAGTTAGACAGTAATTCTCACCATGACAGGGTCACTTCCACATATACCATCCTGCATGAAGCACACAATCTGACCCACAGATGTTTGTCCTGCAGTGGCACATATACAAAACCCTCCTTCTTGGATATGGAAGCCAACATTAAGAGTTAATTAACCTTCACTCTTCCCATCAGCCCTGCATTGATAGCTGGTTCTGGGTCATCCCACTCAGAATCAGGGCTTCATCTAACTATACCACAATGCCAAAATAAATTCTTTAAATTTACCATTATTTTATGCCACAACAATTAACTGTCCATATAATAAGCAATGAAAACACAGAGAAAATTATCATTAGCCTATACCTAAAACTACTAAATATTCACGATTGCATGAATGCTCTCACCTATTTCATCCTGGGCAGATGCAGCTTTTGTTAAAGGGAACACCTGCTGCAGTGATTTTACTGCCTTGGCAAATTTATTTTCTAAAAGAGGTCTTACAACAGTAGGTAATGCTTCCACAGGTAAGCTGCTGTTTTCATCCAAGGCTGGCACTGTTGTCTTAATTGTCCCAGTGAACAAATCTTCATCATTTATTTTACTTTTAACTTCTTCCACAAACACCTGTCTTTCAGGATTTGCATCAAGACAGCGCTTTCGAGCACTGAAAACAACGCTGAAGAGCACACGATAAATGTCAAGACCACTAAAACCTGTGAAAGCAAATAAACAATCCATTCATTAACACATAAATATTTTGGTTAATAAACTATTTAATTTCTTTACATATATATATATATATATATATATATATATATATGGGATCCTTACAGATCACCGAGTGCACTTTCCACCAAAACATTAATCGGCGAGCATACTTAACCGAAAGTGCTCTACTCTGAAGCAGCACTTTTGGGTAAGTATACTTGTTGTGCCAGTCGTACTACAGTGTGGATAAGGGAAAATTCCCTTTTCCCCACTGTAGTGTGACCTCGGAGTGAGAATATTAAAGCAGGGGGAGTGGGGGTGCAGCCCCCCACATGGGGGCTGCAGGGGAGCTTGCCCCCTGTATAGCAGTAGATTTAATGTTTTTTTTTTTTTTAACATACTTTAACGAAAGTGCTTTTTCAGTGAAAGCACTTATGTGAAAGTGTGTTCGGTAATTATGAATTTGGATTTTGAGCTTTCGATCAAAAGTCCTACACACATATATATATATATATATATATATATATATATATATATATATATATACATACATACACAAAAAATCAATTCTGCATGAGCTATAGCAGCAAATGGTTTAACAACTTTAAAACTAGCTAACAAGTCTTGGTCTTAGCCTATACAAACAATCTAAATCTGTTAAGTAAGAATGCAGACACAAATCATCTAAGCTGGTCTGGTTTATGCAGCATCAACAAAGACAAAGCTTAGATGGAACTGCTGCCTCAATGTGAAATTTCAGTACTCCACCAGAGAACCTTATGATGAGGGGGAGGTACATTCTCATACAATTTCACCTAACAGTAAATGCTTACCATGTCTGTATCTATGTCCACAACATATGGGTATTAGTCTACCTGGGGCTCACACACAACATACGAGTAATAGCCTCCCCCCAAAAGCACCAACTTGCTGTGTACATGATGACAGCTGCTATGCATGGCAGCAGTGGAGTATTCAGACTGCAGAGAGAAACTTAATCAGATTTTTTTTTTTTGAGGAGAGGAGCTCCCCCTAGAAGCTTAATGTTTAACAGTATCATTACAACACCTGGTCCCTGGTCCACAAAAGCAGGAGAAAACATAAGCCAAGCTCTGCCATAACTTCCTCTACCAAAAGAATATAAAGGTATATTTTCTGTATCATGAGATACCAAGCCAAACCAATCTCTCTTTAATATATGACTTCTATACTTTCTATGAAGATTGCACGATGATTTCTACATCCTGTACATGCTCAATAGATACAGAAATTATAATTTTATGCCCACATATCAATTATGGTGTCACTCAACCACAGCAACGTACCAGGACAGCAAAATATAAATGATATTTGTAACACCATGCAACAAAAAGGGGGACGGAGGGAGGAAGATCTTACCAAACAGGCAAGAATGATAATGAACATCATACTTTCACTGCAAGTTTGCACACAGCTATATTATATTCGACAAGCATTCCTTTCTCTTCAGTATCCATAACATAACAGAGATGAAGGCTTCAGCCAACATTCTCTGCAGCAACAATGTAGCAAAGCATTCTGCAGTTTCAGAATTGCAATAGCTCAGTTAATAAAGCTTCTTCAATCTGTGGAAACAGCACTGGATCACTACCTCACAAATCTCTTCTCCTGAAGAATTTAACCAAAACTGCAGTCCCATCTGGAAAAATATACTCTAATTGGCTTGTCAAAGATGTTTTAGCAGAAACAGCACTAACTCCAAAATAGTTTATAAACCAACCTATAAAAGTCTGTTCACCACCACATGACCTGTTGCAGTTAAACAACACAAACTTTGATCAATCTTCGTGAGTATCTTATGTCTTATTGTTCTGAGGAGTAAGAGGAGGACTGAAGAATGGCAACTGTTTTGGAATAATATCAGAAATTATTTTCTGCATAAAAACTAAAGGATAAGGTCATTCTGTCCTTATATGACACTGATATGAGCATATTTTCCTTTATGAGAAATTATGTTTTTTTCAAAGGCAGGTTTGTTTACTTCCTAGAGAAGTAAATCAAGTCTTGAGAAAAAAAAATATTAGGCACTAAAATATCCACAGACACACTGTTAGATAAAGACCGGGATAAAAGACAAATGTGGCACCTGGCTTGCTACCAGAAGAGGAGATTCCCCTCTGAGATGCAAAATGTATTTTATAACATAAGGAAGAACCATGGGTACCACGGGAAACAAAGGGTTACCACAATCATTATTCCTCTATTTGCCACAAGAAGAACCTTATGAATAGAAGAAATAAAAAGGAATGTTTGAAGTAAGCTTCCCATCCACATAATTGAGTTCATTCTGTGCTCTTTAATCTTAAACTAGGAAAACTGGCCACTGCTCTATCTGAATGAAGAAATCCTTCTGTGGAAAAAAAAGAGGATTTCATTCTAACTAAATATGGCTACTCACAATCATTAATATTAATGCTGTAACTATTAGCTGTGACATGCAGTTGAAGCAAAAACAAGTATTATCATGACTGGATTGTGGAACTGGTGTATATCCACACTGTTCCTGGATGCAATCTGTTTTTCTGCCAGTCCTGCATAGGATAAATGATGGAAACAGAATGACTGCAGGTGCTAATGTGAGCTTCAGATTTTCAGGTTTTCTGCATGTTTCTCATAGTTATCCAATACAAACTGGAAACTATCATGAAACAAAAAACACACACACAACTCTAGAAATAGAAATAAATTATTTTACTGGTGTCTCCTGTACCTCGGCTTACGCCTTCAAGGAATAATTTTTACACCATTGAGCCATATCCTTATATATTATTCCAACTGCCATCAATTAATTAATTGCTTACATCAATTATTCGATTGAGTATACAAATATATCATTTCATCTTAACTCCATTTAAATACATGCAATTTCAAATACAATTTCATATACAAATTCACATGCATGATGTTCAGTGCAAATGCTTAAGAATCCTTCCATTCAATTTTATAAAAAAAAATCAACAAATAAATATATATATGACACATCGGAGCCAATATTTTTTGTTAACAAATATTCTCTGTTCTCAGAGAAATTGAGAGGTTTAGTTGATAGATTTTGGCCCATAGTTCTTGCTGATAAAAAATTTGGAAATATTTTTCCTTATAGGGTGACATTTACATATAGTAGGTTGAAGAATTTGAAAGAATTATTAACAATGAGAAAACTGGATAAACAGCACATCAGAAGGGGTAGTTTCCCATGTGGTATATGTATAGTGTGCAAGAAAATCAAAAATATAGATGGGTTTAACATTAATGGAAAAATATACAAGGCTAGAGATTATTATAATTGCACAAGAGGGGTAGTCATTTACATTATTGGGTGTGGCTGCGACAAGGTTAAATGGTACATCGGTCAAACAAAAAGAGCAGTAAAGAAGAGAATAATGCAACATTTGGGGGACATAAGAAGAGGCAGAATGGAAAGTCCTGTTGAGGAGCACTTCATTAATGTTCATGGAGGCTCAGATAATTCTTTTTTTCTTTATTGTGTTAGCTAAGCCCAAATAACCACATGGTGCTGAATCATCTAGCAACCTAACTTTGTTGGAAACCAAATGTATTATAAATTTTAAAACTCTTTGTCCCAGGGGGTTGAATTTAGACTTAGACTTAAACATCAGAAGTTAAAGGAATGAAGGGGATCCAAATGTCTTGAATTTAACACAGTGGACAGGCAAATTGATGAACACAAACTCTGTTGTATACATTGTATGTTTTAAAATGTATAAAATGTATATTTAAGTATTGGTGGGCTCCTCTTTCCCAATGAGAAGAAGCAAGACTTGGTCTGAAGTTTCTGACAACGCTTTTTGCATATTAAAAGATTGATATGAATACTACATATGTATTTATTTGTTGATTTTTTTATAAAATTGAATGGAAGGTTTCTTAAGCATTTGCACTGAGCATCATGCAGATGAATTTGTAAATGAAATTGTATTTGAAATTGTATGTATTTAAATGAAATTAAGATGAAATGATATATTTGTATACACAATTGAATAATTGATGCAGACAATTAATTAATTGATGGCAGTTGGTATGATATATAAGGATACAGCTGAATGGTGTAAAAATTATTCCTTGACGGCGTAAGCCGAGGTACCAGAGACACCAGTAAAAGAACTTATTTCTATTTCTGGAGTGGCGTGTGTGTTTTTTGTTTCTCATAGTTACGCAACCATGGAGTCAACAGAATTAAGTGGTGGGGTGCAAGAATTTTTGCCATTTAAAAAAAAAATGTTTCTATGCAGTTTTATTTACCATTTTACAATTCTTGTTGCTAAAAGTTTCATTATTATTTAAATTCATTATTAATGGTCTATTTTATTTTTATGATGTTTTTAAGTTTTTTGGTAGTGTTTTTTTTCTTCTCAGATGAATCTTTCTAGAACCCTTCTCCCATCATCAAGTAACATATTCAAGGTATATTCATATTAAAGGTATAATACATTCTTACATTATTAGTTCATTCATGAGAAGACCATCACTGACAATGCATTTAACTAGCGGTATTGTTAACTAATACTATAAAATAAATACAAACGCTTATCCAGCTTACAAGGTTCTACAATAGTAGTTGGAACACGGGTCTATATCAGTTCCACGAAAATACATTTCAATGAATACCAATAGAGCGACACGTATTAATCAAACCGTGAATAGTCCGAACACACTAAACTGTGAAATTTAAAACATTGAACGGTCATAGTCGACCACCCCGACCACCCGCTACATACTACCTACCCAAACAAAATAAATAAACCACATACATACACTAACCAAACTCTACTCCTAACCTTAAAGTAAAGCACCAAACCCCAACTTCTAACCCTACACTAAACCCCACATACACAACAATCTATGCACTATCCTTAACCCCTCCCTAACACTAAGGTCCATAACTACCGCATGCTTCCCCTACAGAGATATACCCTAACAAAATAAATAATACACATTAAATACATTTAACAAAACCCTACTTCTAACACTACACTAAATCTATGTACTTACCTTAACCCGCACCCTATCCTAATGTTCATACCTATCGCACACTTACCTTATGGCTATACCGCAGACGGGCCAACCAAAACACTCTGACATTTCAGATTTCGTTGTTTTGGACATCCAGCATTTACGTAGTTTGCGCAATACGTGTCAATCATTTCGTATTTGCGGAAATGGCGTTTCCATCATCTGATAGGGAGCCGTTGGAACACAACTACTCATTTACAAGGGAAAAACAGGTAGGGTATTCTTGACCTCTCAAGAAGGGCCCTCTCATACTTCCTGACCCCTGAAGAAGGGCCCTCTCATACTTCCTGACCTCTTAAGAAGGGCTCTCTCATACTTCATCTGATAAGAATGTATCTGTTATGCCTATCATTAAGAATCTTCCCCTCCCACATGGGTCCATGATTGGATCAAATCCCATTAATTAACCACTAAGGTAGAGAGAGACAGAAAATAATACAAACATGGAAATCAGATGGCTGAATCCTGGAAAAATAGCTTCCAATTCTGGCCTTGTTCTTCAACTCACAGTTGACACTGCTTTATTTGGGGAAGGTGTGTATTACTGACCAAGTGGCGATACTGCAAATGCTCATGACTGAGACACTGCTAAAGCTAGCACTAGAGGCAGACATGCCCTGTGTGGGAAGGACTTTCAGTGCAACATTAACTAATAGGTGGTTAGCAGACTGATGGCAAAGGATAATGCACTTTATAATTCATTTGGAAAGTGTGTGCTGCATACCTGCAAGCCCTTTCCTCCCAGCAAGACTGGAACAGATGGCCCATTTTCTCAAACTTACACACCTGTTCCAGGTCATTCTTTCTTATCTAACTTACAAAAAATAATTTCCGACTCCTGTAAGATATATATATATGTATATATATATAAATATATATATATATATATATATATATATATATATATATATATATATATATATACACACACACACACACACACACACATATATATATATATATATATATATATATATATATATATATATATATATATATATATATATATATATATATATAAAACATCTACAAAAACTCCCCACATTGCTAAATGATCTGAAGAAGCCTGATTATTTAACCCAAGGAAATCATTGTTCCACTGTATTCAGCATTCATCAGACCTATCATTGAGTACAATGCCCCCTTTGGTATGTACCTAACCAGGCATGTCCAACAACTGGAACATACACAGAGGTTCCTCACTAAAAGGATACAGGGTATAAGTAATATGTCCTATGCAGACTGCCTCAAGGCCCTATCCCGGTATTCTGTCTCCAACAGGTTTTTGAGGGGAGATCTATGCCTGTTATAGAGGACATTGTCAGATTCCACTCCGATGGACCTGCATATCCACAAAACAAACAGTACCAGAATTACCCATTCTTAAGACTTAAACTTTGCCTGTGATATAAATAGGACCTGCTGGAGAGATAGATATGTATCCCAAAGACTACCCTGTCTATGGAATAGACTCCCCATCCATGTGAAGCAGAGTTCCTCCCTAACCCAATTCAAGTGCAACTTGGACAACTGGATGAGAAACTAGAAGTTCATCCCTGGTTTGGCACCTATGTCTCTAATGCAAACAGGTCACCTGTAAATGGTTAATCTCCTAGGCCCATTCTTACACTTATCAAGGATATAAGAACTTATCAGAGATTTGGGATGCATGGGTAGGCTTAAAAAGGCCCTTATGGTCATTAGCTTAGTAAACACCTATGAACCCCATATGCTAACCTTTTTATGTGTGTACTATGAAATACATAGTCAATTTCTGTCATTATCTTTACTCTCGTAGTGATGCAATGATTATTGCTACTTACTCCCAAATGTGTCCTTTCCTTTACAACCTTTATATAGACTTCTGTTTTCTTCTTCTTCTTTCTCAAAATTTCCTACGTGTCCATTTTCACTATTATTCCCTTCTATATTTAAGTGCCAAAAGAATATCAATAATTTGTTTTCATATATACTTCCTGATATGTCAACTACAGTAAACTCACAGTTAACCAGCACCCATGGGGATTGGTAGATGCCAAATAACTGTGGTTTCTAGTTGCTTGAGAGTTACTATTAAAAATAGGCCTGACAAATACTGTACCCTATACTATTGGTTTGGTTTGACTTGTTCTTAGGGTGGGAAGAGAGGGAATATATAACTATCTTCCTTTTTACAACTCTAAAACTCTAAAAATGTAAGCTATGTTTCTGCAGGGGGAGGGGGCAGAAAGTGCAACAGATGAAAATTGTACTGTGTTTCTTCGATTTTTTTCTAGTTGCTTGAGAGTTCTGGTTAACTGTTAGTTTACTGTATAGCAGTCTACTATATTTATGTATTTTATTTGCAAACAGCAACAGTACTCCAGAATGCCTCCAAATTTTCCATTTTCCAAATTCCATTGTAGTCGTCCTACATTATCTACACTAAAAATATTCCTCATTTTTTACCTTTCTATTTTGAATCCATCTTAGAAATATAACACCATGTCCTGTATCATTTAACCACTGTAATACTGTCAATCTCCATATTTTGTTCAACAAACTGCTCACATTTATAGACACAGCTTTTAATGGTATCATTTGTTCTCCAACATTATGTTCTTTTTGTTGCCTTTTTTCCTTATTCTCATCCTCTTTCCAATGGAATCCATTTCATCTGAGGAGCCTTTTTCCAACCTCCTCTAATTTTGTTTGCAAATGTCCAAAAGGACTACCAAGTATTATCTCTTGACACTTTTTCTTTCATTCTTTTTAACTATCTTCTTCAGCTACACAAATTCCTCTTCATCCTTTTCTCGTATTTTACATATTTTCGCTTCATTTTCTTCTTTACCTTTTCATTCTTTCTATTCCTTTCACTTTCCTTCAGTGTTACCTCACAATCTGAATATGCAAACCAGGTTACAGTCTTGTCCACGTTTGCATACTTTAATGACATGTTTGTTTGTTTGTGTCTTTCGGCTTTTTCCGGTTAGGGGTCGCCACAGCGGAACTCCGGTCCGCTAATGATTGGCAGTAGAGTTTTACGTGCTGGCTTGCCGGGCCTAATGCACAACCTTTAACGAAGGAACGCCCATTCACGCATGTCGCCACACACAAGACGCTCTAACTGAGAATCGAACGGGCAACGTCTAACTGTGAGGCGACAACACTACCACAGCACCACCACCGCAGTCTATACCTTAACGACATGTATTAACTCTAACTCAGGAAGAAAACTTTTGGGCTGATCAAAGTAAATATGTTCCTTTATTCTGTTTTGTATGCACAGTATTAGGTAGATGCACCCTAGCCACTCTTGTCAGTTTTTAAATGTACTAAACATTCCCAATCCTACATCCATATCCCAGCACAGTCTTTTTACAATCACCAGATTCACAAATATACTGTGCATTCCCAAAAATTGATGTTGTGCTATATACCATCTGTAGGTTCTACCTGTAGAATAACTCATAAAAATGAATCACCCTACATGTACAGTGTGTACAAACCTAAAGCCCATGTGCAGTGCACAAAGATCACACAGAATGTTGAACTGCATGTCTGCATAACACATTCTTTTAAGCTAGCTTCTACAAAGTGTCAGCTCAACTGCATTTTGCGTATTGGTTGTCACCCTATCTTTTGTTTAAAGTTTCTCTTTAATATTTATACAGACTGCTATTACTGTACCATCCCGCAAGGTAATTCTATCAGCCTCCTTTCTGTTGTAATGTCAGGACTTAAATTCACACTGTCTGACATTATTTAGATGACCAGAGTGGAAGGAATTGGAGCATGGACATGTCTAGATGTATCTCTAATCATCATACATAACACCAAATGCACCCTCCCAAACAAATTTAAAACAACTGCAAGCACTCCAGACGGTATAGCTGGACTCTACTGCAGCATTTGTATGGGAGCGGCTTTTGTCGAATTTTGTTTTTACAGCAGTTTATGATTTTGTTTTTATAGCAGTTTATCAGATTACTGCAACTTTTATTATGTGAGTTGGTAGTGCACTACAGTACAGTGTTCACTCTTTCTCACCGAAGTCCAGCGACGGAGTTGGCATGTATCAGTTAAAGGGTGTGGTGGGTCAAGTCCCCACATGCGGTACAAGCAGCTTGACTACTGCAAAAAAAAAAGATTTTCAGCATTTATCTGTTTCAAATTCTACTTTTCAATGGTGGAAAAAATCAATAAAGAGTGACTTAATCTTAGACATCTCATAAGAGGGAAGGGAAGCCACTGCAGGCAGCTATGGTGGCACATGCCACATGACCACTCTGCTGTACAAAATGCCAACAGAATACAGGATGGCAAGTGACTTCATCCAAGCTGTGCAACTGCTCCATCTGTCCATCCATCAGCAGTCAGATCTGCTATCTTTATAAAGCTGCCTTCACTGTGAAAGCTGTCTGTACACACCATTCACAGTAAAATCTCTGGCTGGGAATCATAGTTAAAGAATCAAAAAGATTGTGTCTAAATGCCAGATAAATATAGTCACATCAACTAACTGCTACAGATAACACAAGAGTGTGAGTGTGATTTCTTGGTACAGTTCAATAAACACGCATTCATTGTCCAGATTTCTGAGGAAGACATTTGGGGCCAAACCTCACCCTGAAAATGTATACAATTGCAATTAAATGTAAACTCATTGCAGACATGATAGATGAAAATATGTCAAGTATTAGCTATTTTTATGTGTCCTACTCCCACTAGTATGATAACTATTGTATAATATGTGTTCTGTCCACAGGCAAGGTCGAAGGCATTTCATCTACTTTACAGCCAATGCCACAAAGCTTGTTACTGTGCGTATCATGGCACTGAAGGGATCCAGTACTGACTGCACTACCACTGGTGGGATTTTGGTGTCACAGGTGAGATAGTGTGTGGTTATACTACTGTTTAAGCATACAGACCCAGCCGTGGGCTGTAACTGCAACCATTTCATAAAATGCATGTACTGGGCAACTGTGCTTCTTTTAAGACTTATGTTACAAATGAGAGGCTTAGCTATGTTAAGTTAAGCAGCACATTAACTACCTAACAATACATCAGGTGCTCACCTACTGTAACAGGTGCAGTATATCAACAACGGCAACTCCATAAATACTTGTCTCACTTCTGTGCTACACTTCCACTTGTGATTCACAGAATATACTGGCATTTCCCAGTATATTCTGTAAATCACAGAATATATTGGGGAACATCCTTTACACACCTACACTGTGTCTAGACTTTTCCAGGTAGGCAGCAGTGTATGCAATTACATCTAAAAGTTGAAGCACACCTGGGAACTGAAGAGAGCTCTGGTATGTAGTTTTTACAACACTGCACCCTTACACCTGCAGGCCTCATCTGTAAGTCCTAGTCTACGTCCCAGAGTAGCTTTGGGACTCAGGAAAAATATCTATCTTAATGTCAACTTTCTACATTTAAGCTTGCTAAGTATTCTCCATTTGCGCCCTTATTAACTGGTCCTTCTCCCCCTCTCCAATCCCTCTTGCTCAAACTACAGAATATAACTCATAGTCCAATTTTACACTGTTTTGTGCTGTTCTCCCATTCTGTTTTTTTTTCTCCTATCTTTAATTTTCCTTACCATCTCCTCCTTTAGGTTATCCCATAAGCATGAAAGCCTACTGACTCAATTTACACTTGATTTAAATGAACTCTGATAATAACTCACATGACACTCTGTCCTTCTTATCTCTGGGATGATATTTGTAATCATTGGTGCATGATCTGAAATTTTGAGAGGATGTGTTTCTTAAAAACTAAGAAGACACTGGTGTTCAAGGGTTGTATTTAATCTGATCTTATCTATATACGCCAAATATCGAACACAAAACCAAAAAATCATGACAAACCAACTGAAAGACACCCAGTTCATCCAATTACTCTAATGTTTAGGGCTTTCATCCTTCCTGGACTTCTTCAGAACATATAATTGCATAACAACATCACTTCCTTAAATATCCCTCCCCAACTAGCAATACACCAATACAAATTCAAAGCATTTAATTAAAAGCATTTTCACTTGAAACTCATCCAATCCACTCTCTTACACAATGTTTATTAATACTGTATAATTAGAACTTGGATAGAAGTTTGGTAGCTGTTGGGGATGTTCTGCTATGTCCAAGGTTCCGATGTAACTGTGGGACAAAAGGGCTTGTTTATGTAGTCCTTTGTCAACTGTGGAAAGGGTTCTACATAGGTAAGACAGTAAGAGCCTTTAGAGAAAAGATTTATGAACAAATTTACAATATTGGGAAAAATAATCAATGCTTTAGTGAAACATCGCAGATTTTCCAACACATATGTTTTTAGTTTTTGGGACAGAAAAAAATACCACCTGTTAACCCTAAAGGAGGTGCCATGGATCTACAATTAGAGCTCCATGAGTTATACTGGCAAATCAAAACAAATGCAGTTGGCGATCCTGAGTTAAACTGATTGAGTTATTTTAATTCTTTGTTTAATATGAAATCTTTAGGATTTTAATTTGTGCGGTTTGTTTTATGTTTCCACAATGTGAAATAATATGTAACAGTCTTAATTGAAGATGAATGAATGTTTTTGGTCACAAAATCAACTGAGCAGTTATTTTAAGGCATGAACCAGGGTAGTGTATAATTCTGATGAAGCTGTCTAAGTGGAATGAAAGTGCATAATAAATTGTTGAACTTCTGTTGCAGGTCCTGCTGTATGGTGTCTCTGGTTTGTTAGTTCGTTTTTTTATGCCTGTTTGAGTATGTGGTTAAGGGAATGTTTACTGTCAACATCTGTCTGTAAAAGACATAGCGGCCAGCCTGAGGATGAATTTATGATTACCCATGCAGTTAGTTATGGAATATTTACTGTCAGCCTCTGTCTACAAGAGATATGAGAGCTAGCCCAGGGAAGAATTTGCGATTTCCCATCCAGTGGTCAAGGTTATGTTTGAATAGGTTAGGGACAGACTCTGCTTCATATGTATGGTGAGCCTGTTCCACAGTATGGGGATTCTTTGAGTCACGTATCTGTCTCACCAGCGTGTTCTATTTATGTCGCAAGCAAAGTTCAGATCCCTGGATCTAATGCTTCTGGTGCTGCTCATTTTGTAGATGTGCAAAAGCTCTACCAGGTCTGTATCTAAGAATGCTTTATATGTCAAGCACAGATCACATCTCAACAACCTGTAGAACAGGAAAAACAGGCAGGGCAATAAGGCAGTCTGTATAGGACAGTGTGTTAATACCACAGATTCTCTTAGTAAGCAGCCTCTGTGGGCATTCCAACTGTTACATATGCCTAGTCAGATAGATCATGCCAAAGGGGGCATTGTATTAAATTATGTGTCCAATAAGGGACAAGTAGAGTGGTTCTATAACTTTCTTGGACCTGAATGTCATACCATTACTTATAAGTTGGGTGACATAGAATGATTTTCTTATTACCTTGGTTAATTGTTGGTCAAAGGCCACATTACTCTCTACATACATTCCCAGATCTCTAACTACCAGGTCAACACCTAGGGGTGTTCTATCAATAGAGTAATTAGCCTGGGTAGACGTTTTCCCAAAAGGCAATATAATGCACTTCTTTGCATTGGGTTTTAATCCATGGGTTTGACACCAATCATTTGTGTGTGTTAGACCCTTTTGCAGGATATTAGTATCATGGGGGAATTTATGATGGCTCCCAATTTGCAGTTGTTTGTGAACTTGTGCAGCCAGAGGCCCCAGACTTTATCCTAGACCTCTAAGAAGTAAATGCAAAGCAGCAGTGGGCCCAGCACATAGCCCTGTCCCATTCCACTAGTGACCTCCCTCTGTGTAGAGGTGGTCTCATCAATCCTGACTTGTTTAGTCCTATCTGTAAGCCAGCTGGCAATCCAGCAAGCTGTGAAGGGATTTATACCTAATTCAGTGAGTTTGTCCACAATACCTGAGTGAGCTATTGTGTCAAATCCCTTAGATAGGTCTAGGTATGTGGTATGCACCATTTTCCCTTTATCCATTACCTTGGTTACCATCTCAAGTCTATCAGACTAAGCAGGCATAATCTTCCCTTAACAACACAAAATTGTGATTGGTAACCTATAGACACTGGTCCTATGTCTTTGTTGATCATTTCCATGATAATTAATTCCATGGCTTTGCATATTAGATTAGTCAGACTAATAGGTCTGCAGTTTTCAGGGTCGGTTGATGGTCCACCTTTGTGGAACAAGGGGGAATAATCAATGCCATCCGTCATTCGCTTGGTATGTAGCCTGTTTTAAGGCTGTAGCTGATAAGTGACTCAAGTGGTCCTGACAGATCATGCTATTTAGGAGGCAAACAGTGATATTGTAATGCCCTAATAAGGCTGTGTTCTTTAGCCTTAGTGAGTGTTGTTATGACCTGCTCCCTGCTGATAGTTTGGAGGGGGGGTTATGCTGGTAGAGATTTTACAAGGGGCAGCAGCAAGGGAGTGGGAGGTAAAGTTTGAGCTGAATTTGTCGACCAGTAGATTTGTTAGTTCACTAGTGAAGGTGGTACCATTTACTACCAGTTCTGCTCACTGTTGTGTGTTAGCTTTGAGGCTTCTGACATAGCTGTAGAAGGTCTTGTGCTTGTATTTAGCCTAAGAAGTTATCCTAACCTCATAATTTGCCTTAGATTTAATTAGCCCTCCACTTTTGCACAGCAGCTTATATGCAGCCATTTACATGTTTGTACAGTGTTTCTGTGAATAATTCTATTTTAGCTATTGTGAACTCTGGGTTAGGCGTGGCACTGAATTTTGATAAACTCACTTAATTGAATGTAGTTTGCTTTAGAATAGTTTCTAACTGTAACATGTTTTGTTGGGTTTACCAAGTTGATTTTTATTTTGAATGAGACGGGTTTGTGATCCAACCTCACCAGTGAGGAGCTGATGGGGGGGGGGGGGGGGGCTCCTACATTGGTGACAACAAAGTCCAGTAAATTTGAAGCTCTCGATGAAGTTTGCATTGAAGTGTGCATTAACTGATCAAGGGCATTTGTGTTAATAAAGTCCAGGAAACACTATGCCTGAAAATTGGTGGCATTATATGTTTCCCAGTCTATAGTGGGGTAGTTAAAGACTCCAGTGAATACAGTGTTTGGTTGGATGGAAAGTGCCTCCAGTAGGTGTAGATAAGAGTTGTTGGAATCTTGAAATATAGATGGTGACCCATAGCTTGCTAAGGTATTGTAAGAGACTCTAAGGTGATATGCACATGGATGAACTCTAAGGTATCATCCTGTTTAACCAGCCTTGATGTATATTTGCTGCTAATGTAGATCGAGACACCTCCACCTTTAGTCACTGTCTGTGTGGCTGATGGTATAAATATGTGGAATGCACTATAGCCTTGCACCACCAGAGTACTTTCTATGGCTTTAAACCATGTCATGGGATCGGCACAGATGCCTACATTCTCCAGAGTGAGGAGAGCTTTTAGGGGTGTGGAGTTTCTTGTTAAGGCTCCTGGCATTGAGCAATAACATCTTTAGGCTCCTTTGGATTTTGTTTGCTATGTCGGTAGGTTTATCACTTTGGCATTGCCTAAAAAAGGCTCTAATGGGGTAGATACATTTTTAGCCAAAATCCAGAAGCTCAGGGGGGACATGTGCAGGTTATCTTTGGCAAAGCAGTGTGGTCTGTTGGCCATGTCCTCCCAGGCTGATAGAAACAGAATCCCTAGGATCAATACCAAAAACTAAGCCAATTGTTAAAGTCAATAATTTTTTTCTCATACTGTGGCACTATCTTTGGTGAAGGTAGAATACTGCTTAACGTATGGCACATACCATTCTGACAAACATATTTGGACAGGTCCATAATGTCTCTCTTCTTATAATCCACAGTGGTATGTCTCAGGTCATTTACGCCCACGTGAACTATGACAGAATCATACTATTTCCTGTAGTGCAATGACTTCAGTGTGTATGTAACTTGGCAAATCCTGGCTCCAGATAAATAACTGATTGTAATCTTCTCCCTAACTAGTCTGGTAAGTGGGGCATCTGTGTGTCATACAGTGGATTCCCCTATGATAAGAGTCATGGGTAAATTGCTTACTTTATTGGCTTTGTTTTGTGGGGACCATTGGGTGTAGGTTTATATGCCGTCTTTTGTGTTGTTTTTTGTGTATGTTTTACAGATCGCTGAGGATAGGCATTGCTGTTTGTAGGCCTAGGAGGTCTTTGAGTTTTGGGGAGATTGCTTTCTAATACCTCAGCATAAGTTGATCTATGTATGTGAATATTATATGTGGTGGATGTAATGTGTGTGTTTTTAATAACCTTCTTTGTATTGCTAGATTTTTCCCTCCTAGGAAATTGCATATGTACACCTCTCACATACTGTGTTGGTTGAGGATTAAAAGGTTATCAGTTAACATGAGACATCTACTACCTTGTCTCAGGATGCCCATATCTACCAAGACGGCTATGGAGACATTTTGAAATTGCATATCCATGTTACCTGGGCCTATATAAGTGTGAGCTAGGGTTTGAGTACTGGGTTTTACAGCAGTCTCCTAGGGTGGTCTTTAGGGTTAAGGACTAAAACTGACTAGTGCTAGGATATTCCATTAGATAGTGCTAGGATATGGTATTGGTGCTATCTGATGCACAAGCTAGCTGCTCTGGGCTTAATTTTTTGCAATGTGTCACTAAATTGCAGGTTACAATACTACTACTAGATTTATAGATAAACTTCTTTGTTTACAAAGTCAAACAAATAGATGTTACATTTCAGAGGCCTTTGTGGTTTAGGTAGGTTAATTTTAAGAGTCTCAGCATTGTGTTAGGTATGAGCTGTCTTTTTGCCCTAGAATGGTGGTGTGAGGTACTGAAAAACCTGCTTCTTGTTTGTAGCGGCTTTGTGTGAGAGCTTTGCTTCTAATAACATATAAATACATCTCTCAAACAGTGAACACATACTTGATATCCTACTAATTACATGTTGTTTTACAAATTAGTTCATTAGTTTGTTTTGTTGTAATTCTTAGCTATTGTATATTCACTTGTTTATGTCATATTTGTGGAGCTTTTCTCCCCAGGTCTCCACTGAAAATGGGTTTCTGACCCAGTGGACTTTCCTGGTTAACAAATGTCAATAAACAAATAAATAAATGGCTGGCACTAGCTGCACTGTCTCGGAATGCCAATTTCCACCAAGGTGGCTATACAAGAATACCGATTATTAATGATTTCTAGCAAATTAATATTTATTTTTATTTATTCAACATTTGTTTATAGGAATAATCCGACTGGGTGAGAAGTCCATTTTCAGCTGAGTCCCAAGAAGAAAAGCTCTACAGACAATAATACAATGTTTAAAGAAAAACACAAGTTATATACATCGTAAGAACTATATACTTAATAAAGTACATTGGGTAGCATGGAGTAATTGTTTAAGTAAAAGTAGGATTCACTGATTAAGATAGATTACAATGATTATAAAATAAAGTAAATCTTAATTAGAGCAAAGAAGTACACTACAATAATTAAGCAATGTGAAGGTTATGTACAATACGGACGAAGTGAAATGTAATTAGCGTAAGTAGAGAAGTAGAAAAAAGACTGGAAGGTAAAGTAGAAGGGAGAAGGGAGGGGGTAGAGGGTATAATGGGGGAGTAGTGAGTAAAAAGGAGGGTAGAGAAAGAAGAAGAATAGGAGAGGGGATAGGCAGGGTTGAAATAAGGTAAGTACATGAGAAAAGGCTGGAGGAAGTTTATTGCAGAAGAGGAAATGGAGGAAATGAATATGTAAGTGGATTAGATGTAGTGACATAGAATGTTAATTTAGGTATGAAGAGGTTTAACCAGCCCAGGCCTAGTACATAAACTACTTATATGCTTGAAAGTGAGGGACCATATGTAAAAAAGACCAAGAATATGAAATAACGGTTTTATATTTGAATATGATGTTAATTAACTGAGTGACCACTAGAAATCCAGGGGCCTAGCCATCAGGAACTCTCAGCAAGTCTAAGGATGTGCTTTGAATTTTGCATGGTGTAAAGGTTCTGTTTATAATTATTGCTGAATTTTGGCATGCAAAAATGCAGATACCAAAGATGTGCAGCGGACATAAAAAGTTAGCAATTTTAAATTGTCAGAGGAACATTTTTAGGTAAATATTCAGATGCATCACCTGCTTAACCTTTATCTATTGGTGGTGATTAAGTGAATGCTAACCAGTGGTCTTGTCAAAGTCAATCAAGTTTGAGAGGAGATAGCTAAAGGTTGTCTGTACACACACACACACACACACACACACACACACACACACACACACACACACACACACACACACACACACAAACAGCAAGAAATGCCAAGTGAAAGGTTTGCTGAGAGGTCGAGTTAGGTCATAAGGGTGCAACTGGAATTACTAGAGAAGTGCATTGTGTAATAGATGAAAGTCATGATATATTTCATCTGAAACAGTCTGACAGTTCATTTTGTTTGTTTGACAATATTTACGTATCAAAAAATAATAAAAGAACAGTCCAACCACTGCAGATCTGATGAAGTCTTGAGTTCTGAGACGAAAACACTCATTTGGTGTGTGATTTTAGTTTATTTTAATAAATCATCGGTGCCTATCTGCAGTGGTTGGACTGTTCTTTTATTATTTTTCATCATATCACTTCTTCAATATTTGCATATCATTTACTTCTGCATCTTTTACCCCACCAACTACCCACTGAGCCAATATTGCCCCCTGGCAAGAAATGACACATGGAGTCACCATTGTCTGTAATTGCACATACCTGCTAGTGCTACTGTATGAACATAGGTTGTTGTAGTGAACCAAGTAGTATTTCTCAAAGGTTTACGTAGAACTACCTCAGATGATATTGTTATGTTGATGTAAGGTAATTTCACTTAAGTCTACTTTAACTCTTCACTTTATCTCAGCCACCAAGATCCTGTGCTCCTTTTCACCACTCTGGTTTATTCTAATCAAATTTCTAAAATGATTTGAAGCTTATGAACAAATTGGAAATTGATACATTTACTGTGTATCCAAAGCATTACTCTACCATTTTACTGTCACCTATGTGTTGTTGTACTCTTGTCTATTTTGTACCTCTGGTCAGTTTTTGACCCTGGAAGAATTTGATCCATGCAGATCAAAGTCAGCTTTCATTTCTTCTCAGTGTGATACCTCAATCTGTAGGTCAGTATTTCAACTTTCAACCACTTTGACAAGCAGGAGTAGACTCAACGTCTGAGACTATAATGTTTATGTATATTATATGACAGTACTTAAATTTATTCAGTCTCCATTATGTCTCTTGTCATAATCTCAATCCAAGTATTACTTACATGGTCACCACACATATTGTACTAGCAGAGTTGCCCCATTTCAGATCTAAAGGACCTTTTATTTTATCTTTTCCAATACATTTGCATGCCTTGTTGTTACAGTCAGACATAGCTTCTTTGTTGAATTGCATGCATAGTCGGCCTTAGGCATAGGCCAACTAGGCGGCTGCCTAGGGCACCGCTCTAGTAGGGGCACTTTTCCAGTATTTATTTGATGTAGGTAGACCAGGACTGGGGCACGGGGTGGTGTGGGGGGGTGCCTTGGAGCCCTTTTGTCTAGGGCACCAGTGGACCTAAGGCCGCTCCTGATTGCATGCCTACCACTTTACTCCTTTACTTATGCAAGACTAGATTAGATGGTTCCAGGCATCATTACAGTGAATACAAACTGAACTACAGGAACAATAGTAAAAAATAAAAAAACTGTGAAAACTCTTGTCTTAATTCCCAGAAATAATTACTAAAAGCTAAATGCCTGGGACTACTGTAAGCTAATCACACACAACTGATCAGTGGAACTGATAAGAATCACTACACGGAGGCTTCTATTTGTGTATAAAACTTTCTTGATATAGCCATATAAGGAATGCTTATTCTTTATTCTGCAAATGGCTACCTCATTTCTGTTATCTTACCACATTTCCATACATTTGTGCTATAGTTTCTAATGGCATATATGAACATACCCGGAATACATCTGTGTGATTCCTGTTTTCTTGTACTGTAATTTTTATTTTTTTTATTTATCCTTTGTTGGACACATTAGCTCCTCTGGACTAATGACCTCTTTTCAGAGAAAACCCAGGTGGTGTTTTATAGTAGGGGAAATTTGCCCAGGGCTTCAGGGAACTGCCCTTACTATTTTTAGTTGGTGACATGAGTTTTATATCCATTTGAGCTATCACCAACTCAAGCAGATGGGACCTAATTTTAACATCACACCTGAAATGTAAATGTTCAGAGCTTACGATAGGCATGTGTGATATTCATGCATGGCTTAGCCCCTGGCATGGCATGATAAATGTTGTGCACAAGATCTTCTTTGCAAAGGATTATCTGCGCATTTGTCATTATGTCACAGATGGTCACATGATGTTAGTATAATGGTGCAATTTAGAAATGTCTCATGGTTGCAGACTCTGCTTTCAAAATAAACCCCAGTAATAAAACTTTATTTAATTAAAAATATTTACTTGAACCTTCCTTCTAATGCTTCAACATGTTACCACACCATTCATCAATATTACTAAGGAATTATTTTTGATGACATAGCTTGCTGTTGACACAGATTTCTTTCTATGATATTTGCTATGACCGCAATAAGCATGTGTTCCTACAATGCAGTACCGTCTCCTCCTTTTTTTTCTCCTGTTGGCATGGCCACGTCAAAGCACACAGTTTGTATATGGATGGGTGTAACAGCAATGTTTGCTCTTTCATTAGCAGTTTTTCGTAAACAATAAGCTTTGCAGGCTGCCAACAGTGAGTGCATCCATGTATAGGCTGTGCATTGTGTTATATGGAAAAAGTACTGTAGATTATATTCAGGATTGTATCTTTTTTAATTGTTATTTTTATATATTACTTTTTTTTAATAAATAGCATGTTGTTTGTATACTGCTAGACAAGTTTGATACAAAGAGGTATATGCCATGTTCTAACCCCCTGCACAGACACTTGTAGGTGAATGTTCATATTTGCTTCATAAATACAGGGTCACGTTCTGGGTGCATTGCTTCCCTTTCCAGCTGTCATACATTTGTGTTTCTTCCTTTTACATCCCACGTTGTTGGAAAACGTTTGGCTCTTGAAAGCATATATCAGCATGCATATGATAAAAATATATCTATAACCACATGATACATGGTGTAATAAAAGATATAAATTAAAAAAATGTACTTTATGTTTTATCTTCAGATTTTTTCTTAACAGGCATTTTACAGGCTGTAAGCAGCCGACTTGAAAATGGGTAAACTGATTACTCCTATTTACAGATAGGGCATAGCTGTAAAATAACTTTAATAAATTCATAATTTGGTCATAGGAGAATAATATGCTGATCATCCAAAACTAGGCATATAATATTCAGAATACATGGTTTGAGGAGTGAATATCTAATACAGTCCATAGTGACTGAAACTGTACATTAATTGAAGGAACTGGGTATATGGGTGAATCCATCTTAAAAGAGTTTCTCTGATCATTTCAAACAATTAGTTAATGATAATTAAAAATGATATAGGCTGTATGAAAAAGATTTATGAAGTCTAGATAATCAGACATAACAAAATCATTGTTTGGTAAGCTGCAACAGAAGCAAACTAGGGTATGGATTATTGATATATTAGAAAACAAGATGAGTAAATTGGAAAGAGTAAAAAGCATCAATATACCATGGGCATCCACTGATGTGAAAATGTAAAGTAATTATGAAAGATTAAAACATCTGTATTTTTATATTGTCTCCTACAGATATTTAAGAGGAGACCTTATTCAGTTAGCTAGAGCCTTTACAGACAACTGCGAGAATGTTTGGCTTATCAATGAGTAGTAGAAAATCATAAGACAACCTATGTTGTAGATTATATAGGAAAGAGAGATGTAGTAACTAGTTCTCTGAGCAGCTGACGCATGGAACAGAATACCAGGTCATATTAAAGCAAGCACTAGTTTAGATATTTTTAAGAAAAACTTAAGACACTTATTATAGGAATGACTGTTTTGGTAATATTGGCAGGCCTGAATGGCATTATTGCCCATGACTGAAATACTTGTTTTGTGTGATAGCAGTTTTTTGGATACTAAGCGGCGCAATGGTGCAGCAGTAGCATTGTCAATGCACAGCAAGACTTTCTCCAGTTTGATTCTTGGCTGGATTGCCTTCTGTGCAGAGTCTGCATGTCCTCCCTGCGTTTGTGTGGGTTTCCTCCGGGTGCTCCAGTTTCCTCCCATGTCACAAATACATGTGTCTGCAGTGTTTCTCCCTTAGCCGCCGCTGAAAATTGGCTTTGTTCCATGTTGGACTTTGCCGGTAAACAAATGTTAAATAAATAAAAATAAGTATTGATTACATGAGACCGAGTCTTTCACGCATCTTTAGGCAAGGCAGATATCTTTTCTGAATAGTCTGTATGAAAAAGAAAAGAGTAAGAGAGCTTTAAGGTAATCAGGATACCTCAAGGAAGACATACCCTCCATTTTTTGGTAGACACTGCAGGTCCCCCAAGCCAGGGCTATTAGTCTAGCTATATAACATGATTTTGTAACAACACCAGTCACTTGGTGTTCAAAAGATAGTCCATTGTCAAAGAAGACGCCTAAGTCCATAAGGACAGGGTCGATATTTAAGGGGGTATCATCTATGTAAAAGGATCATGAGTGCCCAGGTTTGCCTTAGCCCACAATGCTCCATGTTTTGGCATTTAATTTGTATACAATGGCCACTCACCATTTGCTACTATGAGTTAGACTATACTCCTTAAGAATACTTGGTCATCTGGAATGTGTATGATTTCAGCAATTGTCCACTCATAAGTTAACGTCATTGGCCACTGGCATTTGGTATCTGCTTTAATTTCTCTGAAATGAACATCAAATAGGAGTGGTCCCAGGACTCATCCTCAGGGATGATATTGGCAAGTACTCCTTTATTTGAGTGTGTCTGCAACACTCAATAACTTTGTTCTGTGGCTGAGTACCTTTGATATCCAGTAGGTAACATACTGGTTTATATTTTACTGGAGTAGCTTATCACTGATGCCCAGCTGTGAAACAGTATTGCAGGCATTGGTTGAGTCAAGGCATGCCATGTTAACCAATTTAAAAGTGTCAACAGCCATAGTAACATGTTCAAAAACATTCACCTGCTTAAAAAGTCAGGATCTGTCTTTTTAAAAAAAAAATGGTTGGGACAAAGGGTTTGATGAGTGACTTTGTCCTAATTTCTGAGGTCCATAATGATGCATTCCATTTAATTACAAGTAAAGGTGGTTAGGCTGATGATTGTATGGTTGCCTCTGTCATTTTTGGGTACTCCTTTGATGAGTCGTACAAATACAGCAGTTCTTCATTTCTCCATACTACTGGAACAAATCAGCTATAGAGGCTGCTACTGAATATACATATTAAGAAGTTTGTTAGGTAGTATTTGAGGATGACAAGAAGACAACGTGCCCATGAAGGTAGCATTTTTTGACTTGGAGATTAGGCTTAGGACTTGCTTACAGGTGATTTGAGGGGTGCTTGCTAAAATGCTGTCAGTATTTCTTAGCAATCGGGAGTAAAGTTTTAGCAGAATTTGCTAGTACCATAGCATTATTCTCAGGGGGGTCTAGTATGTGATCTTCATTGGTTCATAGAAGATTACCTTCCTAACAGCAAGAGCCTTTACAAACCTAGCCAATATAACCCATTTTACACAGCATATGGCCCTTGGGGCACAAGGACGGCATGGGTATGTGCCTACTCCTTGAGTATTTTACAGATTGCTCCTATCCAAAAGGGATAGAGGCCTCACCACAGGTGAGAATTTATGATTCCCCATCCATCGATTCAGATTAGTCTTGAAGTGGGCCACAGAAGGACTCTGCTTTAAATGAACAGGAAGCCTGTTCCAAAGAAGGGGCAATCTCTGGGACATATATCTGTTTCTCCAGCAGGTTCTGTTTAACTCACTGATGCTTATACTCTTTGTCTTGTGGATATGTAGCAGCTCCATCAAGCCTGGATTTGTGAATGCCTTGTAGGTCAGGCATAGGTCACACCTTAATAGTCGATAAGAGACAGAGTAAACGGAAAGGCTTCAAGTCTATCCACACAGAATATGTTGTTGAAACCCTATATTTTCTTATTGAAGAATGTCTGAGGTCTCTCCAGCTGTTGTAAGTGCCTAGTCAATTACACACCAAGTAGCACATTGTACTCGATTATTGGTCCAATGTGGGCTGTGTACAGTGGGACTATAATCTCCCTGGATCTGGATGTCATACCTTTACTTATAAGTTGTGCCACATAGAATGACTTCCTCGCTATTGTGAACACGTGACTGTCAAAGTTCAGGCTACTAACTACCTAGATCACTTACCTTTGAGTCTACACTTAGGGGTGTGTTATTAATGTTGTAGCTAGCAGGATATTTGATTTCCCAAAGGGTATGATAATGGATTTCTTTGCATTTAGTTTCAGGCTGTGGTTCTGACACTAATCAGTAACCTGATTTAGACCCCCTCCCTCGTAAGGATCACACCACACTCCTTAGAAAATTAAATTATACTTGCTTATTCAGCTGTGCTATTTCCATTCCATTCATTTTAGCTGTGGTCTGCTGGAGGAGTCTGGTGTGTTTCTTTTGCATTGGAGTTTCACCTTACATTGTGCAACCTATGAATGGTTACCCCCTCTGAAGGATATCTACACCACTTGGGGATTCAGTGATGGTCACCACCTTGCAGTCATCTGCAAACTTTGTCATCCAGAGGCCTTCCACATTGGCCTTGGCATCTGAAAAGTAATTTCCAAACAGGAATGGTCTCAACACAGGACCCTGTAGCATATCACGAGTAACTGGGCTCTTGCTGGAACTTGAATCACCCAGTTTAACCACGTGTCCTGTCCTTGAGCCAGTTGACTATCCATTGATGACATATGGATTTATGCCCAGTTTTGTGATTTTTCTTATAATACCTGGAGAATTGTGTCAAATGCCTAAGCCAGATTGAGGTAGGTGGTATGCACTGTTTTGCCCTCACCCATGGCTTTAGTGACTTTCAAAAAGAGGCCATGTTTTTAGCTTTGGAGAGTGCTGTGGCTACCTGTTCATTGGTGATAAGTGGCAGAGAAATGTGGAGGGTATTTCTTGCATCAATCCCGACTAATCTTATGATTCTACTAATTACTCTTCTCTTAACCACCCTCTCTTACCTCTCTCTACTCACTCCCCTTGAGTAGACAATCTCTAAAACACCCTTGTTAATTAGCCTGTGATATGAATTAATATAGAACTCTGTATGGTTTATATTTACTTAATCAATTATACTCTTCATGTATGTTTTACTAAAGTATAACTCCCCTATCTTGTACTGTAAATACAATTAGAGTAAGTGTCCTTCCCAGTATATATTTTCAACTAGTATAATCTAGATTGAACCTTATTTCTGTTTGTATTTTACTAACTACTTACTTTCTTTATGTAAATGACTTGTTTGTATTAACTTCAATGTGGAGCTTTTCTCCCCGGGCCTCTGCTGAAAATGGAAATGTATCCAGTTGGACTAGCCCAGTAAACAAATGTAAAATAAAAATAAAATAAAATAAATAAAAGTCCACCAGATTTAGTAGGCATGACGTGCCCTTGGCAAAGCCAAATTGAGTTGGGTCCAGTGTTTGGAGGTTTCCAGTGTCTTTAATTATCAGGTCCATGATTATTCTTTCCATGGCCTTACAAACAAGACTAGTCAAGCTTATGGGTCTATAATTTCCCAGGTCAGTTGACAGTCCTTCCTTATGCAGAGGGATGCCTGTAGCTGTTCTACATTCTATCAGAACAAAGCCTTCCCTGAGGCTGTGGTTAAATACAGATCATATTAGGCCTGATAGGTCCTGATTTAAACTATTTAAGAGGCAACCTGGTATATCATCGGGCCCCACTGATGCCATGTTTTTAGCTTTGGAGAGTGCTGTGCCTACCTGTTCATTGGTGATAAGTGGCAGAGAAATATGGAGGGTATTTGTTGGAGAACAACTGGGGTGATGGGAGAGTGAAGTTTGAGTTGAATTTATCAGCCAGCAGATTTGCTATATCTTCTGACAGAGTAAAAGAGATGCCTTCTATAACTAATTCTGCACATTGTTGTGTGTTGCCCTTAAGTTTGCAGACATAACTGAAAATGCCTTATGGTTATCCTTAGCTTTGGAGGCTATTTTTACCTCAAAATCTGCTTTCAGAGACTTGACTAGCTCCCTGATTTGCTTGTTTATACTAATGATGGACTTACTGCTCTGCTGTGCACACTTCCTCTTACTTCTCAACAGGATTTTTTTTACTTTTGTTGTACAACCTATTAAGATCACAAGTCCATCAGAGTGGCTTGTTTTTGCAGTTTGACCTGGGCTTATTTCAGTTCAGTACTCCCATTTCTGTGCAGTTGTTTATGTGGTCATACAGGAATTTTGTGTACTCCTCTGCATAGACTTCTGTGTTTTTTGGATTTGGGGTTGCTTGTAATATAGTCATCAATTAGTAGGAAATAGTTTGCCTTAGAAAAGTTCTTAAAGTTTTTAGGGTTTGATTGGGGGGGTCTAGTTTTACCTTAATTTCCAGGAAGACTGCTTTGTGATCTGATCTTACCAGTGAGGACTTCACACATGGGGGAGCAGTGCTCTCCTATATTTGTGAGTACCACATCTAGGGTACTTGTTCCCCTGGTCGGAGTGCAGACCAACTGCTCCAGGGTATTTGAATTCACAAAGTCAAGGAATCTTTGGGCCTGCATGTTATTGGGTGTGTATGCCTCTCAGTTAATGGAAGGGTAGTTAAATTCACTCATGAGTATGGTACTAGGCTGGATGGTGAGTGATTAAAGTAACTCCAGGTATGATGTGTGTGTTTCCTAATTCATGGAGGGGGACCTGTAACTAGCAAGAATATGGTCACAGTTTTTTCCCTTAGTTAGTTGAACATGGAGTAGCTCAAGCATGTCATATTGTCTGACCAGCCTTGAGATGAGATTATCCTTTATGTAGATACACCTCGACCTTTCACTCTTTCACATTCAGTGAGTGAATGGAACCTATGATAAGCATTATAGCCATGCACTGTCAGAGTGCTTTCTCCGAATTTAAACCATGTTTCAGTAACGACACAGACATCAGCATTCTCCAGGGTGAGGAGAGGTTTTAGGGAGTGCAGTTTCTTATTGAGATTCCTAGCATTGAACAGTAACACCTTTAACTTGTCCTCAGTAGCTTTTGTTCTTGTTATGCTGGAATAACTAAAAACAATGCAGGCTATTTCTTCGTTTGCTGATATAGGTGAAGAAGTTATCCTTACCATGGATTGTGATTCACAGGTCATACTTTCTCTTGGAGGATTTGATTTTGTTTCTAAGTTCCTTGTTGATGTTTTTGAGCTCTTTTTTAGGACAGGGCTATTAATATTAATTTGGCTTTTACAGGCTAGGAGCTTTGTCCTGTTATTTTGTAGTTTGTTGAAACTGTGGTTTGTCATAATTGAGGGTTGTTCATAAACTTGGCACTTTATTTATGTCTCTGATGGACCAGGCCCTCAGTGCTATCTTGGAGGTAGGTCTAAAATGTATCTGTGAACATTGCAGTCTGTGATGCAGAGTTATATAATTAAAGAGGTTGTTGGAATTTCATCAGGTCATCAGTTAGCTGCAAGCATATTTGCATTGTAGTAGTCTCAGAATATGAAGTGATAGCAAGGTGAATCAGGTCTTACACCCAGAGTAAATATTACAACATGATGGTCAGAAATGACCAGTGATGTGGTTACTGTGGGTTCTGAGCACTGGTGAACTGCATTTGTGAGGACCAGATCTAATATTTTGAGCCACCATTGGTGTTGAATGATAGATTTACCAATGCTAGCCCTTTTTCTGATGAAAGGAAATGAGCAATTCTGATCAGCATAAAGAGTACAGTGTTTAGTGTGTTGTACCTGTTTTTACAAGATGATGTGGCTCTTGCCAGCTCAGTAAGTATTTATACTGCTGAGCACTGCATAGTGCCATATGATTGCAGTGAATAATGGTTCATTTACACTGTACCTTCTCTAGCTGTGTTTGGTTCCAAGGAGTGAGGCTTTCATTTTATTTGGATCAGTTAGTATTCTTGGGTAAGCAGCATTTTGTTTTGGTTTGTCCCTCTGTATCCACACTGATAATTTTCTATCAATAAATGTAAATTGGGGGGTCTCTTTTGGACTGTTTCATTGGTATACTGTAATATTTCTTTTTTGCTCATCCCAGAACTGACTTTCTATGGATTTAGAGATTTGAAGGAGAAGAGACTATTATATCATCCTTCTTGACTATGGATGAATGGCTGAATTGTGCTAGGCCTGGTCCTAGGCAGGCTGATTTTGGTAGAGGTTTTAGAATAAGTGAGACCGTCTGCTAATTTGACTCAGCTATGGAAGGAGACACCAAGTACTGTGGTGCCAGAAGACACTGCACTTGCAAGGAAAAGCTTGAGTCTATGATCTCCAGTGTGTTTGTTAACAGTCTTGTCTAGTAAGTTAAGTCCTTATGATCATAGGTTCATATGAGATAACTAGGCTAACGGCTTAAGAACACTTACAAGCCAAGCCAGATTTACCCAAATTTTACCCAATTTTCTATCCCTAGGGGAAAGATAATAAGGGTCAGCAAATGAGGTTTTGACTATTTTTCACCATGCGTCAATCCATAATGGACATGGGTGCCACCCCAGAAGTGAATCTGCAATTTTCGATCCATTAGTCCAGATTGCACTTGAAGATGGTCAGGACAGGGCTCTGCTTCATGTGAACAGAAAGCCTAATCCATAGGACAGGCAATCTCTCAGACACATATCTGTCTCTCCAGCATGAATCACTCATGTCAGAGATCAGGTTTAGATCTTTGGAGCAGTTAATCCTCTTAGCAGTTAGTTTTGCATATATGCAACATTTCCATTAGGGCTAGGTCAGAGATTGCCTTGTAAATGAAGCACAGATTACCTATCAGTAATTGGAGGGAACTGAATACAGTGACAAGGCGTTTTATCAGTTCATATATAACATGTTGGTTATACCCTGTAATTTTTTTTTTTTTTTTTGAGAGAAACCTCTGAGGACACTCCAACTGTTCCAGGTGCCTGGCAAGGTACATGTCAAAGGGTGCATTGCACTTGATTATTTGTCTGAGGAGGGCCAAGTACAGTGGTACTATGACATCCTTAGACCTGGATGCCATGCCCTTACTTATAAGATGAGCCAGATAGAAGGATTTCCTTACCATCATGGACACATGGTGATCAAAGTTCAGATTACTATCTAAGTACCCAGATCTCTAACCACTGGGTCCACTCTTGGGGGCTGCTATCAATGTTGTAATCTGCAGGAATATTTGATTTCACAAAGGGTATTATTATGCACTTAGTCGCATTTCGTTTGAGGCCATGGCTCTGACACCAACCATTATTTTGCATCAGACCTTTCTGTAGGATATCAACACTGTTTGGGGAGTCAATGATTGCCCACAATTTGCAGTCATCAGCAAACTTGGTCAGCCAAAGGCCATCTACATTTGCCTTGACATCTGAGAAGTATAACAACATGTGTCGTATCAGTGACTCATTTGGCTATCCATCTGGTGAATTAAAGGTTTATGCCCAATTTTGTGAGTGCATGTGTAATACCTGAGTGGGTAATGTGTCAAATGCTTTGGCCAGGTCAAGGTAGGCAGTATGCCCTGTCTTACCCTCATTCATGGCTTTGGATACCTTCTCAAAGAAGTCCACCATACTGAGAAGGCAGGACCTGCCTTTGTCAAAGATGAACTGGGCTGTGTCTAGAGTCTGGAGATTTCTTATGTTGTTGTTAATCACGTCCATGATTATCTTTTCCATAACCTAGCATATGAGGCTAGTCAGACGTATGGGTTGGTAGTTTCCTGGGTCAGTTGATGGTCTCTCCTTGTGCAGAGGGATGAGGGATGACTGCTGCTGTCCTCAAGTCTACTGGGACAAAGCCTGTCTGGAGACTGTGGTTAAACAGAGATCTGAGTGGGTCTGCTGGATCATGATTCAAACTATTTAATAGGCGCACTGGGATTCCATCAGGGCCCAATGATGCCCTGCTTTTAGCTTTAGAGAGTGCAGTGACAACCTGTTCTTTTTTGATAACAGGCAAAAGAATGGTAGGGTGTATTTTTTGGGGAGTGACCAGAGGTGATGAGGGGATGAAATCTGAGTTGAATTTATTGGCCAGAAGGTATTGCATTTCTTCTGGCTTATTATAGGTAGTGCCATCTACAGTCAACTCGGCATATTGTTGAGTGTTTGCCTTAAGATTTTGGACATAACTAAAAAATGTTTTGTGGTTATCTTTTGCTTGGGAGGCTATTTTAGTCTTGTATTTAGCTTTTGAAGACTTGACTAGTTACCTGATTTGCCTGTTGAGACTAATAAGGGATTTTTTATCCTCTATTGTGCACCCTCCCGCTTACTTCTAGACTGGAATTTCTTCTTTCTGTTGTGTAGTCTAGCTATGCCAGGGGTCCACTGGGGTGGCTTGTTTTTCTGGCTACACCTGGGTTTAGTTTGGTACGGTACTGCCTTTTCTATGCAGTTGTTTAAGTGGTTGTACAGGGCATTTGTGTATACTTCTGCAAGGCCTCCATGTTTTCACAGTTGGGGGGGGGGGTTAAAATTACCTATACTATCATTTAATAGAAGGTAAATTGCCTTGGAATAATTCTTTAGGGCTCTACCATTAACATTTATTTCAAAGAAGACTGTTTTATGATCCAGTCTTATCAATAAAGACATTATGCTGGGGGGGTGCAATGCTTCCCCATGTTTGTGTGTACTATGTCAGGGATATTTGAGTCCCTGGTGGGAGTGCAGACCAGCTGTTCCACAGCATTTGTATTGGCAAAGACCTGGAATCTCTCAGCCTGCATGCTAGTGGTTGTATAGTTTCCCACTTTATGGGGGGGGGGTAGTTAAAATCCCCCAAGAGTAGTGTCTTTGGCTGAATGATAAGTGATTCTAGTAACTTCAGGTATGTGGAATAGTTTTCATGGTTCATGTTTGGGGGCCTGTAGCTAGTGATGATATTGTGGGGGATTTTACCAATGGTCACCTGGACAGAGAGTAACTCAACAGAGTCATTCTGCTTGACCAATCTAGAGATATGATTGTTATTTATGTAAATGGAAACACCTCCTCCTTTTGTTTTTTTCCTTTTCAGAGGGTAGTCTGAATTTCTGATAAGTATTGTAGCCTTGCACTGCCAGAGTGATTTCCACATCCTTGAACCACGTCTCTGTATCTGCACAGATGTCAGCATTCTCCAGGGTGAGGAGAGCTTCCAGGGAGTGCAGTTTCTTGTTAAGACTCCTAGAATTGAGAAGTAGTACCTTCAGCTTGGCATTAGAGGAATTTGTTACACTGGTAAGTCTGTTGGTTTGGCACTTCCTAAAAAAAGGCACTATGGGGTAGCTAATGCCTTGACCAATATTTAGAATCCTAGCCACGGCAGGTGCAGACCATCTCTGGCAAAACAACGTGGTCTGTTGATCATGTCATCCCAGACTGACAAATACTGGATCCCCTTGGAATGACACCAGTAGCTACACCAATTATTGAAGTCAATCATTTTGTTTGTATTCTGGTCTTACTCTTGGTGAGAGTAGAATGCTGTTCAAGTCTAGGCTTATACCAGACTGCAGCATGTATTCAGAGAGGACCAACATGTCTCTCTTTATACAGTCCAGGGAGGACCAACATTTCTCTCTTCATACAGTCCAGGGTGGACCAACATGTCTCAGACCATTCACACCCACATGGACTATGACTGAGTCATACTGGTAGTTGTGGTTGAGTGACCTGAGTGCCTATGTGATCTGGTGAATCCTGGTCGCTGACAAGCAACTGACTATAACCCTCTCTTTATCCAACCTGGTAGGGGTGAGCATCTGTGCGTCTGACAATGGAGCCTGCTATGACCAAGATGTTTAAATGTGTGGAGTTTTGTCTTAGGGGCCTGCTTGTGGAGACATTGTGATGTGTATTTTTATGTGTAGTAGCTGGTGTTTACTTGGTTTTGTTTGCATGTGGTTTCTGAGGGCAGCATATGAGAGGCCTCTGTGTTTTTGGTAAGTTACCTGCAAGTACTTCTGCATATGTGGGTTTATGTGTCAAGACCTTATCTAGTGAGATAAATGATGAGCGTGTGCTGACAACCTGTTTGTCATTTGATTTGTCTGTATGTGAGAGTCATGTCTCAATTTTCATAGTGTAACTACATGCCTCACATACTGTGTTTGTTTCAAGATTAAGTGGTTGTCAGGACACATGAGACAATTGCTGCATTGCCTCAGGATACCCATGTCCACCAGGCTGGCCACAGAGATAGCAGGAAAGTGCCTATCCATACTTTGTTTTTTACTCTGTGTTTAACCAGGGAGAAGAACTGGGAGATTTAACTGGACTGGGATGATAGCACAGGGATGAAGAAGAGGCGCTATACTCAGAGTGACTTGCAGCTATCCAACAAGGAGATGCTGCTCTGTGCACAACCCAGATGTTCCTAGAGCAGCAAAATGGCTAGGGAAAGTTGCAGAAATAGCTATTCTAAGGAAAATTTTGACTTGCTAGCATCTGCATTTATACAGGGCATTGCTAACCACTGCTGCACAATGAACAGCCCAGCACAAACAATGGGCTTATATAAAATAAAAAAAAAACAAGTTTGACAGCAGCAAGGCTTACAGACCAATCAGTAAAACACACAATAAGCTTTCTGCCAGCAGCCCCCAACTCAGGTTTGGTACTTTACACTTTTGCCATAAGAGTGCAGTCAGACAACTCTCTTAATGCAAAAATTCTGGTTTCAGAGCTCACATGCAGGAAAGCCACACAATCTCGATAGTGCTGGCAAGTAAAACTAGCAGACATGATGTTATTAAGTACTACATAAGTATAGCCGTGGTGGTGCAGCAGTTAGTGTTGCTGCCTCACAGCAAGAGGTTCTCTGGTTTGATCCTCAGCAGGAGTGCCTTATGTGTGGAATCTGCATGTCCTCCCTGTAGTTGCGTGGGTTTCTTCCAGGTGGTCCAGTTTCCTCCCACATCCCAAAGACATGCTGTAGGTGTACTGGACACTCTAAACTGGCCCTAGGTGTGAGTGCCTGCGTGTGTGTGCCTCATGTGGAAGGTTGGGTGCCGGGCTGGCAATTCAACACCGCAAAACTCCACTGCCAATTATGAGCAGACAGGTGATCCACTTTGGTGACCCCTAACCGGGAAAAGCCAAAAGAAGAAGAAGAAGATCAGCAGTGTTAACAGCAACAGCAGACAGACTACATAGCAACTACTGTGTATTTCTGACTAGGTCTCAAGTTGCCCAAAAAGCACTATTGCTTTTAGATAAGAGTCAGACAAGACGTTGTGCTGTAACAGGCCATAAGTTGCTAGCTGATCTTGTTAATGTGATTAGCAGTTAAGAGATTTGGGAATCACTAGATGCTATGGCCAGTAACAGCTACGGAAATCCCACCACTTTAAAAGGTTCGTAAAACAAGATGAAAGCCATAATAATAACTTGCAATGATGTACTTTCTAGGAAATAGATTTCCCTTCTTGAAATACAAGTACAGTTTGTACAATTGGGGTGTACAGTTCAACACACCTAATGAGTTGTCCAAAGCTTTTGCTTTTCAGTGAAGCCAACACAGTCATACACAAAAAACAGGCAGTGTGCATATGTACAGAAAGACATGAAGGCATTCACTGATATATAGGCACTGAAATGCCTACATGCATGATACCTATTCAAAATAGAATCATAGCTCTAAAATCTGTCCTTAAGTGTTTGATTCCCACAGCTTTCTTTTCTTCCCCCAGATTCTTGTGGTAAGACTCCTGGAAGTATGAACAGCTGGAAGCTCAGTGTGATAAGAAATGTTATATACAGTAATAAGGTTTACTTTGTGATACTTACTGTAAATAAGGAATGTACATTATATTAAAATAAACAACATAGTGTGAGAAGAGTGGAACACACACTTTTACTTTGCTGGCAGTGTGTGTGTGTGTGTGTGTGTGTGTGTGTGTGTGTGTGTGTGTGTGTGTGTGTGTGTGTGTGTGTGTGTGTGTGTGTGCATGCGTGCATGTGTGCGCATGTGTGTGTGTGTGTAGATGGTGGCTTACTAAAGTCTAAACCATTTTGTATAACTGAACTACGCTCTGCTCCACAGACTTGCATCATTGTGTATTAAATAGCCAGGACTCCAATTATTCTGTCTCAACTGTCTCCCTTCTCTATACAATTAACATTAGTTCAATACCACTGTTAGCTGCATGATAACTATACCTCATCTACTTCCTAAGATGATAAGGGCAAGGGAAAACAATATCTTTTGAAGTGTAAGTGCCAAAGTTGTTTCCCATTCACACATAAATCATCTGTTAAGTTGTCATCTTCCAATAAGTTTTCATACCTTCTCGGTGCCATTACTCATAGGTTCATAGGTTCGTAGGTAGGTACTAGGCTATCGGCCCAAGGGCCTACGTAAGCCTAGCCAGCAAGGTTCCATGGCTCATGCCACCCAAGAAAGTTATTCATGGCTTTTTGATAAATTTCAAAGTTTTCTGATATTCATGATTTTGATCTTTTGATCATGGACATGTGTAAATAGTTGAGTATATTTTCAGAGGATAAGGAAGTTGACTATGGGATTGTTATATTTTATTGATACTGCGTCATGCAGAATATGCCTACATTTGAATTTTTTCACTGTATTTATTTCTCTTACCAGATGTGAACTGTTGGGGATACACATCTAACTCAGAACAGCATATCAACATAAAAGCCACATTATTCGTAGTAAAAGACATCTAATATTTTTTACTTGCTACTCTGCATTTTCCTATAATCTATCACTGTGTAATGTCACTGTCATTCTACGACGCCCATTCTCAGCACAACTGTGCAAAATCATACTGGTAATTCACCTATATAACTCCATCATTTTGTTCAGTATGAGACACTGGTATAGTGACAGGAACTGTTGCATGGGTCGTGAATGCAGGCAATACTCATCCAAGTAATTAGTGTTCGAGTAAGCATCCATGTATCTGATTAATCAAAATTTTTCTATAGATACAAGATGGCTATGTTTATCTGAAGGGAAATGCAAGCATCTGACTGCCTGTCATGTTCTAATGACAACAGAAATGGTGCTTTCATGGCAATGTGATTAGTCCATGACATGGAAAATATTACTACTTTATACCTGCAGAGTATGTTCAAATGATCTCATGCAAAGTGTAGCACTTTTTTTTACTTCTTATACCACCGCAAATGACTGGAAAGTTGTTAAATAACCACAAAGAGAAAAGTACAGTTGTGTACACTTACCATAAATGTAGATGTTCGAGTGTATTCACTGTTGCAGTCATCATATTTAGGTTATCCCTGTCAGGGTAGTCCTCGGCCGGCCTGAATACCAAAGGCTTAGGATTTCTGTGTCAGTTGCTGTCACTTCAGGACTGATGTCAGGTCGTCAGTAGCATAAAGTAAGGCAGCCAATGCCATTACATTTCTTGCCCTAACCTGTCAGGAGCCCCCAAGTGGAGCCAGGTTCTGGTGGAAGAACCCCACCAGTAGAAGTAAATACCAATATACCCCTTGTAAAGAAAGAGAAGAAAGAAGAGGGGGGTGGAGGGAGGGAAACCAGGACTGCAACACTGAATACACTCGAACACCTACATTTATGGTAAGTGTAGACAACTGTACTATTTTCTTCATGTTTCACTGTTGCAGTCATCACACTTGGGTTGATTCCCAAAGCTGAGGAAATGGGTGGAGGCAATCAAGGAAACTAGAGTCTGGCTAGGATGCCCTGCAAGACTGCAGAGGCAAACCCTGCCCTGGATTTGGAGAAGATAGGCAGGTGGTAATGCTTGGTGAAAGTGTGAACAGATGTCCAGCCAGGTGGCAGCCTCCAGGATGTCCCTGGTGGGGATTCCTCTGAGGAAAGCTGCAGAGGTGAAGGCTGCTCTGGTGGAGTGAGTCCTGACCTCCTTGGGGGGAGGCTTTTCGTGTTGCTCGTAGCAGAAATGGATGCAGTGTGCTATCCATTTGGAAATGGTTTGCTTGGAGAAGGCTTTACCCTCTCCCCCTGCAGCAAAGCTAACCAGCAATTGATCAGACTTTCTGAAGGATTTAGTACTGTCTAGATAGAATCTGAGCTGTCTGTGCACATCTAGAGAATGCGGGATCCTTTTCCCCTTGTTCTGTGGATTAAGAAAAAAGGTGGGCAAATGAATGGATTGGTTGAGAGCCACACTGGACACCACCTTCGGCATGAAGGATGGGTTAGTCCTGAGGGATACCCTGTCAGAAGAGAAGATGATGAAGGGTTCCACAGCCATGAGTGTTTGCAGCTCTGAGAACCTTCTGGCTGAAGTGATGGCCAGAAGGAAAGCTGTCTTCCAGGAGAGAAATTTTAGCTCTGCCGAAGAGGCTGGTTCGAAGAGGGGCAGGGTGAGCTTTTCCAACACCAGGTTAAGGTCCTAAGCTGTGGCCAGTGCTCTTCTGTGTGGCCTAAAGTTGCTAGCCTCTCTTAAGAACTGTTTGATCAAAGGGTGTGAGAAAAGGGGCTGCTCAGTGGGGAAATGAGCAGAGATAGCAGAGACATGAATTTTAATAGAGGAAAAAGAGAGGCCACTTTGTAGCAGGTCAGCAAAGTAATCCCGGATGAGAGAGAGAGGGAGGGAGGGAGGGCTGTGCCGTATTGGCTTCCTTAGCCTGAATCCAGGTGCAGAACCTTTTCCATTTGTCAGCATAAGACTTTCTAGTGCTAGGGAGTCTGGCCTCGCATATAACATCTAGAACTTGTTTACTGAGGTTGGCAGATTGATTGGGGGTTAGGGAATAAGCCAAGCTGCCAAAGTGAGTGTCTGGAATTGGGGATGCATGAATTCCCCTTCCCTCTGAGTCAGGATGTTTAGAATCTGAGGAAGATGCCATGGTGGCAGTGGGGACAAGCTATGCAGCAAGGGGTACCAGTGCTGGAGAGGCCAGTCTGGAGCTATAAGAACTGTCCTTGGTTTTTCCTCCTTTATTTTGAGCAGTACCCTGGGGATGAGAGGTAGTGGAGGAAAGGCATAGACCGATAGATTGACCCAGGGGAAGGACAGGCCATCCACTTTCCAAGCCATGCAGTGATGCTCCCTGGTACAGAACTTGCTTTGCTGATGGTTGGTGTGGGAGGCAAAGAGGTCGACCTTCGGGATGCCCCATTTCTGAGTTATTAGGGTGAAGGTCTTCTGTTGAGCTGCCACTCGTGTGGGTCCAGAAGACTTCTACTTAAGTGGTCTGCCAGAGAGTTGAGAGAACCTAGAAGGAATTGTGCTGACAGGTGTAGTTGCATGGCAGAGGCTGTGTGCCAAAGGATCATGGCCAGCCTGCATAGAGGGTAGGAGTGAGTCCCTCCCTGCTTGTTGATATACCACATCACAGTGGTGTTGTCTGTTTTGATCAGGAGAGCTCCTGGGGAGAGAAGGGGCTTGAAAGCTATCAAGGCATGCTTGCCAACCATTATCTCTTTTTGGTTGATGTGCAGATGGATTTGCTGTGGGGTCCATTGACCCTGTATGCACCTGCCATCCAGGTGTGCACCCCAAGCATAGTCTGATGTGTCTGTGGTGATGGTCTAGGCAGCCAGGGGTGGTGAGGAATGTAGTCCCTTGTTGTTGGAGCATGCTGTTGCCCACCAAAGAAAATATTTTCTGAGGCAAGGTATTATATGTATAAGAGTCTCCAGGTCTTGACAGTGTTGACACCAAAGGCTTTATAGGTACCACTGAAGTTTCCTCATATGCAGTCTGGCATATGGAATGAGTAGAATGCAAGATGCCATGAACCCCAGAGCTTGCAGTATTTTCCGTGCAGATAGCTGAGGTCTGGTGGCTAGTTGAGAAAAGTAGGTTATCAGAAAAGTTTGTTTTTCTGGTGTAAGGAATGTCATCTGGGATGCTGTGTCCAGGCTTGCTCCTAGGAATATAATCCTTTGGGTGGGCACCTGCTTGGATTTCTTTTTGTTGATTGTGTACCCTAGGGAGGTTAGTAGGGACTTTACACAATCCAGGTGCTTGAGCAGCTTTTCCCCTGAATTAGGCAGTCGTCTAAGTATGGGTAAATCTGGATATTCCTTTGTCTGCAAAAGGCAATGGCTGGAGCCAGACATTTTAACTCTGGGAGCAGTAGATAAGCCAAAGGGAAATGCAGAGAACTGAAAGCGCTGAGATCCTGCCTTGAAACGGAGATATTTCCTGCATGATTCCCTGGCAGGAATGTGGAGGTAGGCCTCTTTTAGGTCTAGGGTGGCTAGCCAAGCATCCTTGGAAAGCATGGGTAGCAACTGCTGGAGGGTGAGCATTTTGAATTTTGGGATCACCAGAGAGGTATTTAGACTGGATAGATTGAGGATGGAGTGCCAGGTGCTCTCTTTTCTGGGTACCAGAAAAAGTCTGGAGTGGAAACCTTGGCCTTTCTGTTCTGCAGGAACGTGCTCTACTGCCCTCATAGACAGCAGGGAAAGGACTTGCTGTTGCACCTCTGCTCACTGGTTTGGAGGTAGATTTGGGAACCCTTTTGGAGTTGGAAGGGTGTGGAAAGAAAAATTGTATCCCTGGGACACTATGTTGAGAACCCAGTGTTCGTTGGTAATGGTGGCCCAGGTGCTTGCACGAAAGGAGAGTTTTCCTCCTAGGGGTAAGTGAAGGTGGGCAGAGGGAGGTGAGTCATTGTGAGTTCTTACCATAAGGGGGTGGCTTAGAACTCCCTGGTTTTGAAGTGGAGGTAGTCCACTGCTTAGATCTCTGCATTCCCTGTGGTTGCTGTCTGGGGAGGGTGGTCTGATTCCCCGAGGTCTGGGCAGAACTGGCCTGGTGGGAGTAGGAAAGGACCAGTGCTTGGTGGGACAATGCCTGCTGAACCTGGGTGGCTGGACCTGTAAGAAATCCTTAACTGTCTGCATAGATTTTACTTTTTCTTCCATCTTTTTTAAGACCTCTTCTGCCTTAGTGCCAAATAAGTTGTCTTTGTGGAAGGGGGCATCCAAAAATTTAGATTTGACATGATGTGGCAAGGGCTATTCCTTAAGCCATGCATGGCTTCTAAGGACAGATCCGGTGACTACTGCCCTGCAAGAAGCGTCTAAGGCGTCAAAACCACAGTTCAAGGTGTGTTTAGTTGCTTGACTTGCAGAATGCATTAACTTTTGTAACTCTTTAGATTCTGCACAAGCAGGAAAGGAAGACTTTTTTTGTTTGAGGAGTTCCAGGGTATGTTGCTGAAATTTTAGCATATGGAACTGATAATTTAGTGCACTGATAGCAAGAGTAGCTGAGGTGTATACTTTTTTTTACCCCATCTGCCTAGTGCTTGGGAATCCCTATCTGAGGGGGTGGGATTCTTAACAGAGGTTGCTTTAATTCCTTTAGGCCCTTGAGAAATTACCTCAGGGTCAGCAGTAGGATTTTTAAAAATAAATTTGTGTGAGTCAGGGACTGTGTAGTACCTGTCTGGTTTTCCGGGTGCAGGAGGGAGAGTGTCAGGAGTCAAACTGGATTCCAGGAAAACATCATCCACAACATCCAGAACTAGGGAGATGACCAAGGATCTGTGCTGTGAAAGATCTAAGAATTCCCTGAGTCTCTTTTTAGACTAAGGGTAGTCCTAACTCTCCCATTGGAAATGCTTCCTTAAGGTATGAAGGGTTTGGGGAAGAGGCTGAAGGAATGGAATCCTCTGCATCAGAATCCTGATAAGTAGAGAGGGGCTGCATGTCTTCATATTCAGATGCATCAGAGTTATCTAACCCTTGTTCAGACAAAACTACAGGGGACAGATCTCTTTTCCTTTTGGTGGGGGTAGCTTTGCTTCTCCTGATCAGCATGATAAGGTCTTCCGCCATTTTAAACATTTGAGACTGAAGCAAGGAAGTAGGTGCCTGAGATTGGGTCATTGGTTTCTTGGGTGTGGTTTGTACCCTGGGCCTAAGAAACTTGGTCGTTTTCGAAAGAATGGTAGTTGGAAAGAAGACGTTGGTTTGTGTCAAGAATCGGTAGTGCGAAGGACTTCCTCACCTACTCAGTGGCTCTGGACCCATCCAAGGTAGAGAACGGCCACAGGATCCTTAGTTGAAGAAGAGTTTTGCGGTATACCAGACTCTGAAAGGGTCTTGATAGCGGCCTGCAAATCCAGAGAAGCGGGCATCAGGGACTGTGAAAGTGCTTCACTGAGGACCGGAGAACTTCCGAGTAGCTTAACGGGAATGTCATCAGTAGATTTCGACCTGTGCGGTCTGTCTCTGTCTTTATCTTTACATTTTTCCAGAAGATCTTCTGTCGGAAGGCTTACCGAAGCCATATCGGAGTTCAAGGACTGTACGCAAAACAATCTACCTACAATAAGGGACCGACAATGGATAGTTCTGGCATTGAACGAAGCACAGAAGTTACAGCAGGGGACGTCGTGGTCTGGGCCTAAGCAAGTGATGCAGTAAGAATGAAAGTCTTGGTGTGGTATTTGCTTTCCACAGGCAAGACAATTGTTAACTTTTTCTGTCATCAGTTAGTGCAAGAATAAAGGATCCCCAGTGGGGTACTTAGCTTTACAAGACTTCAGCTTCAATTTGGTAGACGAAATTCAGGTAGTGGCCGACCAGCACTCGTGCAGACTGCTTCTGCTTCGGGCTCCACAGCAAGAAAGACTGATGCAATGGCATCGGCTGCCTTACTTTATACTACTGATGACCTGACATCAGTCCTGAAGCGACAGCAACCGACGCAAAAATCCTAAGCCTCTGGTATTCGGGCTGGCCATGGTCTACCCTGGCAGGGATAACCCAAATGTGATGACTGCAACAGTGAAACATGAACATCTGCCAGTAGCCCAGATACAAAAGAATCATTTTAATAAAACTCCAGATACATAAAGCTGTTAAACTTTTTTTACTTGTCTAATATGGGCATGTTACACGGGGTCAATAACATCCTTTGATTCACCGGAGACACCTTCTGGTGAAGAAGCTGTTTGTTAGCATTCCATAGCACAAAAAAAATGTCTTGCAAAACTGTAGAATAGCACCATCTCTTTTTCTTACTGGGGAGACATTAGTGTTTCTAGCAACCCTTTTTCAGCAATGTAATTTTTCCAGTATTTTGGATATAGTCACAATGGCATTCCAAGCAAAGCAGTCTTAAAGGAGGGGGTATCAGTTTGAGACTACCTACCTCCCTGGTGAACTAAGAAGGAAATGTCAGCATGTCAGAAGCAGCAGTATTAGCAGCACTGAAAAAATGGAAGCCAAAGATCACCCTCCATGACACAGGACCACCACTCCGCCTTTCTGAAGACACTGGAAAACATGAAGGTCCTACCGAACACCCTGATATTGGGTGATTTCAATTACCCTACCATTAACTGGGAAAACTACTTGAGTACAAACTCCCAGGCTCAGCGCTTCCTGGAATGTATCAACTCAAATGCCCTGGATCAGCTGGTAAACTCCCCTACTAGAGGCCACAACATATTGGACCGGGTCATCACTAACATGGGCAACAGGTGTTCCGTACTGGAGGTCAACCCATCACTGGTTAGATCAGACCATAAACTAATCACCCTGGATGTCCACACCCCACCACCAACCCCAACCAAGGAAACCACAGTGAAAAACTTTTCTAAAGCAAACATCACCTTACTTAAGGCAAAGGTGGTAAGTTTCACAGCCCCTACGCTAAAGGATAACACTGCCCAAGATGCAGAATCCTTTACAATTGTACTCTATGAGCACCTACAAGGATGCATGGATTGTGCCATCCCTAGCAAGACCAAGAGACTAACCACTAAGAGAAGGAAACCAGTCTGGTGGACCCCTGCCATAAACAGGTTATACAACAGAAGGAGGAAACTAGTTCAGAAAAAAAGCAAATCCCAAGGAAAGACATCTCTGATCAGTATCAATAAGAAACTGAGGTCCCTCATAAAATCATGCTCTGAGCTAGTGCAAAATAGCACAAAATATACTGAATCTACTGATATTGGCAACATCCTGGCAGATAGATTCAGTGCAAACTTCACCTCCCTCTCACCTTCAAAAGGGCCCACAACAATACCGGAAAAGTGTAGTGTCCCGGAAATCACAGAAGCACAGGTGAAAACAGCCCTTTCAAAAGCCAAAAACACAGCATCAATGGGGCCAGATGGTGTCCCAGGCCGCGTCTTGCACGAACTACAGAACAAACTAACCCCCCACCTAAACACGCTCAACCTCAGCCTCTCCACAGGCTATGTGCCCATAGAATGGCACACAGCAACGATTATTCCACTCCACAAAGGAGGGGCCACAACTGACCCTGGTAACTATCACCACATAAGCCTGACTAGCTTGGTCTGCAAGGCTATGGAGTGCATCATCATGGAACTCATTAACAAAGACATTGGGAACCTCCAAAAACTTGACCTGACCCAGTTCGGCTTTGTTAAGGGCAGATCATGTCTACTAAACCTGGCTGACTTCTTCGAAACAGTCACCAAGGCCATAGACAAGGGAAAGGTGGTTCACACATCCTACCTTGATCTAGCCAAGGCGTTCAACACCATTCCTCACTCGGGTATTATAGAAAAACTCACCAGCCTGAACATAGACCCCTACGTCACAAGATGGGTTGCCAACTGGCTTACAGACAGAACTCACGTGGCAAGAATAGCGGGCTCCAGGTCCAACTCTAAACCAGTCACAAGTGGTGTCCCGCAAGGCTTGGTTCTGGGACCCCTAATGTTCGGCATATATTTCTCTGAAGTACAGGAAAACACAGGAGGACTATGGCTAACCAAGTTCGCCGATGACTGCAAACTGGGAGCCATAATTGACTCTCCGGCTGACACGGACATCCTTCAAAGAGGCCTTACTGAGACAGACACCTGGTGTCAAAGTCATGGCCTCAAGCTAAATGCCAAAAAAGGCATAGTCATCCCGTTTGGGAAAAACAAAACACCCATGAATTACCACATAGGCGGCAGCCTCCTTAATACAGAAGAGGTAATAAGAGATCTGGGGACCCAGGTAGATAGTAATCTCTCCTTTGACAATCATATTGCCAAAGTAGTTAGGAAATCCTTCTATGTGGCCCATCTAATTACTAAGGGGTTTGCATCTTGAAATAAAGAGGTTATAGTGCCCTTCTACTTGTCACTCATCAGACCCATCATAGAGTACAATGCCCCATTTGGGATGTACCTCACAAGACACTTCCAACAGCTGGAAAGACCACAAAAGCACCTCACCAAGAAGATTACTGGCCTCAAACATATGTCCTATGCAGCGCGACTGAAAAAACTCCAGCTGTACTCAGTGGCATATCGCTTACTCAGAGGTGATCTCTGCCTGAATTACAAAGCCATGTCCAACTCAGAATTGATGGACATGCTCCACCTAAAGAAATCCAAGTCATTGCGAGCCATGCGCTCTAGTGAGCTAAACCTCGCCGCAACAATAAATAGAACATGCTGGAGGGATAGATTCCTGTCACAGAGACTCCCCATGGTTTGGAACAAAATTCCTAACTACATTAGGCAGAGCCCCTCACTAACACTCTTCAATGAAGAGGAGCCTTGACAAGTGAATGGGTAAGAGAAAATACACCCCTGGGATCACTTCATTGACTCTGCTTGACAGAGGCTCAGTTAATTAATCAATAGGGTGGCGAAAGCCGACACACTCTGGCTAGGCTTAAAAATGCCATCAGACAGATAGCCTAGTACCTACCTATGAACCTATGAACCTATAAAAACCTGACACTTTTATCTGAAAGGAGATGGTCCTTATTCCACATGATGAGTACTGCACGTGAGTGCTGCTGTTGTGCTTCTTTTGCTACATGCAAGGGAGAGAAACAGAGATACCGACCCACTGTTGGAAATAAACCCCTGTATTACTAATCATCCACACTTCAGAGTCTGCCTGCTTATCAAAACACATCTTATAGACGTCAGTGAGGCAGCAGTACATGCTGAGAGGTAGATTTCGACAGACAGAGTGGACAGTTAACTGCCTATCACAGTTCTTGTACATTACTTCAGCAGAGTGCAGCACATACTTTGGAAGGACACACTGTCTTACTGGTTAACTTGTGGGTGGGGGTGGGGGTGTGTGACTTGGGGTAAACGTATGTCTGTTTGTGAATGTCACATTGAGGTATATACTCTGAAACAGACACTGTAATAGCTATGTACAATGCGGTTTTAGTGACTAAAGTGCAGGATGAATGATACATGATGTGAAATAGATTTTTGCACACTGTAATAAGAGTACATATTTATTTATTACAGTGCAAATTGACAACATGAAAATGCAGTACTACTGTCAAGGTAGTGCATGCACTGCAGCCTGCAGTAAATGTACAGTTAATGACACAGCTTGAATGGTTATCGCTCAGTTTTTTTTCTTTGCAGCTCATTGATGAACTACTGGATAGCACAGCCAGCTTTGAAAGATAAAGTAAAGGTACAGATTGCTAGCCAATGCATGGTAAGTGTCTTCCTCTCAAATGTGATTTACTCCAGTGAATATGCAGCATGTTTGTGGAATGAACAGATGCATAACATAACTGATTAATATGCATTTTGTGCATTCAAATGAATGGAAGAAAGTGTGCTGATATTTAAAATTCTGTTGCAGTGTATGATCTTACAGTGGTGCTTCTGGGCCTGATTGCACCAGGAAGTGCATGTAGCCATTAGCGTTAGTTGTATGTTATAAGCAATGTCCGAAGAGTTCTAGAATACAATCAACCTTATTGATAATACATCTAATGGTAACACATACCTCCTTTGCATGCCATGTGTAATGGCCTGTTCCTATAATATTAGAGTGTGGGCATGCCCTTATAAGGGTAGTGAAATCTGGAGAAGATGACATAACAAGCACTCCCCACAATAGAACTGTAGACACCATTTTTCTGCATCCTTTATGTGGTCATCCACAAGAGCAACACAATGCCAGATGGTAGCTTCATGAACAGAGTACTGGAGTACTGAGTTAAAGGAGGCAGGAACTGGCATTTCACATGCTTGCTGATGGTGTAGGCTGTTGGACAGGGTGTGTGTTGAGTGTAGATAAAGATAGTGTGTACATGGTGATGGCAAATTCAACTATAATGGCTGTTGATGTAATGACTTGTCCAGGCAGGTGTCACATCTATATTGCATATAACCCCTGAGTAGAGTGAGAGTTCATATCCAGCAGGTGTGAAGACAAATAACAAGCAGAGAAAGAAATATGGGCAAACAAGAGTTGACTGTCATTTTTCTGTATTCTGATGACATAGCAGAGGCACAATGAACAGCAGATGGCTCTGATTCTCAAGTGATCCCACGGGAAGCAACTCAAGACAGTGCTGCTATGGAAGAACACACTGAGGTAAGCTATTTGGTAGCTATTGTGCCATATTATGCATTGCAAAAGACGTGGAGGATTTGGCATAGTTGGAGGGACTGGGGTTAATAGCATTGAGAAGGACATGATTGTTGAAATTAAGGATTCTAAAGGGGCAACTTTAGAGAGCGTCATACATTTTCACATTCATTATGTACTGACAAAATAAGAATATAACACAGTATATAACTGTCTGCCTCTGTACATCTGAAGTAATGTCAGTTGTAAGAGATAAGTATATTACTGGCAAAGTGAGTTTATTTGTTAGTGAGTGAGTTGTGAACACTGAGCTGGGACTGGTAAAGCTGATATGATGGTTAGATCTGACCATAAACTAATCACTCTGAATATCCACATTCCGCCCCCACCCCCGGTCAAGGAAGCCACCATGAAAAACTTTTCAAAAGTAAACTTCACATTACTTAAGACCGAGGTGGAAAGTTTCAAAGCTCCCATGCTAAAGGATAATGCTGTCTAAACAGCAGAATCCTTTACTCATGCACTCTACGAGCACCTACAAGAATGCATGAATCATGCAATCCCAAGCAAAACCAAGACTCACTCCTCCAAGAAAAGGAAACCAGTTTGGTGGACCCCTGCCATAAACAAACTATACAATAGAAGGAGGAAACTAGTACAGAAAAGGATAAAATCCCAATAAGGGAAGATATCCCTGATCAGTATCAGCAAAAAACTACAATCCCTCATAAAATCATCCAAGGCTAGCTTCGAAAGGAAAATTGCCAAGGACTCCAAAGATAACCATAAGGCATTCTTTAGCTAAATCAAGAATTTAAGTGGCAACACTCAGATCTGCTCTGAGTTAGTACAGAATGGCACAAAATACACTGAACTGACTGATATTGCCAACATCCTGGCAGACAGGTTCAGTGCAAACTTCACCCCCCTCTCACCTCGAAAATGGCCCATAACCATACCAGAAGAATGTAGAGCCCCTGAAATCACAGACACACAGGTTAAAACAGCCCTTTCCAAAGCCAAAAACATAGCATCAATGGGACCGGATGGTGCCCCAGGCTGCAGCTTATACGAGCTCCAAAATTAACTAACCTCTCACCTAATCACACACTGTTCAAACTCAGCCTCTCCACAGGCTACGTACCAACAGATTGGAGCACAGCAACAGTTATCCTGCTCCACAAAGGTGGAGCCACAACTGACCCCGGGAACTATCAGTCTATAAGCCTGACTAGCCTGGTCTGCAAGGCTATGGAGCGCATCATCATGGAACTCATTAACAGAGACATTGGGAACCTCCAAACACTGGACCCTACCCAGTTCGACTTTGTCAAGGACAGATCATGCCTCCTAAACCTGGTGGACTGCTTTGAGACAGTTATCAAGGCTATAGACAAGGGAAAGGTCATCCATGCAGCCTACCTATACCTTGTAAAGGCCTTCAACACCATTCCCCATTCTGGTATTACAGACAAGCTCACCAGCCTGAACATAAACCCCTACATCACGAGATGGGTTGCCAACTGGCTCATGGACAGAACTCCCATGCGGGATCCCTCAGGGTTTAGTCCTGGGACCCCTCCTGTTTGGTATATACTTCTCAGAGGTACAGGCAAGCACAGGAGGACTATGGCTGACCAAGTTCGCAGACAACTGCAAACTAGGGGCCATAATTAACTCTTCGGCTGACATAGACATCCTGCAAAAGGGTCTCACTGAGATGGATACCTGGTGTCAAAATCATGGCCTCAAGCTAAATGCCAAAATGTACATAGCCATCCTCTTTTGAAAAAACAAAGTACCCATGAACTACCACACAGGTGGTAGTCCCCTAAATACAGAAGATATAATAAGGGATCTGGGGACCCAAGTGGATAGTAATCTCTCCTTTGATAATCACATTGCCAAAGTGGTTAGAAAATCCTTCTGTGTGGCCCACCTAATCACAAAAGGGTGCGCATCTAGAACAAAAGAGGTTATTGTACCCTTTTACTCATCACTCATCAGACCAATCATAGAGTACAACACCCCATTTGGGATGTACCTTACAAGACACCTCCAACAGCTGGAAAGACCACAGAAGTACCTCACCAAGAGGATTACTGGCCTCAAACAGATGCCATATACAGCTCGACTGAAGAAACTCCAGCTGTACTCGGTCACATACTGCCTACTCAGAGGTGATCTCTGCCTGACATACAAGGCCATATTCAATCCAGAATTAATGGACATGCTCCACCTAAAGAAAACCAAATCCCCCGAGCCACACGCTCTAGGGATCTAAACCTCACCACAACAATAAATAGGACATGCTGGAAGGATAGATTCCTGTCCAAAGACTTCCAATGCTTTGAAACAAGATTCCAATTTACATTAGACAGAGCCCCTCACTAACACTCTTCAAGAGAAACCTTGATGAGTGGATGGGAAATAGAAAGTTTGCCCCGGGGATCCCTTCACTGGCTCTGCTGGACAGAGGCACAGGGAACTAATCTAAGGGGGCGGTGAAAGCCAACACATTCTGGCTAGGCTTATAAATACCTTCAGACAGATAGCTTAATACCTACCTATGAACTTATGAAAGCAACACTGAGGAAATCGGATAGTATGATGTATTGTCTTTGACTAGGCAGTTCAGGGTACAACTGATCTGTGTAGCAAGATACGTAAAACAATCGGTACAGATTCCTTGCTGGTGTACAAGGATCATTGGTAAAGCCAACAATGCATGCAGTGTGATTATGAGAGTAGCAGCAGCATAAGGCATGCTTATAAAGTAGCATGTGGTTCACTGTATGTGTAAGATCATGGAGGTTGCCTCAATCCACAGCCATGCACTGCAGCCCTGCTGGTGACCTGTTATCTACCGGTGTTTGCATTCTGACCTTAAGACAGCAATACAGAAAAGCTAATTAAAATGTGTTTCTTGCAGGTGTAGGTAGCAGAAATACATGAAGTTGTACATTCCATGGACATCAGTATAGTGAACATTCCAGACTGCATTCAGTGTTCAACTGTGTCATGCCAAACAAAGTTTCCTATGAAAGGTTGCAATGTTGAGGTTCAGACAAAGTTTGTGGAACAATAACTTTGCCATTGAAAAATGATTAATAAGGCAGTACAGTCTCCAGCAGTGAAAGTGTCGCCATTTTGAGAAGACCACACCTACTGCAAGATAAGCACAGGAGTTCAGAGTGAAAAAAACAAATGCATGGCAAAAGATGAAAAGCTGACTTTAGATGATCTCAGTACATCTTGCACTATAGAAGATACATGTGTGGAACCACAGTAATGAAGCACCCCTGTCAAGGTTTGACTAGAAACTATCTACAAGCATCCAGACTCTACAAGTTCAATGTGGGGGGAAATGAAGATGACAATGAAAAGGATACAGACTGGTATTATCTGTCAGACAGCATGTCAACATCAGACACAGAAGAGACCCAACAGGACCTGGATGAAGACCACAGGATGATAAATGAGTCAAAGTTCATTGTCTTTAAATCTTGACTTAATTCGCTGCTCTTGAAATTGATATGCCAGCAATGCCGATCAGCAGTTGAAGTGGAAATGAAACATAAGGTGGGATCATTCATCTCAGTCAAAGTTTTACGCATAAGTGGCCATAAAGTAATACACCAGCAGTCAACCACTAGTAGGTTGCATGCCAGCAGGTACCCTACTTCTTGCATAATCTGTGTTTTTCAGTAAAAGTTCGTATGTCCATAGTGCCAGTTTCTTTGCATATATCACATTGGAGTTAATAAGAAAGACTATATTCTATGCCATTCAACACAAGTATCTGTTCCCAGTTGTACAGCATACATAGACCCAACATCAGTGGATCACCAATTTGATATGTGGCACATGTCAAAAGGTTTGATGAAGAAAATAACAGCTGTTGGAAAAATGAAAGAAAGAATAAAGTTTTTACAGTGGTGACACAATATTCTGAATAATTTATGGTGGTGTACTGAAACGTGAAGGAGATGAGATGGAAGAAAACTGTGTGTTGTTGTACCATGTCACAGACCAACATAGCTGGAGTGGTGCAAAAAAAGTTTGGTTGCTGTGATCATGAGTTGCCAGTCACAGAAGGAGAAGATAAGAAGTGGTTTGAAGAGGGTGACACAGGCCACAATTCACTAAGAAACACTATCAATTTTCTGAAAGATCTCAAGCATATCACAAATCTTGTCATACTGAAAGCCTAGAGATGTTCCACTCATTACTATGCAGATATTGTCCCAAGTTTCAACATTTTAGTTACACTGCAATTAAAACCTGGCTCATCCATGCCATCCTCAACCACAATGAAAATTCAGTCATGAGCATGCAGTGTTAAGAGTCCTTCCAAGAAAGATAGCGGCAAAGTGAGAAAGTACAGTTGTGTAAAATCTTACCATAATGGTAGATGTCCTTCTCTTCATTGTTGCAGTATTCACTCCCTCCCTCCTCCCTATGGGTCTTTTTCCTTCCGGATGTGCTTGTTTCCTTTATAATCCATGGAATGGTGTTCCTACTGGGGCTCTCAGTTCTGAGAATGGTACATCCTGACATAATCGTTATGCACTACACTGTATGAAGGATGCATACGTGCTGACATACAGCGTATCCTTAACAACCTAAAGCCTTTGGTATACTGGCTGGACATCGGGCCACCCTTGACAGGGGATCCCTACTGTAAAGAATACTGCAACAGTGAAATGGAAGAACGTCTTCAGTATTGAGTTGTGTCCCCAAAGGCAAAACAGGATTTTGCAAAGCCAGTATTAGAAAAAGGGAAGTATGACTATGTGTTTGAACTGATGCTGGATGTCATAAGGGTTAAGAAAGGTGACATGGATGTGGGACATATGTCTCTTCCACCACTTCCGGAGAATATTACAAGATCAGATCAGCCAGGAAAAAGTACAGTAATTGACAGCCATAGTTCACGATTTGGGAAAGCCAGAGAAAAAGTGATAATGCGGTCCAATACAGCAACCTTATAATGGAAGATTTGTGTTACTGTCACTGTATTTTACTCAGAGGTTTAAAGTGCTGTCAGACCAGTGACATTGTATTAACTACAGAGTTGTTGCTTGCTGTGAAATAGCTAGTTTAAGGTATACAATGTATTGCTTTTGTGTGCAAAACGGCAGTACTTGCTGTCTGAGGAACAGTGATAGAATACCTGTGACACTGATTTTTTTTTTTAATTATTTTTATTTTCATTAAATCATACATTATTTATTAAGTTGCAATGTGCCCACATATTTCATCTGAATACGTCTAAAACTAGAAGTAATATTAAGTATATATGGAGTCAGTGTGCATTTCCTTTAACTCATTAACCCCGAGGACCACCACAGGGTGCATCTAAGATTACATCCGAGCCCCCCCTGAGATGATAGCTATCCTTATACGTTACATCCGAGTGTCATCTGGTAGTGAGACTATGTTTACAAGCGCAGCTTAAATCCACTGCTGGAAGCTAAACTGAAAAGGTACCTGAAGTTTGTTAAGTACCTTCTCAACTTTATTTTCACAGCGGAGTTGACAGTAGTTTACATAGGATATTTTAGAGAAAATCGGCTTTCTGTGGCTGTAATCTCTCACAGCTAGCCGATTTTGTCTGCATTGCATTTTAATGTACAGAGTTGTCCCAGTGAGACATGCGCACTCCCTTTCCTCCTTCCTTCACATGCAGTAAATAAAAAATAATAATCTAAATGATCTCACCACTTCTGAAGAATAACGCATGATCAGATCAGCCAGGGTAAAGTACAGTAATTGACAGCCATAGTTCACAATTTGGGAAAGCCAGACAAAAAGTGATGGTGCAAGTACAGCAACCTTATAATGGATGGCTTGTGATACTGTCACTGTATTTTACTCCAGGGTTTAAAGTGCTTTCAGACCAGTGACATTGTATCAAGTACAGAGTTATTGCTTGCTGTGAGATGGCTTATTTAAGGTATATGATGTACTCCAGTTGTGTGCAAAATGCAAGTACTTGATGTCTGAGGAACAGTGATAGAATATATGTGGCAGTGATTTTTTTTTGTTTTTTGTTTTTTTAATTGTTTATATTCTCATTAAATTATACAGTATTTATTAAGTTGCAATGTCAAACCCAGAGCTGTTGGACATGGTATACTTAAAGAAATCCCAATCCCTCAGAGACACATGCTTCAGGGATCTAAATTTTATCCCACAGACTTCCCATGCTTTGAAACAAGATTCCAATTTACATTAGGCAGAGCCCCTCACTAACACTCTTCAAGAGAAACTTTGACGAGTGGATGGGAAACAGAAAGTTTGCCCCGGGGATCACTTCAGTGGCTCTGCTGGACAGAGGCAAAGGGAACTAATCTAAGAGGGCGGTGAAAGCCAACACATTCTGGCTAGGCTTATAAATGCCTTCAGACAGATAGCTTAGTACCTCTACCTATGAACTTATGAAAGCAACACTGAGGAAATGGGATTGTATGGTGTATTGTCTTTGACTACGCAGTTCAGGGTACAACTGATCTGTGTAGCAAGATACGTAAAAAATCGGTACAGATTCCTTGCTGGTGTACAAGGATCATTGGTAAAGCCAACAATGCATGCAGTGTGATTATGAGAGTAGCAGCAGCATAAGGCATGCTTATAAAGTAGCATGTGGTTCACTGTATGTGTAAGATCATGGAGTTTGCCTCTATCCACAGCCATGCACTGCAGCCCTGCTGGTGACCTGTCATCTACCAGTGTTTGCATTCTGACCGTAAGACAGCAATACAGAAAAGCTAATTAAAATGTGTTTCTTGCAGGTGTAGGCAGCAGAAATACATGAAGTTGTACATTCCATGGACATCAGTATAGTGAACATTCCAGACTGCATTCAGTGTTCAACTGTGTCATGCCAAACAAAGTTTCCTACGAAAGTTTGCAATGTTGAGGTTCAGACAAAGTTTGTGGAACAATAACTTTGCCATTGAAAAATGATTAATACCGCAGTACAGTCTCCAGCAGTGAAAGTGTCACCAATGTGAGAAGACCACACCTACTGCAAGATAAGCACAGGAGTTCAGAGTGAAAAAAACAAATGCATGGCAAAAGACGAAAAGCTGACTTTAGGTGATCTCAGTACATCTTGCACTATAGAAGATACATGTGTGGAACCACAGTAATGAAGCACCCCTGTCAAGGTTTGACTAGAAACTATCTACAAGCATCCAGACTCTACAAGTTCAATGTGGGGGGAAATGAAGATGACAATGAAAACGATACAGACTGGTATTATCTGTCAGACAGCATGTCAACATCAGACACAGAAGAGACCCAACAGGACCTGGATGAAGACCACAGGATGATAAATGAGTCAAAGTTCATTGTGTTTAAATCTTGACTTAATTCGCTGCTCTTGAAATTGATATGCCAGCAATGCCGATCACCAGCAGTTGAAGTACAAATGAAACATAAGGTGGGATCATTCATCTCAGCCAAAGTTTTACACATAAGTGGCCATAAAGTAATACACCAGCAGTCAACCACTAGTAGGTTGCATGCCAGCAGGTACCCTACTTCTTGCATAATCTGTGTTTTTCAGTAAAAGTTCGTATGTGCATAGTGCCAGTTTCTTTGTATATATCACATTGGAGTCAATAAGAAAGACTATATTCTATGCCATTCAACACAAGTATCTGTTCCCAGTTGTACAGCATACATAGACCCAACATCAGTGGATCACCAATTTGATATGTGGCACATGTCAAAAGGTTTGATGAAGAAAATAACAGCTGATGGAAAAATGAAAGGAAGAAGAGAGTTTCTACAGTGGTGACACAATATTCTGAATAATTTCTGGTGGCGTACTGAAACGTGAAGGAGATGAGATGGAAGAAAACTGTGTGTTGTTGTACCATGTCACAGACCAACATAGCTGGAGTGGTGCAAAAAAAGTTTGGTTGCTGTGATCATGAGTTGCCAGTCACATAAGGAGAAGATAAGAAGTGGTTTGAAGAGGGTGACACAGGCCACAATTCACTAAGAAACACTATCAATATTTCTGAAAGATCTCAAGCATATCACAAAACTTGTCATACTGAAAGCCTAGAGATGTTCCACTCATTACTATGCAGATACTGTCCCAAGTTTCAACATTTTAGTTACACTGCAATTAAAACCTGGCTCATCCATGCCATCCTCAACCACAATGAAAATTCAGTCATGAGCATGCAGTGTGTTAAGAGTCCTTTCAAGAAAGATAGCGGCAAAGTGAGAAAGTACAGTTGTGTAAAATCTTACCATAATGGTAGATGTCCTTCTCTTCATTGTTGCAGTATTCACTCTCTCCCTCCTCCCTATGGGTCTTTTTCCTTCTGGATGTGCTTGTTTCCTCTATAATCCTTGGAATGGTGTTCCTACTGGGGTTCTCATTTCTGAGGATGGTACATCCTGACATCATCTTTATGCCCTACACTGTATGAAGGATGCATACGTGCTGACATACAGCGTATCCTTAACAACCTAAAGCCTTTAGTATACTGGCTGGACATCGGGCCACCCTTGGCAGGGGATCCCTACTGTAAAGAATACTGCCACAGTGAAATGGAAGAACGTCTTCAGTATTGAGTTGTGTCCCCAAAGGCAAAACAGGATTTTGCAAAGCCAGTATTAGAAAAAGGGAAGTATGACTATGTGTTTGAACTGATGCTGGATGTCATAAGGGTTAAGAAAGGTGACATGGATGTGGGACATATGTCTCTTCCACCACTTACGGAGAATATTACAAGATCAGATCAGCCAGGAAAAAGTACAGTAATTGACAGCCATAGTTCACGATTTGGGAAAGCCAGAGAAAAAGTGATAGTGCGGTCCAATACAGCAACCTTATAATGGATGATTTGTGTTACTGTCACTGTATTTTACTCAGAAGTTTAAAGTGCTGTCAGATCAGTGACATTGTATTAACTACAGAGTTGTTGCTTGCTGTGAAATAGCTAGTTTAAGGTATACAATGTATTGCTTTTGTGTGCAAAACGTCAGTACTTGCTGTCTGAGGAACAGTGATAGAATACCTGTGACACTGATTTTTTTTTTTTTTTAATTATTTTTATTTTCATTAAATCATACATTATTTATTAAGTTGCAATGTGCCCACATATTTCATCTGAATACGTCTAAAACTAAAAGTAATATTAAGTATATATGGAGTCAGTGTGCATTTCCTTTAACTCATTAACCCCGAGGGCCATCACAAGGTGCATCTAAGATTACATCCGAGCGCTCCCTGAGATGATAGCTATCCTTATACGTTACATCCGAGTGTCATCTGGTAGTGAGACTATGTTTACAAGCGCAGCTTAAATCCACTGCTGGAAGCTAAACTGAAAAGGTACCTGAAGTTTGTTAAGTACCTTCTCAACTTTATTTTCACAGTGGAATTGACGGTAGTTTACATAGGATTTTTTAGAGAAAATAGGCTTTCTGTGGCTGTAATCTCTCACAGCTAGCCAATTTTGTCTGCATTGCATTTTAATGTACAGAGTTGTCCCAGTGAGACATGCGCACTCCCTTTCCTCCTTCCTTCACATGCAGTAAATAAAAAAAAATAATCTAAATGATCTCACCACTTCTGAAGAATAACGCATGATCAGATCAGCCAGGGTAAAGTACAGTAATTGACAGCCATAGTTCACAATTTGGGAAAGCCAGACAAAAAGTGATGCTGCAAGTACAGCAACCTTATAATGGATGGCTTGTGATACTGTCACTGTATTTTACTCCAGGGTTTAAAGTGCTTTCAGACCAGTGACATTGTATCAAGTACAGATTTGTTGCTTGCTGTAAGATAGCTTATTTAAGGTATATGATGTATTCCAGTTGTGTGCAAAACGCAAGTACTTGATGTCTGAGGAACAGTGATAGAATATATGTGGCAGTGATTTTTTTTTGTTTTTTGTTTTTTTAATTGTTTATATTCTCATTAAATTATACAGTATTTATTAAGTTGCAATGTCAAACCCAGAGCTGTTAGACATGCTACACTTAAAGAAATCCCAGTCCCTTAGAGACACATACTTCAGGGATCTAAATCTTGTCATCACAATGAACAAAACATGCTGGAGGGATAGGTTCCTGACCCAGAGACTCCCCAGACTCTGGAATAGACTGCCTATACATGTCAAGCAGAGCGCCTCTTTGGCCCTCTTCAAAAGGAACCTTGATGATTGGATGGGAGATAGGAAATTCACCCCGGGGATCACATCAGTCACCGTGCTAGACAAGGGTCCAGGGAAGTAAATACTGTGGAAAGAAATAGCCAGGGAATTGTTATGGCTATGCTTGTATAGGCCCTAGAGCCGATAGCCAAGTACCAGCCTATGAACCTATGTGCTCACATATTTCAGCTGAATACATCTAAAACTAGAAGAAATACTAAGTATATATGGAGTCAGTGTATTTCCTTTAAATGGCATTTTATTTCAGGTGATAATGAACTTCTTCTGTAGTTACTATTACTGTGGAAATTTTTGTGTGTGAGTGCAGGGTCTGCATACAGGGCAGTCAGTGACATTTCTACTTTAGCACAGTGTAGTGCAAATTTAGAGTTATATTTTTTGAATGTGTGTTTCTGTGTGTTCTTGTTTACTACAAATATACCTTATGTCTTGCAAGCATGGTTTCTGAGAAGGACAAGGCTATGAGTAATATTAAATGCTGGTATTTTGATGAATTAATTCACATCATTTATAAAAAATCTGTTGTGAAATATATTATACACTGGCATAGTACACAGCGTATATAGGTGATATACTTGTGATAAGATGTATACATGTCTGTATACTAAATGATTTGTTACTGTTACCTTGACAATTCTGGTGGTAGGAATCTTAGAAAAAATCAAGTGTATATCAGAAGATAGTATGCTTAAGAGGGGATCAGGAATTCTTGCACGACTGATATATCAGCATTCACAATAAATTTACTGAAGAAGACACAGCTAAGATACACTCAAATAAAAATGCATATGACTGCAGACTGACAATTTCCCATCTGCAGTCCCTCTTACCATTGGTGTGTACAGGGTATGGGCTCTGTCACTGTGTCCCACTGTAAATATGACGTGGTGACCGGTGTTTGAACAAATATTGTATACGTTTACAATGACTCCTTCTGTCTTGTATGGTGCATCAGTTTTCAGTCTGCATTAGTACGTGGCCAATAAGCAGACATATGTGTGATAGTCTGAATAACTGCAACTTGGAATGTGTTTTAAATATGAGAGTGATTTGTAACATTTAGTTCCTTAGAGTTTAGGTGTTGCACTCTGTGTTATGGTGTGCTTATCTATATAAATCAGCCAGGGCAATAACTGTGTAAGGTTACAGCTGGGCTGAGAGTTGAATGGAATAATTGGCAAGTATAGTAACCCGCTTTAGTGTCACTTCACATGATGACAGAGGTTTTGATAAAAGGCATTTGGATGTACTGACTAGTATGACATATGATTCTGTTTATGTCATACATAATTCCTCTTTCAGCATGCATGGTACAAAGGAAATAGCACTCCCACAATTCACAATGATGCCACTGAGTGATCATGTGTGCAACAGCATTTCTTATCAGTGGAAGATGGGTGAGCACGTCTGACAGTCAGTGTAATTCAACTGCAGATTATCAGTTTTGTACAAAATACAAGTAAATACACAGGGTGAGTATGCACAATTGAGTATTTAAGAAGAAATATAAACATTTTGTACATGGTAAAGTAGAGTTTAATAACCTGAGTTGTTAAATTGCATTCATTTTGCAATAAGACTGCATATAGGTTCATAAGTGTGTACTAGGCTAATGGCCCTGGGGCCTTTACAAGCCTAGCCATAGGATTACCCTGGCATAGTGCCACCTAACCTTAGTTCCCAGTGCCTCTGTCGAGTAGACCCACTGGAGTTATCCTCGGAGTGAATTTTCTGTTTCCCATCCACTCATCAAGATTTCCCTTGAACAGGGTCAGCAAGAAGGTCTGCTTGACATGTATGGGAAGTCTATTCCATAGCATGGGCAGTCTCTGGGGTATGAACCTGTCCCTCCAGCATGTTCTGTTAATTGTGGTAATGAGGTTGAGGTCTCTGGAGAGTGTGGTGTGGAGAGATTGGGATTTCTTTAGATGTAGCATTTCTAACTGAGCTGGGTCAGACAAGGCTTTGTAAGTCAAGCAGAGATCTCCTCTAAATGGGTGATATGAGACACAGAATAGTTGGAGTTTTTTACTCTGCCCATATAGGACAAGTGTTTAATGCCTAGGATCATCTTTGTAAGGTTTTTTGTGGTCTCTCCAGTTGTTGCAGGTGTCTGGAGAGGTACATGTCAAATGAGGCATTGTACTCGATGATTGGCCTAATAAGGGAAGAGTAGAAGGAGACAATGACCTCTTTCTTCCTGGATGCAAAACCCTTAGTAATGAGATGTGCCACATAGAAGGACTTTCTGACTACAGTGGCAATGTGGTGATCAAAAGAGAAGTTGCTGTCAGCCTGTGTTCCCAGATCTTTTATAATGCCTTCTGTGTTCAGTGGACTAACATCAATGTGGTAATTTATGGGAACCGTTTTTTCCCAAAGGGGATGATGATTTATTTTTTAGCATTGAGCTTAAGGCCATGGTTCTGACACCAGTTGTTGGTCTCTGTGAGACCATTCTGTAGCATGTCAACACCACTTGGGCAGTTAATAATAGCTCCCAACTTGTAATCGTCTGCGAACTTCATCAACCAGAGTCCCTTTGTGTTGGCCTGGACTGCAGAGAAGTAGATACCAGACAGGAGAGGGCCCAGGACCGAACCCTGTGGGACTCCACTCATGACTGGTCAGAAGTCTGACTTGGGGTGAGCTACTTTCACACTGTGGGTTCCACCTGTGAACCAGTTTGCAACCCACCTAGTGATATAGGGGTCAATGCCTAGCTTAGTGAGTTTTTATATGATTAATGAGTGGGGAATGGTATCAAAGGCCTTGGCCAGATCAAGGTAAGCTGTATGAACCACCTTGTCTTCATCCACAGCTCTGATAACTGACTCAAAGAAGTTGACCAAGATGAGCAGGCATGATCTAGCCTTCACAAAACCAAACTGTGTGGGATCCAGAGTTTGAAGATTCCCTAAATCCTTGTTTATTAGGTCCATGATGATGCGTTCCATAGCTTTGCATATCAGACTCGTCAGGCTAATGAGGCAATAGTTCCCAGGGTCTGTAGTCACTCCTTTGTGGAAAGGGATGACTGTAGCAGTGCGCCATTCAGTAAGGACAAAGCCTGAGGTGAGGCTGTGATTGAACAGGGCACACAGGTGAGGTCCAGATCACTCTGCAGTTCATGTAGAACACAGCCAGGATGTTGTCAGGTCCCATAGAAGCTGTATTATTGGCCTTGGACAGTGCTGTTTTAACCTGTGTAGCAGTAATACTGGGTGCCTGGCAATCTACTGGTATTGTGATTGGTCCTTTGGTGGGTGAGAGAGGGGTAAAGTTGGCACTGAATCTGTTGGCCAGTATACTGGCTATATCTGTTGGCTTGGTATAGGAGGTACCATTGTGCAGTAGCTCAGAGCAAATCTGGGTATTGCCATAGAGATTCTTTACATAACTATCGGCAGCATTGTGGTTGTCTTTATTATCTGCTGCAATTCTGTTTTCATGGCTAGTTTTAGAGGATTTGATAAGGGATCTCAACTTTTTGTTGAGGCTGATAAGGGAGTTTTTCCAGTCTTGGGAATTCACCTTATTCCACATCAATTTCCTCCTTCTGTTGTAGAGTTTGTTTATGGCAGGGGATCACCAGATTGGCTTCCTTTTTTTGGAGGAGAGCGCCTTGGTTCTATTGGGTATGGCGAGATACATGCATCTGTGTACGTGTTCCTACAGTGCATTGGTGTATGATTTGGCAGTCAATCAACCATTCTTCATTTGCATGGGTGCAGTGAACTTAGCCACCTCTGTTTTTAGGAACCCAAAGTTAGCTTTGAAGAAGTTTTTCATGGGGGTTACCTTTGTGGGGGGGGGTGGATTTCTAAGGTGATTAGTTTGTGGTCGGATCTAACCAGGGAGGAGCTGACTATTTGTGTAGAGCAACGGTCGCCCATATTAGTAATAACCAGGTCAAGGATGTTGCAACCTGTAGTGGGGGTAAGAACAAGTTGGTCCAGGGCATTGGAATTAAAGAACTCCAAGAAACGTTGGGCAAGAGTATTGGTACATTAGTATTCCCAGTTAATGGAGGGGTAGTTGAAGTCGCCTAAAAAGAGAGTGTTAGGTTGGACTCTAATATTCTCCAGGGTGCTTAGGAACGTGGTGTGTGAGTCTTGGGACATGGTTGGAGACCTATAGTAGGCTATGACCTGAATCGCAGTCTTACCCAATGTTAACTGCACCCGAAGTATCTCTGATGTGTTATGTTGGGTACCAGTCTGGAGGTGTGCACATCCTTCATGAATATGGAAACAGCACCTCCTTTGGAGCTTCGTCCAAGTTCTGGGGCTGAAAGGTGTGGAATGAGTTATAGTCTGGTAGTGCACGGGTGCTTTCTGCAGCCTTGAACCAGGTCTCTGTTACAGCACAAATGTTTGTTGTTGTTCTCCATTTTAAGGAATGCTTCGAGCGAGTGCATTTTGAGATTTAGACTTCTAGCATTGAGCAGCATGACCCTCAGATTGCAGTTGTTTGTAGCTGTTATGGTGGTAATTTGGTCTTTGGAACACTGCCTAAAAAATGCACTATAGGGGTGGCAAGAGCCTTGGCCAGTATTCGGAAGCCCAGGGGTGACAGATGTAGGCTATCTCTGGCAAAGCATCGAGGTCTGTCAATCATGTCATCCCAGGCAGACAGATACTGGATCCCCTTAGAATGACACCAGAAACTTAGCCAATTGTTGAAATCAATCATTTTCTACTTGTACTGTGGTATCATTCTGGGTGATGGTAGGATGCTGCTCAGTGTCAAGGAAATACCCGCCTGGGCTACATAATCCGAGATCTCCTTCATGTCTATTACATAAGGTACAGCAGGTGTGTCAAGTAGTCCAGGGAGGTACATCTCAGGTCATTCACACCCACATGTACAATGACAGGGATATATCTGTACCTGTTGTTGAGTGACCTGAGTGTGTGCATTATGTGGTGGATCCTGGCACGTGACAAGCAGCTGACTGTTACTTTCTCCTTATTCAACCTAGTGAGTGGGACATCAGTGTGCCTCACTATCGAGTCACCTATGACTAGTGAGTTGGGCATGCTGTTTTGCCTTAGGGGCTTTGGTTGAGTGGCTCATTGTTTAGGAGAGTTATGTGTCTCATGACTAGTGTTGTGTTGTGGTGGTTGAGTGCATTTAAGCCTTGGAGGTCTCTGCTGCTTGGGTAGATTTTTATTGACAGCCTCCGCGAAGGTGGGTGTGTGGTTTGTGTTTTTATGCGAAGGCAGTGCTGGTGTGTGTTCTGGAGGGCTATGTGTTCCATGTGGTGTGGTGCAAGTGCTGACCTTCTACTCTTGACCAGCTATCCCGGTTTTGGCTGGAGAGTGTGTGGCTTCCAATTTGGATATATAAGTGCATCTCTCGCAAGTCTAAGTGTTGGGAGGTAAGAGGAGAGGGTTGTCGGTGTACATGAGGCAGTTGCTACATTGCCTCAGGATGCCCAAGTTCACCAGGTTAATAGGAGAAAGCACAGGGAACTGACCTTTAAACATGCCTGGAGGGGTGGACATTGATAATAAGTAATTAATCTGTTTCCTTGTAGAACGTTTAGTGCTGGTAGCAATTTTGTGTGCTACTATAATTGCTACAAGAAGTCTGGTAAAGTGCTAGACTAATAGACTAGTATAAGTGCAGGAGAGGAGAGAACTAGTAGATCTAAGGGAAAAATTAAAGAGCAGACTTTGGCACCACTCAGAAGCTTACAACAGTCCTGGATACAGCAAGTCTGTATCTGGACTAGGCTAGTTACAGGAAAGGCAAGAAACAAGTGCAAATGTGGGCTTTTAAACCAGAAAGTTGAGAGAGATGGAAAAACTGCCCAAACGGCCACTAAACTACAATTTCTGGGCCATAAACCACTCCTCTTTTGGTAGATAGGCTACCTAGTGCTTACCACTCCCACTGATAAACTAGAAGGCACCTCTCCAATATAGAAAGGTTTGGGGAGCTCAGAAGATTACAAACAGTCCTGAATACAGCAAATCTGTATCTGGACTAGACCAGTTACAGGAGAAGTGGGAAACAAACTCAAACACAGGCTTTTAAACTAGAAAAGTTGAAAGAGATGGAAAAACTGCCCAAATGGCCAATAACTACAATTTCTGGGCCAAAAACCACTCCTCTTGTGGTAGATAAGCTACATAGTGCTTACCACTCCCACTGATAAACTAGAGGGCTTCCCTCTAACACAGAAAGGATTGGGGGGCTCATAAGTTTACAAACAGACCTGGATACAGCAATTCTGTATCTGGACTGGACTAGACTAGTTACAGGAAAGGGCAGAAAGAAGTGCAAATGCGGGCTTTTAAATCAGAAAGTTGATAGAGATGGAAAAACTGACCAAATGGCCATTACATACAATTTCTGGGCCAGAAACCACTCCTTATGTGGTAGATAGGCTACCTAGTGATTACCACTCCCACTGATATAATCTTCCCATTGTACATATTTCTATGTATGCATTTATCATAATGTGTAGATCTAATTAACTTAATTTCCATGTAGGGCAAACAGAAACTGCACCGATATAGTACTCCATCAATGTGAAGTAGATAAAGGCAATGAAGCATGCTTCCCTTTTGATCTCATAATCACAAGCAAATGTATGAAATATGAACTGCCATTTGTCCTGCTAACAGTGTTGCATGAGCTATGTACCATATTACACTATATAGTTTTCTCACATGCTGGTTTTGCAATGTCAGATTATTTCTTTGTTAACAGTATGCTGATGTTTATAATTTATCAGCTTTTGTTGTGTGCATAATGCCCTGAATCAAGGATGATATGGAAGCTTTGAAAATTTAAGTTACCTAGTTCATAAATTGCATAATATAAATATTTTTATAATTATGTAATATAAATAAACCATAAATGATAAGTATTGTACTACAATTACTGATAAAAGGTGTTCATTGGTATGAGTGCAGGATGTGATATAAGGAGGTTGTCTTTGGCAGTACACATGAAAAAAATGGGAAGTCCATATGACTTATCGCTTGTGTCAGGACTTCATCAGTACCTTATAATGAATAAGCATTGTCACTGAGATAGCAGTAATAGTGATGGATGGGTGTGATTAGCCAGGGATAACTTTTAGTCACATAGAATGTAAGTCTGTTTGCAGTGGGTCATTCTGCTGTACACATACCTATATATAGGCAGGTGTGTCAAGTATAATTACAGTTACCACCCCTCCATTTTTTCCAGGAATGTCTGGAAATGAAAGTACTGCTCACGTTATCCGGTTCTGCACCATCTCGGACTCTGTTTTTTCACACTGCTTTGTCAGTGCATCTTGTACACTGATAAAAGGCTACATTCCCTTCTTGTTGATTGGCTGCCAATCAAAAAAGAATGTAGGCTAATAGCTTTAGTATTGTCCCAGTTCAGATTTGCTGGCTCTGGGCCTGTTTGTTTTTGCAGTGGTTGTTCTGAGCACATGACTAGGCCATCTTGAATTAGCAGAAGCCTTTCTTTACCTTCGTGGCAGGATTGTGTTGATTGGCTGCTGGCTAGTGGGGGCTGGTTCTTTTGTGCTTTTTTTAAAAAAAGTTGTCTAAGGTTGTATCTTCTGGTATTTAAGCCCTAACTTTGAGAGAATTTCTGTCTATACACACTGAGCAGAGTGGAGGAGGGGCACTGACTACAACTCTGATCTGAGATAAGTATCCTGTTTTTTTGGCTTATTTATACTTATTTATATTTATGCTTCTAGCAATTTATATATAGCACTTTTTATTGCCTGCTGCATACTTTGTACTGTATTTTATTGCTATTAACTAATCTGCATGGGTAACTGATTTGTTTGCAGTTAAAAACATTCTGTAGAGTCTCTTTGCTCCTTTATCTGTTTAAAAACTTTCATTTTGTGTCTCACTGCTGTCTAAAGATTTCTGTAGTGTTTACTGTCTAAAAGAGTGTAGGCTAATAGCTTTAGTATTGGTTCCGACCCACCCTCCCTGTTGGTGTCTTGTTGTTATACTCGGTGGCTTTGCAGTTGCCGCCCCTACTGTAAATTTGATCTGGGACAATCCTCTCAGTCTAGTGTCATTAGTTCATTCTGCTTAATACAGAGAGAACTTCTGAGAAGGCCTTCTGTTCCTCCTTTCTCCCTTTCTTTAAAAAACAAAAAATTGCCTGAAATGTGTTCTGACTGTGCTTCTCAAACATTTTGGGAATACAGAGTAGATTTTAGTGCATTTATTAAAACTGTATTTGCTTTAATATTGCTACAACTCAAGTGCTCTAGGTTGTAGGGTTGCCAGCTGTCCTGTTTTTGATTGGACTGTCCAGTTTTCAGACAAATTGTCCGGTTAACAAATTTCATCAAAACTGGACTCGTGAAGTCCGGGTTTTTTTTTTTTGTGCCACCACCGCCAATGCCCAGAGACTAGTGTGTGTGCAAGAAAGAGAATGCATGTGTGATCAGTGTGTGTAGTTTTGAAGGAGGAATAAAGATACCGGCATACCACACTCACATTAATACGTAGGAGAACGCATATATTTGTGTGTGTGTGTGTGTGTGTGTGTGTGTGTGTGTGTGTGTGTGTGTGTGTGTGTGTGTGTGTGTGTGTGTATATATTTATATATGTATGTATGTATGTATATATATATATATATATATATATATATATATATATATAAAAACAGAAGTGGGAGGCATACTAACACAAGCTGAAAAGTTTCACTCACTTGTAATGAACACTCCTGTACCATACCTTTCATGTTTACAAATGCACTCGGTCAATCACAAATGTCTGCAGTCAAGGAAAATTCTCTCTACTCTAAATCAGATCAACTGACGTAAAACTTAAAGTACTTTCACTATATCCCTACAAAGTAACACAAACACTCTCAGAATTAAGAACAGCACTAATAGGTCTCCGTCCTTTAAGTGATAGCCCAACAAATGACAAAGACAAACGAGGTGTCTGGAAAGCTACTTCTCATCACTCTAACAATCTTCACTTAAACAGACCCTTTACAGTAACTGTTTCCAGTATACACACACACACACACACACACACACACACACACACACACACACACACACACACACACACACACACACACACACACACACACACAAACACACACACACACTTCCAACAGAAGCTTAATATTATTACCTGTGAAAGATTTCGTGATAAAAGGTGTCCCCCACTTCATGCAAGCATGGACAACAGCCAAAATATTAGTGTATACTGTATATAGGTCACTGCTTTTTTAATTAACATATAGACTGCACTTTAAATACCAAGGCACACTGTGCAAACCTCGTTTTTGCCAGTAAACAGGTATTAACCTGTCTTCTGAGGTAAAAGCGATGCATGTCCCTGAGAGCGAGCGCCCAGTATGTGCGCAGATGGGCGGCTGCTTATAAATATATTAGTTACTATCTTATACTACTACAGCTAACTAAGCAAGCCTATGTTGAGTAAGGTTCATACTTTTTTTTTCAAGATAAACACATTACACATACCATATGCCCGAGCCGAGCCCCAAGGAGGGAATATTATTATTATTATCAGCAGGCTGAGGCAGCAGCCAGTTGAAGATGTACTCTGGAGTCTCCGACTCGTAACAACATCATGATCTGACTAAACAACCCTGATTTGTGTAACCACGCCAGAGAGCTTTGGGGTGGGCAAAGAACCACATTTTTTTGTGACTAAGACTTACTTTTCAGTAGACAGTAGATAGATAATAAAATCAAGTATAAGTGCTGCTGTCTGTGTAAGAAAAAGAACTGATCCCCGTATCATGGAAATAGACTCGTGTATGGAAATAAAGTAGTCTATTGTGGTCTCAGTGCACAGAAATACTGTACAAGTGACGATAGCACAAAACAAAACATCGGTAGTTTTAGTTACATTTAGCGAGCTGAAGCATTATGCTCTGTCACTTTCAAGCACCCATCAGTGTGATCTGATCTCACGTCGCAGGTCCATGTTGCAGTCCTGTAGACATGACACACACAAAAGTTTGACATTGACACTTGTCACTTACAGTTGCAGCAGCCTAGCAGTGCAATTATCGCCGCCCGAGTTCTTCCCTAAGTACGGCTTAGAATCATCATGCTGGTGTGCTTATTCCACCACTCACCTGCATGGAATGGAAATAATTGCGTGCAAATTTTAAGCTAGCTAAGCCTAAGCACTAAGCAGCCAATTCCATCGTGAAGAGCAAAAGGCAAGACTAGGGGGTGTGTCACCACCGTGTACAGTGGAAAAACTTTCAGACTACGGCAGAAATAACTAGATAGCCAGCCTAGGTCAGGTGAGGACTTAGCAGATAGCAATGTGTTACTCTCTCTTTTTTGTAATTCATAATCATCACAGCAGCCTTTGTGCATAAGATCATTACTAGATCAATGTCCTGCTACTCTCTGAGGAAAGGAAAATCTGTGCTGTCAGTAGAGGATGACAGTAGTGATTCTGACATGTATATATATATATATATATATATATATATATATATATATATATATATATATATATGCATATATTTTGTTAGCATATGCCTGCCTCTGTGTGAAGGATCTGTGTAAGACTGTAACCGTGGCACACTTAGCAGGACCAGGGAGATGATGAGGGTTTCAGAGTCAGGGCCAGGGCAGGGTCAGTATAATTTTTGCATGGTATTGAGTATTAACTGTGTGTGACAGAGAGAGAGAGGGAAATAATAATAATAATAATAATAATAATAATAATAATAATAATAATAATAATGTAGGGCATCAGATTAGATTTTGGTGTTTATGAGTGGCAGCTGGTATTTGAGATGACAGACATCAGTGGCAGCCAATGAATGGCCTGCTGCAGCCTGCATTGGGGGCATTTTTTTTTTTAAAGCTCATTCAGTAAACATGTTAAAGTTGTATGGCTATATTATAGCAAAATCAAATAACAGTTCTCCAGCAGATACGTTTTTTTCATTCTGGATGTTAGGAAGGCTTTTAATAAGATATCAAGCAGATGAAACAGTAAAATGAAATGCTTGTAGATGAGGAGATAAACATAAGTGTTTATAGTTGCACATCTGTAATTCTTTAAAACCACATCCACTACACGCAAACAAAGGATTGCAACAAGATCAGTGGATATGTTGTTTTATTACATGTCTGGGGTCTTTTTTTGTACGTCTGTAATGCTCCTAATAATTACTTATGCTACAGAGTTGTGGTTCTGAGTAAAAAGGTAATGGAACAGCTGCAAATCACTGTTCCTGATAGATCTTTTCCTAATATGAACATTATACTACTTGAAAATATTACTTTGAAGGACACATAAATACTGATTTTAATGTAGATTTTATAAAAAAGTGCTTTTAATTTTTATTTGCCCCATGACAAATTGGAAGGTACATGTTTGCTGCAGTCTCAAAACAGCTATAAAAATTCACCAGCTGTCACATTTTAAAGGATGAACGTCTGCAGTCTGTGTGACATGAAACTTAATGAACAGTTTTGAAAGTTAGAACATGGGCTGTATCTTCACTTCTGTCATGAAATACCACATAAGAATAATTTATGCTCCTTTTCCATGCAGTCATTAAATCTCAAATTAAACACTGCCATTGCTGTACACTTCCTCTTATTTTGTTGGAAGTCACATAAATTGTCTAAAAATAAAAGTTGTGACTTGTCTTGTGTTAAGGCATATTTCAGCTCTCGCATCCAGTCCCCCCTAGTTCCCTTAATACAAACATTCAATAATTCCTTCAGATGAACTCATATTAAGTCCCTCCTGCACTTAACTCCTTAGTCTGTAGTATAATAGCAATAAAGTAATAGGCTAACTTTGGCTTTAAAGACATGAGGGGAATTGCAGCCAATTTATCACTAAACACAGTAATCCTTCATTATTAGGTCATCCAGATTGCTTTTGAAGAGGGCCAATGAGGTGCTCTATTTGATATGAAGTAGAAGTCAGTTCCAAAGGTGTGACAACCTATGGGAGGCAAATCTGTCCCTCCAGCAGGTTTTATTAATGTCACATACCAGGTTAAGGTCTTTAGAGCGAGTTACATGTGTACCATTTGACCTTTAGATATGAAGCATTTCCAATAACGCAGGGTCAGAGATTGCCTTATATGCAAGGCGGATTCACCTCTCTCACCGTTGAGTAGTTTGTATGAAACAGAATACAGTGACAGTGATTTCAAACAATCCCCATAGGACAGATGGTGAAGACCTTGAATGTTCCTTGTGGTTTCTTTAAACCTAGCTAAATTTCCCATTCCAGACTGTGTACCTTGTGTCTATGAGGTACATATCTTAAACAGTATGCTAACCCGACTTTCCACTTCTTTTCAAGAGTTTTGATAAAAGACAAATATAAAAGGATCATTTATTAAAAATAACTGTAATTCACTTAAAAAGTTAAAATAAAAGAAAGTTTGCATCAAAAGCATTTTTGAGCAAGTAAATATGACAAATGCCTAACATTGCTAATTTGGAAATTCACGATAATTTACCAGAAAAATTAGCAATTATACAAGGAGCAGGCAGAATATAAGGCAAAATCGGGGACATTCTACAAAATCAGGGAACTTGAGAAGTATGTTTGTGTCTTCATAGCATCAGTTACCTAATGTATTTTAATTTTGTTAACAGAAATGGTCTGTCTAGAGAAAAGGTGGTGCATTAAACTTAAATAATGATAATAGTTAGTATTATGGACTTTATTTCAGAAAATATATATTTATTCACATAAAAAAACTTTGCTAGAATCTCCTTGTGTTCTGACTGAGTGTGCTTCTCAAACAATCTGGAAATATAGAGCTGATAAATATTTTTTTGGCACTTTTTAACTATTCAACATTGAATAAAGCAATAATTGAATTCAGTTCAGAATACAGTTGGAATACATTGCATTTATTTAAACTGTATTTGTTTTAATATTGCTACACACTCAAGTGTGCTAGCTCACACTGCACTTAAATTGTTTTTAGTGGTGTTTTAGCTGCTTTTCTGTAAAAAAAAATTCTAAGCTTGTTTCCTGCCTTTCCTGTAACTAGTCTAGCCCAGATAGAGATTTGCTGTATCCAGGATTGTTTGTAAGCTTCTGATCTCCCCAAGCCTTTCTGTGTTGGAGGGAAGCCTTCTAGCTTATCAGTGGGACTGTGGGACACTGTGGGGTGGGAGTACCCAATGCTACTAGAGAGTAGACTCTGCCAGTATAGCCTTGCACCAGTCCAGGGACACACACACTAACAAGCAGATGTTCCTTCCGTAAGAAACAGATACTTCAGTGATGCAAAAGTAGTTGCACGGTATTTGTGTAGGCTCTTTATTAATGCAGCTTTTTGTATTTAAGTTTAACTAACTCATTATATGTCTACTGTTACTGTCTGCAGATACTTTACTTATTAATACTGTTATTATGGAAGACAGGAATAATGGTGTCCGTGTCAACGATAATGAGAGTTTTGGCAGCCCAGCGACACGGTCAGACAGGTCTACCCCACCAAAGAAGCGAAAACTAAACATCTGTTATTATAATGCAGAGTGGGAAAGGGAATTTTCATGGATACAAAAATGCACGGAAGATACAAAAGCTAGATGCAAGCTTTGTGCAACATCATTCACTGTTGCATATGATGGAAAAAAGCAGTAACAGCACACAAAAGCACCAAAAAGCATACTACTTGTTCACAAGCTAGTGCATCATCTCAATAACTGAAGCATTTTTCACATCAGCAATTTCCGCTAGGGATACTTTGTGAGATGCCGTACTGTTTGGTGAAGTGTATCATGGAATTAGACATCCTATTTCATATAATGCACAGGACTGTGGTATCAAAGTTATGAAGTCTGTAATTGATGACTCGGAAATCATTAAAAAGATAACCTGCGGCCGAACAATAGTTTCCGCCATAGTCAACAATGTTTTTTTGTACCCATTTTCACTAGAAGTCATCCTTGATAAGTTACATGCTGGTTTGCCATTTTCGATTGCTACTGGTGTATCTAACAAAGGGAACCGTAAATCCTATCTGGTTGGTGTTCAGTTCTTCACCCCGCAGAATGGAATTTCTTTCCGTGTTATTGACTTTTATGAGGATGCATTTGAAGACTCTAAGTCCATTAAGAATCAACTCTGTCATGTTTTAACATAATGTAAATTGTCTTGGCAAAATGTTATAGCTTATACCACAGATTATGCATCGGTAAACTATGGCATAAACAACTCCATTTATCAGAAGTTAGTTTCAGAGGAGAATCCTAAAATTATTGCAGCATGCTGCAATGACCACATTATGCATAACTGTGTGAAAAATGCTTTAAAGGTCATGTCATTTGATGTTGAAAATTTCGTCATGAAAGTGTTTGCTAAATTCAGTAACTCTGCATTGAGGTGAGCAGAAGTGAAGAGCTGCTTTGATTTCTATGAGTCTGAATATCACGAGATAATCCGACATGTTCCAACCCGCTGGTTGAGTTTGTTCAAGGCTCTTGACCGAATTGTGCTGTGCTGGATGCCTTTGAAAACGTATTTCTTGTCTCAAGGAGAAGCTGATTGTCCCAAAGTGATATGGAAAATGTTGAAGGACCAGGAAAACGAACTGGCACCAGATGACAGCCCAACAAAGTCAGAGCTGTATCTGTATTTTACACACTTCTTTATGTCGTCCTTTCAAGAGACAATTTTAAAGCTTGAGAACAAATCAACAACAGCTTGTGAACTGTACGGTATAATGGAACAGTTTAAGCTGTCTCTGCATCATAGGACTGATGACAAATTTTTTGGTATGAAGGTAGCATTTGCTCTGCGCAAAAGTTATCTACCACATTAGTTTGTTGAGAAGTTCATAACTGAAGCACTGAATGTGTACAAACGAGCAATGACATATTTGAAAAAATGGTTTGCATTCGAACATTCCCCATATCGTCACTTCAAGCCATTGTCTTTGACCAGTATCACAAGATCTCCTTCGCTCGATGAAGTGATTGACATTTGGATGCAAATGCTTCTATCCACCCACCATCCAACCAAAAGCCTGCACGATGAAGTGCGAGCTTTTAGTGAAGTGTTCGGCGTTATCCATAGCTGTGCAAGCACAACTGAGGCTTAGTGTAAGTTTTCTGAGCACATGTTTACACCAAATATGTTGAAACTTGCGCAGCACATTCTGTCTGTTCCAGTCTCAAATGCATCCGTTGAGCGTGTGTTTAGCGTTATGAATAACATTTGGACAGATGAACGAAACAGACTTACGCCAGAATCAGTTAAAAGTGAACACACATAGAAACACAAAACACACACCTACATTCGCGGAGGCTCCCAAAAAAAATCTACCCAAGCAACAGGGACCTCCAAAACCGAAACGCAAGCAACCTCCACCCCCCAAAATAACCCAAATGACACATAGCCCACAAACTCAGTGTGCCACTCAACCACAGCTTATAAGGCATAACAATGTACCCAATATTCTAGTCATAGGTGACTTTATAGTCAGGCACACTGATGTTCCACTCACCAGGCTAAACAAGGAGAAAGTTACTGTCAGTTGCCTGTCAGGTGCCAGGATCTGCCACATAATGCATCCACTCAGGTCACTCCACAACAAGTACAAATATGACTCTGTCATTGTACATGTTGGTGTGAATGATCTGAGACATACCTCATTGCACTACATGAAAACAGACATGGAGGAGCTGTCCAGTCTTGTAGCCCAGGCAGGTATGATCCTAGCCCTGAGTAGCATCCTGCCATCACCCAGAATGATACCACAGTACAAGGACAAAATGATTGACTTCAACAATTGGCTAAGCTTCTGGAGTCATTCTAAGGGGATCCAGTATCTGTCTGCCTGGGATCACATGATCGACAAATCACGATGCTTTGCCAGAGATGGCCTGCATCTGTTGCCCTTGGGATTCTGGATACTGGCTAAGGCTCTTGCCAACCCTATAGTGCCTTTTTTAGGCAAGATTCAGATGACAAATTCACCACCATAACAGGTACAAGCAAGCAAAATCTGAGGGTAATGATACTTAATGCTAGTAGTCTAAACCTCAAAATGTACTCACTCAAGGCACTCCTTAAAATGAAGAACATCAACATCTGTGCAGTGACAGAGACCTGGTTCAAGGCTCCATTGAGCACCCCTGCATTACCAGGCTATAATTCATACCACACCTTTCGGCCACCTAACCTGGACCGAAGAACTAACGGCAGAGGTGTGTTCATATTCATTAAGGATATCCACACCTCCAGGCCAGCTGCTCAGCATAATGCATTCAAGATTATCCAAGTGCAACTAACTCTGGGCAAGACCGCAATCCAAATTGTAGCTTGCTACAGATCCCCCACCATGCCCCAGGATTCCCATTCCTCATTTCTTGATACACTGGAAAATATTAGGGTACAACCTAACACCCTAATAATGGGTGATTTCAACAACCCCACCATTAACTGGGAAAACAACTCATGCACCAAACTCTTGTGATCAACATTTTCTGGAATTCATAAATTCCAACGCCTTGGATCAACTTATCCACACCCCCACCAGAGGCAGCAATATCCTAGACATGGTCAATACCAACATGGGCAACTGGTGTTCTACAGCAGAGGTCAATTCCTAGTTGGTCAGATCCGATCACAAGCAAATCACCATAGACATCCACATCCCACCCCCACCCCCCATTAGGGAAACTACTGTAAAAAATTTCTCCAAAGCCAACTTCACGCTTCTTAAGACACAAGTGGCAAACTTCACAACACCCATTTTGATGGACAATAGAGGTATGACTGCTGAATCCCATACAATTGCACTTTATAAGCACTTACACGAGTGCATGGATCGTGCAATCCCTAACAGAACCAAGATGCTGTCCTCCAAAAAAAGGAAGCCAATCTGGTGGTCCCTTGCCATAAACAAACTCTACAACAGAAGAAAGACACTGTTGCAAAAAAGAGTAAAATCCCATGATTAGAGGAACTCAGTGGTCAGCCTCAGTAAGAAGCTGAGATCCCTCATAAACTCCTGCAAAGCTAGTTACGAAAACAAAATCGCTACTGATTCTAAAGACAACCACAAAGCATTCTATAGCTATGTCAAGAATCTCAATGGCAACACTCAGATCTGCTCTGAGTTACAGCACAATGGCACTAAATATACAGAACCAACTGATATTGCCAACATCCTGGCAGATAGGTTCAGTGCTAACTTTACCCCTCTCTTATCCCCTAAAGGGCCCATCTCTATACCGGAAGAATGCAAAGTTCCTGTAATCACGGCTGCACAGATAAAAAACACACTCTCCAAAGCCAAGAACACAGCATCCATGGGACCTGACAACATCCCAGGCTGCATTCTACATGAACTACAGAATGAACTGGCACCCCAACTAAGTACCATGTTCAATCATAGCCTCACCTCTGGCTTTGTGCCCCCTGAATGGTGCCCAGCAATGGTTATCCCACTCCACAAAGGAGGAGCCACCATGGACCCCGGGAACTACAGCCCCATTAGCCTGGCGAGCCTGGTCTGCAAGGCTATGGAACGTATCATCATGGAACTTATAAACAATGACATTGGTAATCTCCAAACTCTGGACCCTACCCAGTTTGGGTTTGTAAAAGGCAGATCATGTCTCCTAAACCTGATAGACTTCTTTGAAGCAGTCACCAAAGCCATAGATGAGGGTAAGGTGGTTCACACAGCCTATCTAGATCTCGCCAAGGCTTTTGACACCATTCCCCACTCTGGAATTATAGATAAACTCACTAAACTAGGTATAAATCCCTATGTCACAAGATGGGTTGCCAACTGGCTCACTGACAGAACCCTCACTGTGAAAGTAGCAGACTCTAAATCCAACCTCAGACCAGTGACAAGTGGAGTACCACAGGGTTCAGTCCTGGGTCCTCTCCTGTTTGGTATCTACTTCTCTGAAGTACGGGCTAACACAGAAGGTCTTTGGCTAACAATGTTAGCAGATAACTGCAAACTAGGAGCCATAATCAAAACTCCTAATGATGTGGACATCCTACAAAAGGGCCTCACTGAGACAGTTGCCTTGTGTCAAAGCCATGGCCTCAAGCTCAATGCCAAAAGGTGCACTGTCATCCCTTTTGGTAAAAACTCTGTACCCATGAACTACCACATAGGCGGTAGTCTACTTAACACCGAAAGTGTGATAAGAGACCTTGGGACGCAGGTGGACAGTAGTCTCTCCTTTGATAATCACATCACCACAGTAGTCAGGAAGTCCTTCTACGTGGTACACCTCATCATAAAAGGGTTCTCATCCAGGAAATAAGAGGTCATTGTTCCCCTCTACTCATCACTCATTAGACCCATTATAGAGTACAACGCCCCTTTTGGTATGTACCTCACAAGACATCTACAACAACTGGAGAGGCCACAGAAATACCTCACAAAGAGGATTACCAGCCTCAAACAGATGCCCTACGCAGACCGTCTCAAAAATTCCAGCTTTACTCTGTTGCATATCGCCTACTCAGAGGCGATCTCTGCCTAACATACAAAGCTATGTCAAACCCAGAGCCGTTGGACATGCTCCACTTAAAGAAATCCCAATCCCTCCGAGCTACACGCTCTAGGAACCTAAACCTTGTCACCACAATAAACAGAACATGCTGGAGGGATAGATTCCTGTCCCACAGACTTCCCATACTCTGGAACAAACTACCTATCTAAATCAAACAAAGCTCCTCATTAGCACTCTTCAAGAAAAATCTTGATGATTGGATGGGAGATAGGAAATTCACCCTGGGGATCACTTCTGTGGCTCTGCTTGACAGGGACACAGGAAAATAATTTTCTTGGGTGGCAAAACCCAGGGTACCATTTGGCTAGGCTTATATAGGCCCTAGGGCCAGTAGCCTAGTACCTACCTATGAACTGTCAGTTTTCTTTAACCTGCTATATTCCTGCACCGAGTTTAAGTCTGTTATTTCACAGAACAAGCACCTGATCAGAGCTGCTCAGTCGGACTCCAAATACCACAAATGTGGAACTTCAACTGAACTATGCATTATTCCTAACAGACTCTCAAAATGGACACTCCTATACACAGTGCCCAAACTGTGACCACATTCCAACTATGAATGTACAAGTGCATGCAAAGTATGGCTGTACAACTCCCTAACCATCACCACAGACACAGACCAGAGCTGCTCCACAAGGGTTCAAACAGAATGAAAGAATAGGTCTTTGGGAGCATAATCTCTTGTCTACCCTCTCAGTCCTTATAGGTGGGCGATGCCCCCAAGTCACAAAGTTATGATAAAAAAAATTCCACATGCACAGTGGCACAGAGTGACAGAGGTTAAGACTGCTTCAAACCCTCAGGTCTACACATTTCAGTCCATCCACTGGTCACTGTCTAAAGTTTGAATGTTCTGAGTGAGCTTTCTTTGTCTACTTCAGTCTGTTCCTGCCTTCCAAAAATAAATTAGCTGATTGACTATTTTAGAGTCTGTATATATTTAATTTTCCTTGCTCTTGTGGCCTGGGTCATGGTTGAAAAGGGTCAAAAGACCAGTTCATTTACTCAGTCAGCAAATGAATAATGCACAGAGGTTAGCCTACTCCAACACAAATATTAGGCTGCATAATAGACAGATTTCTAACAACAGTTATTTACATCAGGAAGCAGCAAACACAGCAAGCCAGGCCAAACAGAGCTGAGCCTGATGGATTTGTTGTCAAGACTAGCTCTGAATAGGTTTCCCTACAAGTTTTGCATATTTGGAAGTCATACATAGTTCCATTATGAATGGCCAAATGTCTTTGCCCAACACGGTTCAGTTTCTGAATGAAAATTCGGCAAACTGAGCTGTGTGCAGGAAGGAGGAGGTACAATGAGGAAGAAGTAGAAGGATGGAAGAGGTTACTAGGGAGCAAGAGGAGGAGTTAAGGAGTGAGAGTGAAAAAAAAAAAAGACATCTAACATGGCACTTAACCACCAGTGGAATCTGGGGAGATGCTTTAGACACTGATTAATGCGAATGAACAACTCATAAGAAGCCAATGTTTGAGTTGCTTATTTACATTTTTTTATAGGACATTGCTCATGTACAAGGAACACTTTTTAAAATATTAGCGATGTTAACCTGAGAAGTTGACAGAATAACTGGATGTGATCTGCACCTATCTCTTTGGCGCGTACTTGACCAGACACATACAACAGCTGAAACATATTTAAAGCTTCCTTACTAGAAGGATCCAGTGTCTAAACACATTGTCTTATACACATCACCTTAAAGCCCTATCACTATACCAGGTCTCCTACAGGTTATTGAGAGAGAATGCCTGCCATACAAGGTACCCTTGGATCCAGCACTGATTGATGGACCTTTTGGGCATCCACAAAATGAACAGTATCAGAACCATTAGATCCAAGGACTTAAATTTTGCTTGTGACATAAATAGGCCATGTGATGTTGATGAGCCACAAATGTGTCTCAGAGAGGGTCCCCATGCACTGGAACAAGCTTCCCATCCATGTGAAGCAGAGTCCATCCCTAGGCTAGCCCTATTTAAGCATAACTTTGAGTCTTTGACCAATAGGTGGGAAATTGGAAATCATCCCTGTTGTCACTACCAATGCACAATGCCATCTATCTGTTTTTTTCTGGACTATCCACAAATCAAATCAATTTTCTGGTAGTCAGGAAAACACTGCACAGACTCCATTTTTCTGTTTCACAAAAAGAAACAGACTATCAATGTTTGTTACAATTGGCTGATTTACTATGCTTTTTTACAGAAAAGCATAGTAAATCAGCTGAAAGCAGGCATCCAGAACAGAAAAAGAGGGCGTTCCCATCAGCTGATGTCACCGTGATGTCACAAAAAAGGTAGGGCATGAATGGGAGAGGGGTGGGAATGGGTGGAGTTATGGGTGATGCGAGGGGCATGACCGTAGTCCGGTTTTAGCCACAAAGAAACCTGGCAACCCTACTAGGTTGCACTGCATCTGAATTAAGTGTGTTTTAGCTGCTTTTCTCTGTATATATCTATCTATATCTATACATATATATATATATATATATATATATATATATATATATATATATATATATATATATATACTTCTCTGTATATGTACACTAGCTACTTATTCTGCTGTATTGCTGCCTCTTAAATCATTTTTCAGTTGTGAACTTGCCTTGCTTCATTTAAAAAGTTTTTAATTGCTAATTTTGTAGAGTTTTAATTGCATTTACTGTTTAGGACTACATACTCAAGTGTGTTAGCCTTTTTTGTGTTTATGTACTGTATTATTCAATTGTTTAGCCTGTTTAACCAAAAAAAATACTATTTTGTTTGCTTGTTTCCCACCTTTCCTAGCCAGTATAGTCCAGATCCCAGGCTTTGCTTGTCTCAGGACTTTATTTTCCGCGTTCAGAGCTATCCAGACCTTGCTGTGATAGAGGGAAGTCCTACTGCTTACCAGTGGGAGTGGTGAGAATTGTACTGCCTATCTAACACTAGTGGTTTTCAGCTCTGAAATTGTAATTTTATTAGCCTTTTTGAGCTGATTTCTATCCCTTTCAACTTTCTGGCCTAAAAACAGGTGTGTTTGCGCATTTTTCGCATTGTGCAGCACCGCAGGTCTACGGTTAAACTATTCCAGGTGCCAGAAAGTCTGCTCTTCAAATTTTCCCTTAGAACAAGCTGGTTTCTCAGTAGTAGCACTAAAATCTGAACCCCTGTGACTAGCACTTGCTCTAGAACCTGCTGGAAAGCACTAGGAAGCCTCAAACTGATACAAGCACTCAACTCTCCTTGTCAATAAGGAAAAATTAATCATAGACACTAAACAGCCTATAACTGCAAAGTACCTTACAAAGGTAAGGGAAAACAGCTCTTGTACTTTATAAAAAAGCACCTAAACAGGCATGTCCAAGGGTCAGCTTCCAGTGATTTCTCCTGTCCACCTGGTGAATTTGGGCATACTGGGGCAATACAGCAACTGCCTCATGTACACAGACAACCCTCTCCTCCTACCACCCAACACTACAACCTGCAAGAGATGCACTTACATAGCCAAACTGGAAGCAAAGCTTTCTCCAGCCAAGATTGTGCTAGACAGTCAAGAGGAGAAGGTTAACACTACACCTCAAGCAACACATAGCCCTTCAAAACCCACACCATCAACACCCACATATAGCAACACTAAACGCACATATGTGGAGGCCCTTAACAGTAACCTGCCCAAGCAACAAGGACTTCTGAAGCTGAAACGCAAACAAACACCAGTCACAACCAAAGTGATACATAGCTCAGAACACCAGTGTGCCACCCAACAACAGCCCCTATGGCAAGACAGTGTGCCCAACACTTTAGTCAAAGGTGACTCTATAGTCAGGCACACTGATGTCCCACTCACCAGGCTGAACAAGGAGAAAATTACAGTCAGCTGCCTGTCGGGTCCCAGGATCTGCCACATAACGCATGCACTCAAGTCACTCCACAACAAGTACAAATACGACTCTGTCATTGTCCATGTTAGAGTGAATGACTTGAGACGTACCTCCCTGGACTACATGAAAAGAGACATGGAAGAGCTCACGGATCATGTGGCCCAGGCAGGTATGACCCTAGCCCTGAGTAGCATCCTGCCTTCACCCAGAATTATACCACAGTATAAGGACAAAATGATTGACTTCAACAATTGGCTAAGCTTCTGCTGTCATTCAAAGGGGATCCAGTATCTGTCTGCCTGGGAAGACATGATCGACAAACCACGATGCTTTGCCAGAGATTGTCTGCACCTGTCACCCCTGTGATTCAGGTTACTGGCTAAAGCTCTTGCCACCCCATATAGTGCCTTTTTTAGGCAAGGTTTAAAGGACAAAACCACCACCGTAACAGATACAAGCATGCAAAATCCGAAGGTAATGCTACTCAGTGTTAGAAGTCTAAACCTCAAAATGCTCTCTCTCTCGAGGCACTCCTAAAAATGGAGAACATTGATATCTGTGCAGTAACTGAGACCTAGTTCAAGGCTCCAGAGAGCTCCCCTGCAATACCAGGCTACAACTGTTACCACACTTTTCGGCCACCAAAGCAAGAGCGAAACACTAAAGATGGATGAGTGTCCATATTCACCAAGGATATTCACACTTCCAGGCTAGTTGCCCAGCACAATGCATCTGAAATTCTCCAGGTGCAACTAACACTAGGTAAGACTGCAATCAAAACTGTAGCTTGTTACAGATCCTCCATCATGCCCCAAGATTCTCACTACACCTTTCTAAACATACTGTAAAATATTAAGATATAACCAAACTCCCTAATACTGGGTGATTTCAACTACCCTGCCATTAACTGGGAAACTACTCGGGCACGAACACCTTTTCCCAATGGTTCTTGGAATTCATAAATTCCAATGCCCTGGATCAACTAATCCATTGTCCCACCAGGGGCTCCAATATCCTAGACCTAGTCATTACCAGCATGGGAGATAGATGCTCCACACTAGTGGTCACCCCCTCATTGGTCAGGTCTGACCATAAGTAAATCACCCTTGACATCCAGATCCCCCCCCACACCCCACACCCCCAGTAAGGAAACCTCCGTAAAAAAACTTCTCCATAGCCAACTTCATGCTACTCAAGTCAGAAGTGACAAACTTCATAGCAACCATACAGATGGGGTCTGAAATTTTGACTGCTGAATCCTGCACTAAGGCACTGTACATGCACATCCACTCGTGCATGAATTGTGCCATGCCAAATAGGACCAAGATGCTCTTCTCCAAAAAAAGGAAGCCAATTTGGTGATCCCCTGCCATAAACAAACTATACAACAGAAGGAAGAAACTGTTGCAGAAAAGAGGAAAATCCCAGGATGCAAAAAACTCCCTTACCAGCCTCAGTAAGAAGCTGAGATCCCTCATAAAATCCTCAAAAGCTAGTTACGAAAATAAAATTGCCAAAGATTCCAAAGACAACCAAAAGACATTCTATAGTTATGTCAAGAATCTAAATGGCAATGCTCAGATCTGCTCTGAGCTACAACAGAATGGCATTAAATATACTGATCCCAAGGATATTGCCAATATCCCGGCAGATCAATTTAGTGCCATCTTCACCCCCCTCTCACCCCCTAAATGGCCCATCTCAATACCAAAAGATTGCCAAATTCCGGTAATCACGGCCACACAGGTAGAAACCACACTCTCCAAAGCTAAGAATACAGCATCCATGGGACCAGATGACATCCCGGGCTGTGTACTACATGAACTAAAAAATTAACTGGCACCTCACCTAAGTGTCATGTTTAATCATAGCCTCACCTCAGGCTTTGTGCCCACTGAGTGGTGCACAGCAACAGTTATCCCACTCCACAAGGGGGGATCCACCTTGGATCAAGGGAACTACCGTCCCATCAGTTTGACGAGCCTGATCTGCAAGGGCATAGAACGTATTATCATGGAACTTATAAACAAAGACACTGGCAACCTTCAAACACTGGACCCCACCCAGTTTGGGTTCGTGAAGGGCCGATCTTGTCTCCTAAACCTGATTGACTTCTTTGAATCAGTCTCCAGAGCTGTGGACGAGGGTAAGGTGGTCCACACAGCCTATCTGGACCTCCCCAAGGCCTTCGACACCATCTCCCACTCTGGAATCATAGACAAACTTACTAACCTGGGCATAAATCCCTACATCACTCGATGGGTTGCAAACTGGCTTACTGATAGAACCCAGACTATAAAAGTAGCTGACTCCAAATCCAGCTCCAGACAAGAGACAAGTGAAGTACCTCACGGTTCAGTCCTGGGACCGCTCTTGTTTGGCATCTACTTCTCTGAAGTACAGGCCAACACTAAGGAACTCTGGCTAACAAAGTTTTTAGATGACTGCAAACTGGGAGCCATTATTGAATCCCCAAATGATGTGGATATTCTACAAAAGGGTTTTACATAAACAGATGCTTGGTGCCAGAGACATGGGCTCAAGCTTAATGCCAAGAAATGTATAGTTATCCCCTTTGGGAAAAAACATGTGCCCATGAATTACCACATAGGTGGCAGTACACTAAACACCAAAAGTGTGATGAGAGACTTAGGGACACAGGTGGACAGTGGCCTCACCTTCGATAACCACATCGCCACAACAGTCAGGAAGTCCTTCTAGGTAGCACATCTCATCACTAAGGGCTTTTCATCCAGGTAAAAGGAGGTCATTGTCCCACTGTACTCATCCCTCATTAGACCCATTATAGAGTATAACGCCCCGTTTGGTATGTACCTCACAAGACATCTGCAGCAGCTGCAAAGGCCACAGAAATACCTCACTAAAAGAATCACAGACCTAAAGCAGATGCCATATGCTGATCGTCTAAAAAAACTCCAGCTATACTCTGTGGCATAATGTCTACTCAGAGGCGATCTCTGCTTAACATACAAGGCCATGTCAAACCCTGAGCTGTTGGACATGCTCCACTTAACGAAATCCCAATGCCTCAGAGCCACACGCTCCAGGGATCTAAACCTTGTCATCATAATGAACAAAACATGCTGGAGGGATAGGTTCCTGACCCAGAGACTACTATGCTCGGGCTCACGCCACTCCTCTACCTTACCCCAATTTCCATCACCCCTCCTGCTCTGCATTTAAATTTTCACTACTCCACCCATACATTTCCTCCAACGTATCTCAGCATTAAAACAATCAAAACACAATCCAATTACAGTTGCCCTATAATTAGCATCTCTGACTTGTTTACTTAAGTGCTGTACCAACCTTGCCCTTTCTTATACTTCTGAAACTAGAACTGCTCTTACCCAGTAACATTTTACAGTGCAATCTAACGTATTCAGCAAAACATAACTTGCATATTATAAAAAGTGGCTTTGACTCAAAACCCTATTAGAGTGCCTCCTCAGCATATTAGCACTCTTTACCAACTACCATACCTCCCAAATAAATGTAATTTATTGTCCTCCCATTCTCACTACACAGTGTACCTGCAAACCTTAGATTTTGTTTCAATTACAGGTATCTTATAAATATATTATTATACGAAATCCAATAAAACTAAAGCACAAATGCAAATTCAAGCTTTCTCTTTCTAAATATCAATTGTAGAAGTATATGCAACAAAATCCAGGATATACATAGTTGTATTGCCACATATTCCCCAGACATAATCATAGCTACAGAGACATGGCTGGGAAAAAAAGACATAAATGACAATGAAATGACCCCTTCAAGAAACAAGGAGACTGGGATTTTGGATGCAGATCCTTGAGGAGAATAACAATATCCATGCAGAATATAATATTCATACAGTAATAGAAAGTATTCTAAGAACTAAGCTAACACAGGGATGGAGAAAGGAGATTCTGATGATAGAGATGATTGCAATTAGGGATACAGACAATAGTCTAGAGAGGGCTGGAAATTACTGGAGAAAAGTAGCAAAGAACTAATGTAGTGAGAGCAAATAATTAGAGAGGGAAAGGTAATAGAATGGAAAGAGATTGAGAATTTGTTTGGACTGCAGGTTAGAGATTGCCTTCCCTATCAAGGACTGATAAAAGAATATAGGCAAAAGACCAGCACTGGTAGAGTTTTTAGTAGAATCTAGAACAGAACCTGCTGTTAAAGAAAGGGTAATTAGTAAGGCATATAAAATACTACATTATACCTATAAGAATCAACCAGAGGCAGTTAGAAAGTATTGGGAAGGGAGACTGGCTAAGCAATTCATAATGGAACTATGTATGACTTCCAAATATGCAAAAAAAAAAAAAAAGTCTAGAAGATTCAGGATCTTTGTTTGGAATCATTTGCATAGTTTTTTTCATACCACAAAGAGACTCCGAAGAATTTTTCCTCCGATAGATTGCAAATGTTAGAGGTGCGAAGAAAGAGGTAATTGGGAACATATTTTTTGAGACAGAAATGAGCTGCAGACTTTCAAAATTACCTGCAGTCTGCTCTGTCAGAAATACTGGGTGAGCAAACTGGTGTAACTAAGGAAATTAATTTTTTTGAGCTATGACACAAAATTGGAATTGCCTAGACAATGTAAGGCCTTCTTGATTCTAATTATGGTGGCTGGCAAAAAGCAATTACTTGAAAATGGAACTCAAAGACTAAACCAACTGTACTAGTAGTGAATATTGTAACAGAGATAAAACAACTGGAAACGGGATCTTTAGAGAAGGAGCAGGAGCAAATTACACAGATAGAAATGGGAATTGTGGGAGCAATACATGCAGAATAATGTTCTGGAGGAGGAATGAGGATTAAAAGAAGGAAGGATTTGAATGAGCTATGTAACATTTGACTGACAATGACTGGATAGATAAGTGATGTATAATGTTTGCAACTAAAAATATGTCAATATATTTTGTTTTTATTTATATAAATGTATGATTCCCTATGTCATACGATGATAATTTAATAAAAAAGATGTTTCATGTTTAAAATACAAAACAAAAAAGATGTCAGACTTCAAGTGGGCAGACTGTGGTATAACACTTATTTTTTTATTTTTTTTTAAAAAAGCACAAATAGTCTCAGATTGAGGTTAAAACTGCGGGAAACATCAAGACATGATAAAATAAAGATATATTTTTTTCTGTTTTTGAGCATAGTTCTCCTGTAAAGCATCCATGAGTAGCTTGATTTTAACATTTGTGTTTAATTTCCATAGATGTGTCATCTCTGACCTCCTACCATTTTCTGCTGGGTACGCCAACCTCTAAACTCTCTTACTTGTTTTGTTGTAGAATTGATCTAAGAAACATATGTCTGTGACAAAACTTTTACATGCTGCGCTATGCTACAGATCTGTTTAAATTGATTCCATATAACCACCTTTCCCTCCCCTGCCCCAACAAACCTATTATCAATGTAACTATTTACAAGAAAGAATCCTGTCATTTGCCTTCCATTATGATTACCCTCATAGGTGGAAAAAACAGGAAACCCTGTAGCAATTGTTTGGTAGTCTTTGCCGACAAGACACCATATTTTATTTCTCTCTACTATGTGCACTATTCTTGTTGGTCATACCCCTGGCACACCCCTTATCTGCATACTGTCTTCAGACCTGGCGGTTGGATAGCTGGATAAACAATAATTGCCACCTAGCAACAAAGTGTCCACTCTCTGAAAACAGGAAGTCCAGAGCTGGTCTTTTCCCTTTTTAAGAGACAGCAAGGAGAACCTGTGCCCCATCCCTTTGCCTAGGCCAGCCAATCAGTTTCTAGTCTCCAACCCATCCCCATAGGCTGGCCCCAATACTCAAAGTAATGAAAATTATAACTGTTGTACAAACTGTGAAACGGCCCAGAAAACAAAGTGTGTACCATAAGCAGTACATGAGTCAATTGGGACATAAAAGACTTAATAACCCAGTCTTTTTAACTGTTTTACAATCAATTACATGAATCGATTACCCTAAGGTTTGACAACTATATATGTTTGTCTTGTCCTGTTAGGGAACTTTAAATTTCAATCATATCATCCATTTCAACAAAATATGCCCAGATGTGTTGTCACTCTTCCCCTTTGCATCTGCTGCAGTTCTAAAGTAAAACGGCATTTTCTAGTACTGCATGAACTGATCAAGTATATCCTCCTGCAGTCTACAATCCTCCAAGGGCCTGTCCACCATCAAAATTTCCTGTGGCTGGCTTGCGCTCAAAACCCTTCAACTTATCTCCTTCCCAATCTCAGGTTTTGACATTGCATTTGTCTTTCCAAGAGCTTTGTGAACAATGTGAGAATAGATTCTTATTTCTTCTGCTTATCCTTCATCTTCGGCTGGGGAAGGGCTTCATGGACATCTGCTGTAAACTCTTTTCTTCTGTTCCACTTGGACTCTGAAAGATCCATCTGTGTCCTCCACTTTTTTTGCAGCACACTTAAAGCTGTTCAGGATCCAAAAAATGTCTTTGTGCCTGATGCAGCAAAAATGCTGAATATTGCTGGGTACTGCAACTTACATCGCACTCCTATCTGCACACATTTCTTGATCACTGGTATGAAGTTACTTCTTTGGATTCTTGTGATCACAAAATAATCATTGTCTACAAATATTCTTGTTTGTTATATCTTCAACATTCGTCCTTTTCTCCATACTACGGAGAGCACTTTTCCTGAGCTCATAGGATTAAAACTTCACAAGCAAAGATCTTGGGATCTGCTTTACCACAGCCTCTAGTTGGTAAACTATGTTAGCCCTCTCCACTTCAATTTCCTTCCGGGGGATACCTGTTCATTTATCAATACAGTCAGTCATGAAACCCTTACAGTCACTACCCTCCACTTCTGCAGGTATGGCAATAAAGCAAAGGTTTTTCCCTTTGTGCCTTGTCTTCCAGTTCAAAATTCATTTCTAGGTTCTGTTGCCAGATTTCTTGTTCCACCATTTTGCTCTGTAACTCTGTTGTGTTGTTTCTGCAGTCCCAATATATCATCTGAGTGGCAGAAGACTGCCTCTTCAATTTCTTGGACTTTTTGATCATTATTTATCAGTCTTCACTTCTTATGTAGTACTCTCTTTTCTTTGCATGTCTTTTGAGGAGGGCTGCTGTTTGTCCATTTCTATCATGTTATCTGACCACTCACTTTGCTTCGTACCAAGATCTTTTTTAACTTTCCTAGCCTATTTGCTTTCCTTTTTCATAGAGATCTCACAATATACATGTATGCCGGCTCCTCTCATTCAATCAATGACGTTTTCCACAGTATGCCGATTCATTCTTTCAAGCTACATCATTTCTCTTTCATTGCCTCTACTAAATCACCCTAGCAGCTATCTGCCAAATCCCTGCTACTGTTCACATTAAAAACAACACAGTCTGAATATTCAGTCCGGTGTGTCAGTCTTCTCCTGCTCAGCTGCATATTCTCTTATATTTCTTTAAAGGGTTTACATATGAAAAGAGCACTATAATATATGTGGCTGGCATGCAGTGCCAGTTTAAATGTGAGGCTGAAATGCAGCAAACTTACAGTACACAGGTGCTGCCTACTGCCTTACTTCAGCCTCCCATAAGCCAAGGAAGTCAGGATAGCAGCATCTCATGTCACTATAGTTGTAACAGTACTATTCTCCCCATGTGTCGGATGCCAATCTTACGGGTGACAACCTGGGCTATACTATTCCAGGCATCAGTCTTATACAGAGGCCCTTAAGAGCCTTAATGCAGGAGCCACTGGCTATAATCTTTATGGAGGATGTACAGAAATATTTTTGACTCCTCCTGATATCACCTCTGTACTTTAAAAGGACACTACCCTCTACTCCAGCCATTATATTCCACCTTAAAGAAACTCAGTGAAAAATTGCAGAGAAATAGCATCCATATCAGGTCTTGCATGTCCTACTTGCTGCAAAATTACAGACACTGATGGCTACCTCAATTGTGTAACCTCAAAAAAATTAGGTTCTGTATTATTATAATACATCTAACACTTCAAAGTGTGAAACATGGCAGTCCTCAATCCCTGGGTATGTTATTGAGACATCTAGCACTATAGTGAATCTATGTGCAGAAGGTTAAAGATGGAATAACTCTCCCCAAAAAACATGCGCTGCCAGCAGGGACTCTAGTATATACACAGTATCAAGGAAACTTCTGCATGACAGTTAGCAAGTGTGTTCATCACTAAATTGAGCAATAAAGAAACAATAATAAACTGGGAGCTAATCAGCATACTCAACATGCTTAGGAAGGTGATTCTGCATGATAGAAGCACAATAAGAGGTGCACAGCTTCATCACACTACTAAAGAAAACTTTGGACCTCATACTTCAATACCTGCAAAAAGGTAAATTTCAACAGAAAACAATTGTTTCAGGAAGATATCTCTTGCTTGCATAAGGCAACTTATACTTTTGACAATGGGATGTATGTTTGTGAGTAATTCTTAGTGTGTTGGACAAGCAGTATTGAGATGGGGATTGCAAGGATAGGGTAACTGCTTCTCTTGCAGGATTTTTAAACTTAATGGGGAACATATCCATGAGCACATACTCGGAGGACTGTTCAGTAGACTTTACTGTCATATACACTGCACATGTATCAGTAGCAAAAGAATAGCTATATTCCTAATAGTGATAGGAACAATCACATCTAATTAGTCAGATGACATTTTGTGACTGTTCTGTGGGTGACGTGCTCAGTAAACCTAGGTACTTGACATTATTTAAAATGTGTGGATACAGATATATACTGACAGGCAAAAAAAAACTTGCTATATGGCCAAGGGAGATACTGGCGGTGCTATGATTTGTAAGGTACGTCCTGGAACAAAGCTGTTACTTCCATTGTTTTCAATAACAAAGAGCAATGCCTACAATTAAGGCCAGGCAGAAACACACTATTGCATCTGCTGGGACATCATCCACACATAAGGCCAAAGTCTCAGATGTGGAGAATGAGGTAATACTCCAGCACCTACATCTCCATGGCCAACAGCATGCAACCAACCAGCCCTAAAGTGACCATACCTGAGAAAAAAATGCAACCAACATTAATGTGGTTCGTGGACAGAACCACAGTTATGAAACGGTCCACTGCAGGCCTACTGATATGATACATGGTGCCCAACAAAGAATACAACTGCTGGCTCAGGAACATACTGCAACAGGAGGACAGCAGCATTAAGTATACCACCACTCACGGAGATGGAGGAGTTTCTGGCAAAGCTCAAAGACTGGTACATCTAGAGAGTCTTATAGTACAGTGCTGGATGTTGAGGCAGAGATGGACAAACCCCAGAGACAATTCACTGTAGATGCCTCAGATATGTAGGCCTGTTTCTGTGTATAGATACATGCAATTCCTCTGTACTCCTTACTCATCTTAACATTTATGAAAGCTGTCTGACTAATGGTATATATGGACATCAGGGATTCAACTTTCATAGCCATGTGAACAAAGTATGCACATAAAGTATTACTATATTTACAAAACTCTCAGCAGCATGTATACTTCTGGTGCTGGGTCACACTTAGGATAGTTTGTGCTTTGGTATATTCACAGGGGATTCTTTATCTAGCACCAGCACTGTGGGCCTGCTCCTGCCAGATATTGGTAATTATGCAACCTCTAATTATGATTTTATGGATGAGCTAGCATAATCAGTGTGTACAGACTGTGTGTTGGACACAGGAAATATGAACTCTACATCCCCAGCACACCCCATAGGCAAAGTCTCTATGCTACCCACATCTAACATGAAGGGCAGATTAATGGAGACACTACTGAGCAGGGAAATGTGCAGATTCTGACACCCCAGCAAATCAATGTCAGAATCTGTCCCTAGCAGATCAGAGACTGTGTCCCCGTAGGCTCACACCACCACAGACTCTGCTACACCACACATTTCCTCTGACACTGGCCCCTATCAACAAGTCTATGTCTGACGCACAGAACAGAGAGACTAAGCATGGGTGAGCAAAGTGGTGCTGATTTTGCATGCATAATTTTTACTGTAGTGTATCTGCTTTACTCTTTTATACTACATTTTGAAGGTATATGCAAGTTGATGCCTTTTTGCTAGTGCCACAGTATACTGTGCCTGGCTCCGTCTGACATGATCACCCTCTGTAGTTAGCTCCTCCTCCTCCTCTGACTCAGCCTTCACTACCTATTGTGCTGAGAACAGCTGGCCCTACAAGTGCCACCCTACTGTAACTGTTTCCTATATGTAATATAACACTGCACACAGACACTATTTTTACACATATGGCAAAGTCATACTGCAGTGCACCACTGGATGAATCCAGAGAGCAAAAGAGTGCATTTAGGAGTCCAAATACATGCTTAGAAATGTTTCTTGTTATCAACCAGGTACAACTGTAGCCATGGTCTGATTTCGTGAATTTCTTACGGGTGTTATGAGCCAGGGTTCTAGGCCAGATCTATCATCACCTACAAGATGCCTCTGTAGAAAGTCATCTCTCATGGTAGAGATCACAAATGTGCCATATGATGGATTCCTGATAACTGAATAAACCTACATGCACACATTGTGGAAAGCAGTACTGAAAAAAGGACTAAACTTTATTCCAATCCAAAGGGCCTCCATCACAAACATAGTGTTGGACCTGAAACTATTTTGCAGAAAATTGAACTTTAAACACGGTATTAAAAGCAGTTTGTTTTTTAATGAGCAAGGGTTCTCAGCCAAGAGTACGACGTTCAGTACTTAGGGACCACAAGCCAAAGGTACCAGCCAGCTACAGGCTCCGCTCCATCACAAAGGATTATCACGTTCCCAGACCAGACACTACCTTCTTCCCCATCCAATAGTGACAAGGAAGGGTCTGACAGTGATACCAACAGTCCACTGAGGAGAAGAAACACATTTAACCATCCTCTCAATCAAACCCTCAGTATCTTCTCCAAGGTTTGCGAGAATGAAATCAGAGCCTCCCTGGAAAAGAAACCATGTACCAAGTGGTTTAATCTCTCAACCCTTGAGAGAAAAGCATTACAACAGCTCAAAAATGAGCCAAGCATTACCATCATGAATGCCGACAAGGGAGTTGGTATCGTTCTACTGGACACCAGCACTTACATCAACAAGATTGAGGTCACACTTTCCAACACAGCATACAACAAAGCTGTGTCCCCACAGACGGTCAACCTAAGCTTTTTAAACATAGACAAAGCATTGGTTGACCTCTACAGGAAAGACTTTATCTCCAACTGGGAGTTGGATTTCATGACAGTACCATCTCCCCAAATCGGGAAAATGTTTGGGATCCCAAAAACGCACAAAGACCCAAACAACCCACCCCGAGACACATAGTGGCATCTAAAAAGACCAAAACAGAATATATCTCAACACTTCTGGATTATTACTTAAACTCGATAGTTCAGGAGTCCCAGTACTACCTTAGAGACTCCTGGGAATTCCTAAACACTATCCACCAGCTACCCCAATTACAAACCACTGCATCCTTGTCACGCTGGACATAGTGGCACTGTATCCCAGTATCCCCCACCAACAGGGGCTAGACAGTGTGGGAAAATATCTAGCCAACTGCACCCAAAGCCCACCACACCAAGTCTGAATATGGATTTCACTACTAGAAATAGTACTGGAAAATAATTTCTTCTCTTTCAATGGCCATATCTACCAACAACTCCAAGGGATGGCTATGGGAGCCAAAATGGCTCAAGCTTATGCCAACTTAGTCCTAAGCTGGTGAGAAATGGGCATCCTCACCAACCTTGCAGGGTTTGAGTTCACCAGTCTATATAAATGCTATATAGACGATATCTTTGTCCTCTGGGAAGGACCCCCCCCGAGGAACTCAAATCCTTTCTAGACAGAATCAACCACAGCATAGACTTCTTAGACTTCACCCTCTCAGGCGAAGGGAATGAAGTCCAATTTCTGGATGTCATGCTGTCCCTAGAACCGGTCTACAAAAAATGTTCCTCCAACATACACAGGAAACAGACGTTCCACAACAACAACCTTGACTACACCAGCCAATACTCGTTCTTCATGAAGAAGAACATAGTAAAGGAAAAATTTGTGCGGTTAAGCTGCATGGTCAGTGAAGAGGAAACAGTCATACAAGAATGCCACCTTCTAGGCAAGCTCTTCATTGACAAGCAGTACCCCATGGAACTGATTAACAGTATCCGGAGGGAGATCTCAGATAACAGACTCCTCAGATACCCTCCAATATTAGGATACAGGTTCCACAACATGAAGGGAAACACAGCCTCCAAAGACAGCACCAGATTCCCCCTGCCAATCTCCCTTGACTCAGAATCTATCAGAACTATACTGACAAACAACTGGGAGATCATTAAAAGCAGCTACAAACTGCAAAACGTACTGGGACCTTCCCCACCCTTCAGCTAGAAGAGAACACTATCTCTTAAGGCTATGTTCGACACAGCACCCCAACCATCACCCATAATGCTCAGTGGCCTCCAGCCATGTACAGCTGCGGCAAATGCATCTGCCTGCCAGTACATAGCCAAAGGGGAACACCACCCTAAAATCCTCTAGGCACATTTACACCTTCCAGCAAGCATTGGACTGCAACACTATGGACATAGTGTACGTAGCAGTCTGCAAGCAATGTGGAGCATACTATGTAGGCAAAACAGTAAGAAAACTAAGCGACTGAATCAAGGAACACTACCAAGCCATTAGAAACCAAGATACTAAAAACACTCTAGCAAAACACAAATATACCAGCCCAGTTTGCATTAAATTCCTCTTCATAATCCTGAACAAAGTCACCATCCCCCACGGTGATACTAACCCCCAGCTGGAAGTCAGAGAACTCAGATGGCAGGTGAAACTCCAGACTGACACACCCCCAGACTTGAATGGGAACCTAAATGTAAAAAGCTTAATAAAATGGATCAGATTTTATTTATTTTTATTTTATTTATTTATTTTACATTTGATTACAGGGAATGTCTGACTAGATCGAAGTCTATTTACAGTGGAGGCCCGGGGAGAAAAGCTCCACATCTAGCAAGTACAGTGGTAGATATACAGAAAAAAGTATATATAATACAATGTAATACAATGCAATAAAAATATATAACAAGGATATATGATACAATGCAATCATGCAGGTATATACAGTAGTTTGTTCTATGCAAGCTAATACTAGCATGTTTACTCATACTTAGCTTTGGGTGGAAGTATTTGGGAGAGAAAAAATGCTCACTAATCAACTTATGCAATGAAGGAGATATCTCACAAAACAGAATATGCATAATACATAATGGTTATGTGTAGACGTTGTTGCATTAGAGTGTTTTTAGTACAATATTGTAGGGATAGAACTGAGTGAAGAAAAGGGGACAGTGAGAGTGGGGAGAAGGGGAGAATGTCTAAGTAAAGCAAAGACATAGCCAGGACTTTGTGAGGTGTGCCTTGAGTGACTGTTTGAATAGTGCTATAGAAGGAGCAGTCGAGATATTTTGGAGGAGGCTATTCCATTTCTTAGTGATGGTATAGGAGAAGAGAGCTTTCCCTGCAGTATTGTTAGCTCTGGACACACAGAGTAGGGTTTTGCTTGATGACCTCAGGGGACGGTTTGCTACGTATTGGTTTATTAGTTGATTTAAGGCTGGGGCTTTTTGGGGATTATTTAGTGTGTTGTAGGTAAGCACTAGTTGGTGGTAGCTAATTCACTGTGGAAGTTCTAGCCACTGTAGCTCTTTTAGGGCAAGACAGAGTTGGCTTCTAAATGTGGAGTTATTTGTGAATTTTGCAATTTTATTGTAACATGCTTCTAGTTTGTCTGTATCTGTTTTCCTGATGTGGGTTAGGATTGGGGATGCGTACATTAGGGGTAGACAGTAGGTGTGTTTAGGCTATGGTGATTCGTGCTTGATCTGATAAGAACTGTTTGTGTTTGTATAGAGTACCTAACTTTTTATGTACCTTTTTAATGGTTTGAGAGATATGGACATCAAAGTGAAGATCCTTATCAATTTGTATGCCTAGGAGCTTAGTGTGGGGTGATGGGGAGATTGTTGTGCCATTTTTTGGAGGTGATAGTGAAGGAGGTGGGTGTGGTCCTGTGTTTGTTGGGGGTAAAGAGAAGTAATTTGGTCTTGTTGGGGTTTATAGGTTCATAGGTTCATAGATTAGTACTAAGCTAACTGCCCTTGCAAGCCATTTTAAGCCTAGCCAATTATCCCTTGTGAGACTCAAACCCTGTTCCTTGTGTTTGTAAGGCAAACACCTTAACCATTAGGCCACCCTCCCAACCCATGTAAAAAGCTTAATAAAATGGATCAGATTTTATTTATTTTTATTTTATTTATTTATTTTACATTTGATTACCGGGAATATCCAACTAGAGCAAGGTCCATTTACAGCGGAGGATAAGTTGGATGTCAGTAATCCATTTCTTGACGGAACAGAAAGATTCTTGGGTACGTTTTTGAAGGGTGGCTATGGATGGGGCAGAGTAGATTAAGGTAGAGTTATCTGCATGCTGTATGAGTGCTGCATGCAGGGTGGAGGTGTGTAGTTTATTGGTGAAAATTGTGAATAGTCAAGGGCCCAGTATTGCCTTGTGGAATGCCTATAGTGGTTGGTAGTAAAGGTGATAGTACACCTTGCCATCTGACTGACTGCTGTCTATTGGAGAGATAGTTTTTAAACCAGGAAGTAGTGGAGGGGCAAAGGACATTGTGGTTAGGGTGTCTAGAAGCAGGTTGTGAAAGACCATGTCGAATGCCTTAGATAAGTCTAAGAATATGGCTGATACAAAGTGATTGTTGTTTTTCAGTTAGTTAACCTGATTGGTGAAGGACAGAAGAGCAGTACTTGTACTATGATTTGGGCGGTGGCCATGCTGTGTGGATGAGAGGAGATTGTGTGAGATTAGGAAGTGCATCACTTGAGTGTAAATACATTTCTCTAGGAGCTAAGAAAGGGGGGATAGGATAGCAATGGGGTGGTAGTTTGATAGCTCATAGGAATTGCTGCCTTTGTGAAGAAGAAAAATGTATGATACTTTCTATAATTTGGGGATTTGGGCTTCTTGCATGGACCGGTTAATGAAAACTGAGACAGGGTAGGCCAGGGACTCTGCAGCTAATTTTAAGAAATTAGTGGGTAAACCATTTGCTGCGAGGGTGGTAGGTTTTAGGTTTTACGAGTAGTTTTTTTACCATAGAGGTTGGTACAGGTGAGAGTGTAAATAAGGGTAAAGTATTGTTCTCTATAGTTGGTGTAAGTGTAGGATTATTGCTAGATAGTTGGGTAGATAATGTGAGAATGGATTCTGTAAAGTGGTGATTAAATTGAGAAGCTATGCTGTCATTGTTATTATTGGTGTTTCGGGTGGGGGTGGTAGTTTTGCCGGGTTTTAGAAGGGAATCAATAGCCTGCCAGAATTTTTGTGGGTTTTTGGAATGTTTGTTTTGGACATTAAGGGAGTAGTTTTGTTTATCCAATTTTATTTGTTTTTTGGCCTGATTACGCAGTTGTTGGTATACTTGTCTATTTTGGCTGGTATTGTTCTTTTTCCAATTATTTCAGGCATTGTCTATGGCTTTTTTTAAGCCTTTTGTGGTCCTATTTAGCCAAGGGGCATAATTAACTCTGATTCTACATTTCCTAATGGCAGCGACTGTATTTAGAACATTTATAAAAGTACTATTGAAATAGTCGACTGCCTGGTCTAGTGATAGAGTCTGTAGTGGGTGGCAGTTACATTGTTGTAGTAATCTATTAAGAATTTGTGAATTAACTTTGTGCTCATTTCTAATTTCCTTATACTGTATGGGTTTGGTATATTTACCTGTTTTCGAAGTAGGAATGTGGGGCAGTGGTCACTTACTACGTCAGGTAGGCAGCCCACATGGTAGTTTTCTTTGGGGAAATTAACTAAAATCCAGTTGAGAATAGATTGTTTTTTGGTCTTTTTGTCAATTCTGGTAGGTTCCTGGATTAATTGTGAGAAACAAAATAAGTTGATATGGTTTGAGGGATTGTTGGAGTTACATGTACACCAGTCTAGGTTTAGATCGCCTAGCATGATACTTTCTTGGGGCAGGTTGTTTGTAGTCCATTGTAGAATTTCTTCTATTACAGGTGAGTTATTACCTGGGGGAATGTAGGTGCAGAGGATGTTGATTCTTTTTTTTTTGGTTTTTAATGGATAGAACAGAGCCTAATGTTTCTGCATTCTGAAAGTTGGGTAGTGGAGTGTTCAGAGGCTGGAGGTTAAGTGTGTTCTTAAATAACATTGCAACTCAACCTCCTTTTTGGTAGGTCTGTCGTGCCTTAGGATACTATAACCAGGGGGGAGAATTTCATCATTTTGGGTGTTGGGTTTTAGCCAAGTCTCGGTAATAGAAAGTATGTCTGGCGAGTAGTGGGATATGAGTGCATGTAAGTCATGTAGTTTATTGGATATACTTCTTGAGTTTAAGTTAATGATAAGAAGTTCTGATTCTTGTTTGTGTGAAAGCAGTTTGTTGAGTGGACCTAGGTTGGGGTGAATGTCTCCTGAGATTAGTAGCCATTTTTGAGGAATATTTTGAGTTTTATAGTGTGGGCTAGGTCAAAGTGAACTTTAGTTACTAAGTGTTTATTGAGAGGTATTGTGTGTGTCTTGTATATGACAAATAGTGAGCTATTTTTGAATAATGTGGAGCAGATTGCAATATTCTTGTGTGTTTGTAAGTGTGTGTAGGTATGTGCTGTGTGAAAGGTATTGTTTGGTGGTAGTGTGTGTATGGATGTGGTATAGGCTAGGGCAGTGAGAGTTAGTAGTAGTACAGATAGTAGGGCTTGCGTGATTTGTCTGGGGAAGGGTGAGGTGAAGGTTGCAAGTAGGTAGATATGTGTTAAAGTGGGAGTAGGCTTATTAAATGGTTGGTGTTGGTAGGCTGTTTTTGGTGGGGGTGTGACTATGAGGACTATAAGTGTAGGACTACTGGGGCGGGTGGGAATTGGGGGTAGGGTAGGGAAGCTGAAGTGAGCCCACAGGACGAATGTAGCAGGGAAGAGCAAAGAAGGTGAGTACAGCAGGAAAAAAGTATCAGCTGACTGGAGTTTATGGCTTTATCAAGAAGGTTTTATTTTTATTTTAGGTGAAAATTATAATTGTGGAGTAACTTTAGATATGGGTTGAGCAGCAGGGAGGGACAGAATATATTACAGATGTAGAGGTGGGAAGGTAAAGTCTAAATGTGTTCCAGCTTTGCTATGTAGCTTTTGGGATTTGGTATAATAATGTATTACTACATTTTCTGTTAGTGCATGTTTCTACCTAGTGGTCAGAGGGGATATCAAACAAGAGAGAATAGGGAGAAACCTTCACAGGGTACAGTGTAGTCTATGTTAATAAAATTGGGGGGGTGGTAAGGGTCTGCGGTAGGCTGCTAAAGCTCTGACACAGAAGGGTTAACTATTACTAATAGGTTTTATGTAAAGTCTTATAGTAAACTGCTATTAGAAACATACATTCTCTATTCTTGAGCCTTAGGAGCTTTCTGTGAAACCCTGGCTAGCAAGTAACTTCATGGTGTCTTCAGAGTTTTGTCAGGAGGTCATTTCTTTTATTATAGTGGCAGAGAGGGAGCACCCGGATAAGCTTTACTGAAAAAGAGGGAGAGACAAGATTGAGTTAGATAGTTAAAATGATACAGATAAGAGGCAGGAGAAGAAGGCATGTAATAACCAAGTCTGAGGTAGAAATGGAGTTTGTAACAGAGTGCAGTGAGTAGATAGAGACTAGGTAACAGAGTGTAGAGAGTAGACAGAGACTAGGGATAGATGTAGAATAAAGGGTATGTGTACAGGGAGGGGTAACAGTAAAGAGCACCAAAACAGAGGTATTACTATAATGCAATTTACAAGAAAAACAGATGCTATTACTCTACAGCTTAGCCTAAAAACAGTGAACAGCATTAATCTGAGCTAATCTGAGACAAAAACAGCACAATAAATGCACAACAACCTTGCAACAGTAGGTTCAATTCAACTTATCTTCATGCAGTACTTGTATTATGCATAGGTTTAAGCAGCATTGGTAATTGCAGTGTATTATCAATATAAGCACTGGTACAAATAATTAGCAACTGTATTTAGGCAGAAAAAGGACTGTATTGCATTTAAGAATGTTCACTCTAATCATGTGGTTTTCTAGAGCCTTTTACGTGCTGACTTTTGTACATTAATTATATAGGATAAGGTATTTGAGGTCTGTTAATCTATTCAAAAATCTTCTTTCATGCAGATCTGTGTAAAAACACGTGTGTATTTCCTTTTGTTCAAGCCTACGCATATGGAGACCTTATGTGTCTTATCAGGCAGTATCTGTAATTCAAATGCAGTCCGCGTAGCAGTCTTGAAGGACCAAATGACCATTCTAAATTGCCATGTGGCTAGTGTATGCAGAAACCTTAAATTACTGCAGGCACCATAAGCATGTAAATATAGTTTGTGTGTCCGCCTTAATGTATAAACCTCCCATTCCAAAACGCTATGTGGCTGGTGTGCTAAAGTACATTAGTAGTTTAGCTGTAAGTACAGTGGCATAATTATACCAATAGTCAACCATGAGTCACACTATCCTAAGCGAAAATAGAATAAAACAGTTGGTAGGTATCTTATCCTAAGTATAACGTACCCCTCATAGTATGGAGCACCCTTTACAAAATGCCACGTGGCTGGCATGCTTATGTGCTCAGATAAGTTAGCATCAAATATAGGGTATATTTAATAAGTAATAGCCAACCATGAGTCACACTATTTGAATAAACTGATGATGGGTAACTCATCAAATACATACCACAACGGTAAGAAGTTGCGTAGTGAGTACCCATTGGGAATGCAACAAACTACCCTCAAGATCACAGCGTTAGTCCTTGTTTGCCTCTGTCACACGCATTCACTTTTAAACAGTCATACAGCTATTAGTCCTTTCATGAACCTACGTTATGGACACATATTCATGTAAACAATCGTGCAACTATTAATTCTCACAATAACCTGCTTTAAATACACTTATTCAGCAACACAAACAGTTATAGAATCATCGGTGCTCTAAAGCCTGCAGTTACACATGCATACTTAATAACTACATAAAACTGAATACAGGCATGAGGCTGGTTTTACACTTACAATACTATCGGTACTTTTAAAAAAAAAAAAAACGCAGTTTCATTGCAGAAAAAAAAAAAAAAACTACCGCGTGGTGATTCAAGCAGCCCAACCGCAGGACCAGCACAGGGGGGTTATGGAAGCTTTAAAACAGAATTTAAAAATGGCGCCACATTCTTTAACTGATATTAATAAACTCTGTGAGGAATTTAGCTAATGGGTGGGGATAGGTTGGGAGATAGTGGTAGGACTAGTGGGTGGAGAAGTTGGTGGGAAGATATCGCAGGATCAATAGGCTTAAAAAAGGTGAGTAAAGCCGAAAAAAAGTATCAGCTGACTGAAGTTTATGGCTTTATCAAGAAGGTTTTATTTTTATTTTAGGTGAAAATTATAATTGTGGAGTAACTTTAGATATGGGTTGAGCACCAGGGAGGGACAGAATATATTACAGATGTAGAGGTGGGAAGGTGATGTCTAAATGTGTTCCAGCTTTGCTATGTAGCTTTTGGGATTTGGTATAATCATGTATTACTACCTTTTCTGTTAGTGTATGTTTCTACCTAGTGGTCAGAGGGGATATCAAACAGGAGAGAATAGGCAGAAACCTTCACAGGGTACAGTGTATTCTATGTTAATAAAATTGGGAAGGGGAGTGGTATGGGTCTGCAGCAGGCTGCTAAAGCTTTGACACGGAAGGGTTAACTATTACTAATAGGTTTTATGTAAAGTCTTATAGTAAACTGCTATTAGAAACATACATTCTCTATTCTTGAGCCTTAGGAGCTTTCTATGAAAACCTGGCTAGCAAGTAACTTCAGGGTGCCTTCAGGGTTTTACCAGGAGGTAATTTCATTTATTTTAGTGGCAGAAAGGGAGCACCCAGATATGCTTTACGGGTGGCGAGTCAAGCAGCCCAACTGCAGGACCAGCACAGGGGGGTTGTGGATGCTTTAAAACAGAATTTAAAAAAAGAGCTAACCCCTCCTCCTCAATAGCCAGAAAAAAGTCTTAAATGCATGAACCTGCAAGTAAAGAATTGTATTTCTGAAGAAGTTCGACCATGTAACACTACCTAATGAACAAAAGCACTGAAATACCTTATGATGTTTTTATTTTCCTGAATAAAGCTTTGTAAAATTAGGGTCGTAGTACCGTATTTCCTCCAGATCAAAAGGTTTTTACTCACATGGTTAGAGTGTACTCTAACCTTTTGGCAGTCAGTACCAACATTGTAGATGATACCCCATGCATTACAGACCACTTGGCAGTTGATGGAGATATACCCTCTGTGGTTCATGTACCTCCCTCCAACTTCACCAGGTGGGGCCTTAACTTCAATGTGGGTACAGTCTATGGCCCTAAAACCTCAACAGGGTATATTACTGAAATCCCGCATGATACTGGCTTCCACTTCTGGGATATCTCCAGTGTATCCTCAGTAGACTGCTGAAAGGTCTCCATAGCTAATATACATAAAATCACACATTCCTTAATATCTACTGAGATAAGTACTCCATGATTCACATAGGGCTACAGATGAGATCGACACATGTCCACAGGTTCTTAAACAGTGCCCATATCAGCACTGTACTGGTCCATAATGTCGATGTTGTGGAATCCATGAAAGGTTAAGCATGGTCAAATCACCTCAGTGCTTGAAGTCATGCACCATCAGGCAAAGTAGAGGCAATAAGAGTCTCTTGTAAATACACATTTACTCATGTTGTGGCAAACTCTAACATTGTTAAGGAATTTCCTCAATCTAAACATGGACCTTCAGCCAAATTCAAATATTATGACATGAGCACAGCTCCACTCTGCTATATTTTTGCATTTCTGAATCATTCTGATATCGTATTTTATCTCATTAGCATACATAGACAGGCTCATTTTAATAATATCCCTCATTACCATGTCATTATAAGGCATTAGCATATAACATGCCTGGTCAAACTCATCATGCAGATTTGCTTATCATAACACAGCAAAATTTTCTGAATCTGGACCTATATTTTCCCACATTTAAATAGGTCTATAGTGTCATACAAACTTAGTAGTGAAGGTCCATTTAAGGAATGCTACTGCACTAGAGCAGTTTTAAAGATGGTATTTAAACTTTCCATCAAAACTATAACACTATTTTAGGTGATTCATCTTTTTCTGTTTTATTGCTTCCACTAATGCATATCTAGAAAAGGTCCACTTACCACAGAATTCATCAGCCACTCTTTGCAAAGCATCAGAAGAAAATGTTACAGGGAAAACTTGTAAGGCAGTCTTTAATAATTCCAAACGACACTTTTGAAAAACAAAATATATACAAATCATTGTACTTTTTTTAAGTTATTTCTTTCTGAAATGTAAACAATACTCCTAATTCCAGATCAGTTATATATATTCAGCAAATAAATGTAAACTATTTACACATTCATCTAAATCTAAGTTAAAATAATAACTACACAGACGTAGAGTTTAACTCAATGTTAAATGCTTACTAAAATGTGGACTAACATAAACTTACAACAGTCCTGAGAATTATTAATACAGTCAAGTCTAAATTCCCATATATAAGATCCATAAACTCAGCCATTCCACATTAGGTTTTCTACACCAGACACTCCTACCTCTCCAAATTTTAATGTAACAACAGACAAAGCTGTTTTTGTGCACTTACCTTCAAGGGATAAAAAAGGTAGGATGCTTTGTCAAAAAATACCAGCTGCAGACATCCTGACTAAACACCTCAAGCTATCAGAAAGCAATATCTTTTGTAACACAGATTTACTGCAGGGCAGGTTGTTGCAATACTACCTTATCAGTTTCAGTATTCTTCTTCCCCTACTACTTCATGTGGATACCTATAGTATCCATACGACAAAGCTGTACCCTAGTGCAACTCCAATGCAGAGAGACTAGCCTCTATAGATAAAGATGCAACCTTCTCAATCTACAGGGCATAGGTATAGCTGCGTCTAGAATACTGTCTTATATTTCTTAGACAATATCAAAAAGAGAAGAGAGACTAAACATTTTTGCTATAGACTATTTCCAAGAAGAATTTCCTCAGACTACAGAGCACTTTTATGTTTTTCTCCTTGTATAATAACACTTCTACCTCCGCAAACTGTTCGGCATATTGCAAATAATTTTTTTTCTAGACGGGTGTGGCCAACATGGCAAGCAGTTAGCAGCACAGGAATTTTGTTATGCTTCTCTTATACATTTCTGGCAGGATTAAATTGTCATTTTCATCAAAAATCATTCAAGTAAATTGGAATATCATGTTGGAAACTTCCTGGGACATTTTGGTAGAAAAATAATTTACATTTTAAATATTTCCCTGTCAACACTTCAAGATAAAGATTTACCAGGGAGTGCGCCCAGCATGTAAACTGAGTGGCAGCATCTTTCTTCAGCTCTGTCCTTAAAATCTATTTCTGAGAGGAAAAATTAAAAAATATTGATCGTGGACAGTTCAACTTTGCTTGAATATCACAACTAATGGTATAAGAAGTCTACATAAAAAATGTGGCATTTTCTACAAATATTCCTGTCAAAAACCTGAAGAGACAGCATCAGGACCACAGAAAAGATGCGCTTCACAAAAAATACTATGTCTGACCAAACAATGAAGAAGGATTTACAATCATTATTAACAACAATGCAGGACTTGTCACTGAAATTTGATAAAATGAACAAGAAATTGGATACTTTTGAAGAGAATAGTAAAAAGCAAATCCAATAACTACAGGAATTGACAAAGCAACAGAACTTGAAGATAGAAGATATGGAAGAAACATTAACTGATGTAGAAAACAGAATTTCTGACTGAAAAACATACTGACACACTAAATAGACAAAATATTTCACTAAAGAATAAAATTGAAGTCTAGAAAATAGATCCAGACGCAACAATCTCCAGATTCATGGAATATCAGAAGGAACTGAGGATAGTAATATGGTGAACTTTCCTAATACATGACTTCCAGACATTTTAAAGCTTCCACAGGCTCTCTCCTATTCGATTGAGAGAGCTCACAGATCCTTAAAGCCAGTCTCAGCATCAAACAAAACAACAGAGTCCCAGGTTAGTCAGTCAAATTCTTTTCATCTCAAGATAAGAACTTATATTAAAACTGCCTGGTCTAATTCCCTGATCAGATCTGAAGAGCACATAATCCGGTTTGATAATGATTATTCTTCTGGGGTAATGGCCAAAAGAAAAGAGTGTTTACCACTGATAAAGGAACTTAAAAAAAGGCAACTCAAAGTACATCTGCTTTTTCCAGCAAAAATTAAAATCTTCTTCAGTGGTGGCCCAAAAATACTTGACTCAATAGAAACAGCAGTGACTCATGTGGGCAGCCACGGTGGTGCAGTGGTTAGCATTGCTGCCTCACAGCAAGAGGTTCTCCAGTTCGATCCTCGACTGGGGTGCCTTCTGTGTGGTGTCTGTATGTCTTCCCTGTGGTCGCGTGGGTTTCCTCCAGGTGCTCCGGTTTCCTCCCACATCCCAAAGATATGCTGTAGATGGATTGGACACACTAAATTGGCCATAGGCATGAGTGCGTGGGTGCATGTGTGTGCCTTCTGTGGAAGGTTGGGTGCCGGGCTGGCAACTCGACATCGTAAAACTCCACTGCCAATGATGAGTGGACAGTGATCCGCTGTGGCAACCCCTAACCGGGAAAAGCCGAAAGAAGAAGAAGAAGAAACAGCAGTGACTCATATACCAACTAATAAAGTCTTAGACAAGATAGAAGAAATGGATTGGAGTTCTTTTGGTTTGAAATGCCATGCTGAGAAAAACAAATGACAAGAAGAAGAAGAAGCTGAGAGACAAATAAGGATGAAAATCTAAAGATGTTTAAATAAATATTAGAGTAGATTCGTTCAAATGTTTAACTAGTTAGATCCAGATTTTAAAACAAAACCACCATGGAATATAAAAATGAACTGGGTGAGATATATTGTTTGGAAACAATCTTATTTACAAGGTAAATGCCTTTTATTATTTATACTAATGCAGTATTAAACATCTGAAATAAGACAAATATCAAAGAACTGCTTTAATATCTAGAACAAGTATTACTAACTGGGTCTATGACAACCGATCAAAAAGTAATTTCTGCGAACAGCATACAGAACAAAAATTCCGTTAACTGAAATCGTTTTTGTGGGGGGCTGTACCCCCCCCCCCGCTAAATATATATTCCAACTCCGAGATCACTCTACAGTGAGGAAAGGGCAAATTTTCCAGTCTTAACTGTACCACGATCTCACAACACTTTTGAATAATGGCATTTTCAATCTATGTGCCGTTCATGGAAATTACTTTTCGATCGGTAGTCATAGACCCTTACTAACTTGCTATGTCTTAAAATAAGAAAAATGAAATTACCATACATGCTTTTAGGCTTTAATAGTTTAATAACACAGTGCTATACTGCTTTTGACTCTGGTATGAATGACAAGGAAAGTGCCTTTTATTATTTATACTACTGCAATATTGTTGTTGTTCTTCTTCTTTCAGCTTTTCCCGGTTAGGGGTTGCCACAGCGGACCTCCGGTCCGCGAATGATTGTCAGTAGATTTTATACAGGTGCTGAGGTGCCAGCTCAACACCCAATCTTCAACCAAGGCACGCCCAGTTTACGCATGTCTTTTGAACGCCACTCAACAGCGGGGAGGACATACAGACTCACCACAGAAGGCGCTCCTGCCGAGAATCGAACGGGAGAACCTCTTGCTGTGAGGCAATAATGCTACCGCTGCACCACCGCGGCTATAATACTGCAATATTAAACATCTAAAATAAGACAAATATCAAATAACTCCTTTAATATCTAGAACAAGTATTACTAACTTGCTATGTCTTATATGAAATATGAAATTACCATACATGCTTTCAGGCTTTAATAGTTTGATAACACAACGCTATACTGCTTTTGACTCTAGTGTAAATGGTCTAGGCAATATAAAATGATATAATTTAAAAAAACAAATGTTTATGATTTTTTCCTTTGTAAACTGTATCCTAATAGCTAAAAGAGTGCTATTAATATTAAAAATTTTGTTCGGGGAACTTTTCTGAGGTTTTTTACTGTGGTGCAGTGGGTGCTGGTAATCATTTTAAATGAATTAAAAGAAACTGAAAGTAATGGGCAGCCACAGTGTGTAGCAGTTAGCGTTGCCGCATCACACCAGGTTCTCCAGTTCAGTCCTTGGCTGGGGTTCCTTCTGTGTGGAGTCTGCATGTCCTCCCTGTGGTCACGTGGGTTTCCTGCGGGTGCTCCGGTTTCCTCCCACATCCCAAAGACATGCTGTAGGTGGATTGGACACTCTAAACTGGCCCTAGGCATGAGTGCGGGTGTGTGTGTGCCTTATGTGGAAGGTTGAGTGCCGAGGCTGGCAACTCGACACCATAAAGCTCCACTGCCAATCATGAGCAGACAGGTGATCCATTGTGGTGACCCCTAACCAGGAAAAGCCGAAAGAAGAAGAAGAAGAAACTGAAAGTAAAAAACTGCTCTCTAAGCTCATGGCCTATTATGAAACTCTAAAAGCTTCACTTACAGTTCTCTGCTTTCTCGCCAAAGCCACGAGCTGGTAAAATATGTTTTTAATCCATCTCGAGGTATTACAATAAAAAAAGTTGTTAAGAGTCCATTAGAGTCATCTGCATATTCCCAAATGGCCAAAAACGAAAGTACTTGATTACAGAGCATGACTAGCACTTGAAGCAAAGCAGTATGGGGCTTAACTTAAACCAAAAGGATCTTAAAGTGATGAGTACATATTTTCACCAAAATACAACTGCTTCAAAGCATTGAGTATGTACATCTACATAGCATAGATTTAATAATTCTAAAAGGAAATAAGAGAAATTACCACAAAAGTACTACAATATATGCAAAGAAAATAACATCATGAACAAGACAGAAGCAATTGATGTAAACAGTTAATCCAAACTCATATGTATGCATACCAGGACACACAGCTAGAAAAGAAAGTATGACTACCTATAACAACAAAAGTAATAGTAATTTAACAACCACGAAACCAATAAATAAATAAATAAACATTGACACAAATTTATTCAGTAAGAAGCTGAACCAGATGTAATAAAGAACTAGTATGGTAGGATATAAATATCATGAAAGCATTATAAGAATCAGCATACTTAACAAGACTGGTAAATAAGAAATGGCACTCGTGATAAACATGAACAAGTCTGATGTCAGCCCACAGTTAGTCATTAACTAAGAAGATGAATAAATTAAGTTAAATTGTTAAACAAGACATACAGCAATACTGATATGTTTAATATACTAAGAGCAGGTAGGATATTATTAATGAAATGCTTAGGATTCTTTTGTGCTTCATAGAGAAAAACAAGGCACAATAAAAATTAAAAGTAAGAGATTACATGAATCAGATGAAGCCTTAATAAATTAATATTAATTGCGGATGCTATCTAAAGTATAAAATATCACAAAAATTGCATATAACTTATCTATTAAACAAGAACATTATGAAAGCCTATAATATGAATACAAACAAACCTAAATCTAAAGATGTAAAGAATTCAACAAATAGATGATATACTATATAAAAGTGTTGTTTATTTTATACATAGAGATTACATTAGAAGCCAAAATGTTATTATATATTAAAATCTACAGCTTATAACAACAATAACAAAATTTTCATTAACCTGACTGGATGTTGAAACAAATGAAGTTTCATAAGGCTCTGTTGTCTTAATAGTAGGAAATATGAACCTACTTGGACTGTGTACACATAGGGTTTGCAACAAATTCTAACATTCATCTTAGTTGTATATTAAATCTGGTATAAAGAAACACTGAAAATAAAAAGGGTACTTAGAAATATACATATGGGCAAAATGATGAAGCAGGAAGTGCATGAATAATAAAACATTGTCTACACAAAATGTTGACACTATACAATAGATACTGTTACACTGAAAACAGATGTTGGTTGAAGGACACTAAATAATACAGTGAGATAAAATATAAGATGTATATACTAGAACAATGTTGTATTTAAAGTTGGTTACACTATTTTATTTAACTAAAGACAGCAATATTATATAACAATCTTTGTAATAGTGTTTAATTGAATATTATACAGTTTAATAGTTGAAGTTTGATAGCACACAAGCAATAAGAATTTGATGCTTTTATTCATATTTGTTGTTGGGGAAGTTGAGGGAAGATGTTGAACAGGGATAAGAGGGGTCACTTGAATGGCAAACTTATTGAAGGATAGGATGTTTTCTCCCATGAAGGGAATGATTGGTTGTTTATATTTTGAAAAATACTTTTTACGCAGACAGGTTTTATTTGTACCTTTTAAATGGATGTCTATGCAATGCATTTATAACATGTATGAAATGAATAGTAAAAAGTTTTCAGCAAACATGCAAGGTTATGTGCAAACACAAAAACAGGACAATGGTTAAATGCTTAATGGTTAATGACAGAGGTGTTTAAAAACATGCAAGAAAAATTAAGTAAATTTGAAAAAGAGCAAATAGATGGTAAACTGGGGAAAATCAAACGTGATATTCGTGACTATAATAATGGGAAAGCGTTTTTGTGGTGCTCTAATAAAGAGAAATTTAAGTGCCAATCCAGTGGTCCCTTTAATAATGAAGGCAAACGGAAACATTTGACTGTATCTTTAGCCTCTTCAGAAGGAACAGGATGCACGACAGATTCAGACGCGGACAATCAGATGTTCCCGACTTTACATGAACAACATTTTCGTAACAACAGTGAAGCAGGGAAGAACTATAAGAAGTGCGGAAATGTTCAGAGACAGCAGCATTCAGTGGATGGACATTTTAAGCAGATGCCTAAGAGAGGTAGATGGCAGTGATTTTGTTTCACATAATTGTGTTGTTGATTTAACAGGTTGTTCCTTGACACAGGAACAAGTGAACATTTTAAATCTTGGTTTTAAATTTATTCTGACAGTTATGCCTAGGCTACATGTAATGAAACAAGATTTTTTTTCAGTTAGTACGAAAACTGCATTTGAAATGTTTTTATGCATCTCATAATACCTCTGAAAATAATGTCAGTGATGAAAATGAATATGTAAGTGATGAGGAATGTTTTTATTCATGTGTTTTTGATGTAGATGATTTAGAAATGACTGAAAATGCTTATTGTTTATTAAATGATAGGAATGTGTGCTTTAAAAGTACGTTTATCCCCCCTACACAAATGAATCTGTTAAAATTTTTACAGAAATGGTGAAGTTTGCTGTAGAGCAGCTGTACTCCAATTTTTCTGCAGAGAAGCATAAAATAAGCTGTAATTTAACAAAACAAGAATGGAAGTCTCTGCAGGATTTGGCAAAACGTAAGGATTTAATTGTTAAACCCTCGGACAAGGGTAATAAAACTGTAGTAATGCACCATAGACAATATCTTCATATGTGTATGGAGCATTTACAGAATAAAACTGTGTATGAAGTTAGTAGTATGGACATTTATTGTGAAGCAGTAGAAGAATTTAAACAATTGTTAAATAAGGGACATCGACTGGGATATATTACAGAACATATGGCCAAGAAAGAATGTGATTTTGAAAGAATATGTATGGCCACATTCTACTGCTTGCCCAAATTACATAAAGATGAAAGACCTATAGTATCAGCAGTTAACTACTTTCTGCATAATATAGGAATTATTTTACATAATTCCTTATTTCCATATGTGGCCAGACTACAATACTATATCAGGAACTCTTTTGACTTTCTGCAGAAAATACAAACCGTCCATTGGAATCCGCATATGTATTGGATATCCTTGGACGTAAAAAGTTTGTATACTAGTATTAAACATAAAGATGGAATTGCAGCTGTACAATATTTTTTGGAAGATACTCCAGTATGTAATTATATAGTAGAATTGTTACAATTTTGTCTTCTTAATAATTTTTTTAGTTTTAATAATGTAATATACCATCAATTACAAGGGACAGCCATGGGGGCATCTTTTGCCCCTATGTACGCAAATTTATTGATGGGAAAATTTGAAATGGATTATGTGTACAAACATTGTTTTTTTGAATAATATGTTATATTTTATTTTCAATGTATTGATGATTTAATATTTTTATGTGAAAATGAAAAACAATATGTTTGTGAATTTGTAAAGGATTTGCATAATAATGAGTATGGATTGCAGTTTGATGGACTACTTTGTGGGACTTCAGTGAATGTTTTGGATTTATGTTTATGTGGGGATCAAGATCAGTTTATTAAAACTTCCATTCATAGAAAATTTATGAATGGTAGTCAATTTTTACATGGTACTACTTGTCACCCAGCACACACAGTTCAAGCATTACCTTATGGGGAACTGTTAAGAGTCTGTAGAATCTGTAATAATAGTACAGATTTACAGAAGAAAATAAAACAAACAATGGCGATGTTTATACAAAGGGGTTACGATAAGAAAATTTTAAATAGGGCAGTTGAAAAAATTAATCATACTAAAGAAGAGGAGGCACATTAATTGTGAAGCAAACTAAAAAGAATGAAGAAAATACAATATTTTTTGTAACTACATATAATATTGTAAGTGAAGAAGTTAATAAAGTTATTGTTCGTTATTGGAATTTTTTACAAAATGATGTATTGTTACAAAAAAATATATGTCATATAAGAGGGGACACAACTTAAAAGACATATTAGTTAAGGCTTATTTTATACTACCAGATGTTAATTTAGTCAGGTCTCCTAGATTAAATGGTACAATAGCATGTAATAATTGTAGTATATGTAGACATATTGTGCCTGCTTACTGAGATAAATAGAAATAAGTTTATGGCAAATGGTAGCTATGGGTGCAATAAGGAAGGTATTATTTACTGTTTGAGGTACCCTTGTTATCTTTATTATACAGGACAAAGTAAAAGAAAGTTTAAGGTGCGAGTTCAAGAGCACATTAGAGATATAAAAAAGAATAGAATGGAAAGCTCTATAGTTATGCACTTTTTTTGAGAAACATGATGGGAATCATACTCTATTTCAGGCAACTATTCTGCAGAAAGTTTTTTTAAAAACTGGTGATGAAAGGTTGTTAAAAAATGTGCTGCTTTTCAAAGAAGCAATTTACATTTTAAAATATAACACTCTTGCTCCAGTAGGACTTAATCTGGAGCTAGATTGGAAGTGTTTAATTTAACTGTATTATTGTTTAATTATTTGTTAATTGATGTTGGGTGGGTATATATAGGGAAGATTTTTTGCTGTATTTTGTATCACTTCTTGAAGGCTATTTTGCCGAGGCGCTAAAGTGGATTAAATATTTGGATCGAAGCCTGCTGTTGTTTTTTATTTTCTCACGTTTGCTGAGTTTGCTCAGTGTTTGTTGTGGTTAGGTTTTATTTGTACCTTTTAAATGGATGTCTATGCAATGCATTTATAACATGCATGAAATGAATAGTAAAAAGTTTTCAGCACACATATAAGGTTATGTGCAAACACAAAAACAGGACAATGGTTAAATGCAAAGGTATAGTTAGTCCAACTGTGAAATGCATTTCTATCAATGTCAATGGCTTTAATAACAGCTGTAAAAGAGGAAGCTTACAAAGATATTTAAGAATTGTAATTTACAAGAAACACATCATATACAGCAAGACATAAAAAGATTAATATGCATAATTACACATTACTAGCACATTCAGAATATAATAAAACACAAAGAGGTATAGCAATATTGTGGAGAAAGACTACCTTGATGCCCAAGATCATAAATACAGTCAATGACAACTCAGGAATGTTTTGCTTTGTGTCAGTATTAATAAATGGTTTGGCTTATACCCTGGTAAACACTATTGGATACCAGGACTGGGTGTCAGGGCAGCCAAGCATTTAGAGAACATAATACAACATTCCAAAGGTAACACAATAATTGCAGGAAATTTTAATTACATAATGAAAGAAGAGGATACGAATGCTAAAAAACACACAAAAAATCTCCACTATCAAAATTACTTACAGAGTTTACTGACTCCTAGAACTTACTAGACATTAATACATATGCTCAATAAGATTCATTGATATTCACACATCACTTACATAGACATATCACCTTTTCCAGAATAGATAGAGTGTATATAACAAAAAACCTTACCACAAAAATAAGCAAAATCAAAACAGTCACCTGCCCTTTCTCGGATATAATGCAATAACTTTTGAAATAAATTTTAACTTGAAGAGAAAACTTACAATCATAAGAATTCCTGCCTATATAGCAAACCTTAAAGAGTTTAAACAATACTATACTGCAGAGATGGAAACATTTCTAGATTTAAATCTCACAGATGAGGTAGCAGACATATATATATATATATATATATATATATATATATATATATATATATATATATATATATATGTATGTATGGGTACGCATCACTTCACCTAAAACTCATTTCACCTGAACTCATTTCAACAAGACCATATCACCTGAAGTTCATTTCACCTAAAACTCATTTCACTGACAAGTAGTAGAATAAAGCAAATCAAAGGTATATGTTCTTTTCCCCACTGTAGTGCGATCTTGGTGTTAGTATATATAGTAAGGGGGGGGTGTGGGGGGGTGCAGCCCCTCACCCAGTTGGCTTTTACCAAATAATGTAAAACAAAACCAGACAACTTATTCTAATTCTTTTTCTGAAGCTAATTTGCCTTTATGAATATCTAATTTAATTTTGTCTATTTTAGTTTGTAGTTCTGCCAGTTCTTTATTCCAATGCTTTTGTTTGTTTTTATACCAGGCTACCACCTTCCCATATAAGTATGCTTTCATTGCATCCTATATATACATATGGGTATGTATCACTTCACCTAAAACTCATTTCACCTAAACCAAATCACCTAAAGTTAATTTCACCTAAAACTCATTTCCCTGACAAGTAGTACAATAAGGCAAACCAAAGGTATTTGTCCTTTTCCCCACTGTAGTGCAATCCTGGTGTTAGTATATATATATAGTTAGAGGGGTGTGGGGGTGCAGCCTCACACTTATTTTGGTTTTATGTTGTCTGGTTTTGTTTTACATTATTTGGTAAAAGCCAACTAGGTGGGGGGCTATGCCCCCCACACCCCCCAATGTGGTCTAATTATATATACTAACACCAGGATAGCACTACAGTAGGGAAAAGTACATATAAATTTGATTTGCCTTATTGTATTACTTGAGAGTGAAATGAGTTTTAGGTGAAATGAGTTTTAGGTGAAATGAACTTTAGGTGATTTAGTTTAGGTGAATTGAGTTTAGGTGAAATTAGTTTTAGGTGAAGTGATACATACCCATATGTATATATAAGATGCAATGAAAGCATATTTATATGGGAAGGCGGTACCCTGGGAAGGTGTGGACTATGTAAATACTTCTTTGATATACATACTGTACAAATGTTTATGTTTCTGAAAATCAATAAAAATGTATTCAGTAAAAAAGATTAAGATTTACCAAAGGAAGATGAACCACTATAAAGTAGTTTCACAAGAAAATTCAGTGAAGAAATAGTTACAGTCTATTCTTTATAGTATACAAAACCTATCTTTAAAACTAGATAAACTGGACTCCAAATCAACAAAATAAAAGAAGACTGTACAAAACAGACTGAATTAAGAAAGAAATGAAACAACAGAAATTCTAGATATCTGCTATAGAGGATGATATCACTAACAAAGACAGCAAACTTACAGAAAGAGAAAATAACATTCATTTTATTCTTCAACAAAACAAGTTCTTGGAAAAAATTGATGACCAGGAGAATAGGGTGAGGAGGAGGAACATCCAGATTTATGGAGTCCCTGAGCAGGTAGAAGGCGATAACATGGTAAACCTCTTATCCACTTGGATACCTAAAACATTAAACGTTCCTGAGGCCCTGTCATTTGACACAGAGAGATCTTACAGATCTTTGACTGTAGTGAACCAAGCAAAAAGCTTTCAAAGCAAAGATATATAATAATCAAATTTACTCTAGTTAAGAGAAGGATGTAGTTTTCAAAACAGCCTTATCTGCTACACCCATAAAACTTGGTAATTCTTTCATTAGATTTGACAATAACTATTCCTCTCTGGTGGATTTGAAAAGAAACGCTTGTCCTCCTCTGTTACAGTCACTGAAGAAAAACAGAATAAAAACTCACCTAATCTCCCCTGCAAAACTAAGATTATTCTGGCCAGAGGGGAAAAATCATTTGATTCCTTAGAAGATGCAGTTTTACTGTTCAGAAAAATAATTTACTTAATTCTATTGATGATATGAACCTGAGTATCTCTTTAAAAAGACAGGCTACAAGGAAAGATTGGACAGTTAAAGAGAACAAAAAAAAGCTCACAGACAAATAAAACTACCTGTTAGTTATTTATATTTTATTTGTCTTAAAATATGCTGTTTCTGAAACATCTTTTAAAATAAATCACATTAAGGTAATACTTTTCTATTTTCCTTACATTACTTTCAGTTTTCAAGTATTTGTCTCCCTGTTCCTGTAATATTGCAGTTTTTTTTTCACTACAGTGTAAAGTATATAGTAATAAGATTATTTTAGCTAAACTATTATGAATCTAAAGGGAAATACCACACTCAAACAGTTTTAATTTATTTTTTATTCCTTTTCCTTTCTTTTCTGTTCTCTCACTCCTTCCTTTTCAACAATAATTTAGTAACTGAGTAACTTTAATAGAATGAGTCTGGTTTGGGGCTGGTTTGACTGTTTGGAAATGTATGAGTGTAGAAGGGAATGTTAAAACTCTTTACTGTTTTAATTTTTAATATTTAACACAGTATTTACATATAGCGTTACTGACAGTGGGGGATATAGTTAAAATGTTTGCATTGATGTGTTTTGAATCCCCTTTTCTTTCTAGTGATATTATTAAGGTTGTATAACTTTCCTCTGCTTATCTGATGTTAAAAAAACGTTTTTCAGTTAAAATGTGGCTTGCAGAATGTGTCCAGCAGACTTCTCTATTTAAAGACTTTCTTTTCATTCTATTCTCCCACAGAATTACTTCAGAAGAGTTTAGAGAATGTTTTCACCTTGCCTTGAGCTTATGTGTGTCTCTGCTTCACTCTGAATCATTCCTGAACAGTTCCTGAGTCAGAGAGGAAGTGCAAAATGACTTCTAACCCCTAAGAAGGAGGAAGCATACAGAACACAGGAAAAGATTGGTAAAATGAACTTTTAAATGCCCTAACTTTTAAAATGATATTTCCCAGCATTAAAGACTAACTGTAAGAAGTGCAATTTAATATAAAAGTAATTCGTTAGACTTCTGACTGGCTTATTTTAGCTGTATGCACTTGGAACATCTGTTTAATTATTGAAGGGGGGAGCAAGTGAAATGATGCACAAATGGTACATATTTGATGTGGGACACATAGAGGTGTTGTCACTGAACCTCAAACACAATGCACAAATATACACTCAATAGTTGAGTGGAAATTTTATGCTAAATGTTTTCAACATTACTACTTAGTGTTCTATTCCTTCTGTAGCTGGTACACTGATTTTCTTAATGTAATTCTGAAGTTTTTAATGAGTATTATTCCTAGTTGAAGCATTTGTTCATACTAGATAATGCTGTAGTACCACTTTATTAGTCAGAAGACTAAGTGTCTTAAATACAGGGAATAGTGGAAAAACATAAGTTGAAAAACATTTACAGTTTGATTAAGATAACTTATATTTTTGTATAAAATACAGACATTAGCAGTCTGCTTTATAATTCAGCCTTGCTAGATAATGAATATGAATATAAATAGCCCAAATCTATGCAGGCTGTTTTCATAAGCTTCTAGTCTATGTGAAAGATTAGATGAGAATTTCTAATCAATTATGAGGCTTTTATAGTGAGTGCTGTAGAAATGTAAGTAATTTACATAGGCAAAGTATTAAGGTTCATAATCTTTTTGGAAAGTGAAATAAGTACAGGTAATCTGTTATACAATGTTGTACATATATAACATGAGTGTTATTCTGGTTAAATTACAGGCTCATGTACCTTAAAAAGAAATTTACTGAGCACAGAGTTTCTTAATTCATATAAATATTTCATGTATTAAGAATTATCTCAGAATATCTTCAATGTGATAGTGAATATATAAATAAATGTTATGTATAATAAATGCTAATTATTATAAATGAATAGTTATTTAAAGTTCTTTTTATTTGACAGTCTTATCATATATTAACCTTGAGTAGTTTTTTTTGGTTTTCTAGTAATTTAACATCTTCTTAAAAAGTGTAAAATATTTATTTAGAAAATTTCAGTTTATGTACATAGAATTAGTAGCAACAGTGTGATTGGTTCTGTTATGGTGTTGTTAGTAAGCAGCTTGTATGAACTTTTAATCAAGCCTGGAATATTTTACTTCATGTTGGAGGTTAAAATGTTTTAATTCTGAATTTTTCACATCATCCTTTTTATGTGTGTGTCCATAACAATTTGTTCTTTTGTTAGCGTAATGCTTAATGCACTAAATCATTTCATAGTAGTTTCTATAGCTATTGTTCCATTAGATGCCAGTATATAAATGTCTTTCATTAAAAATAAATGGGTTAAATGACCCTTTAAAGATGGATAGTTTAAAGTATTTAACTCTACATAAAGCAGACATTGTTTTTTTACAGGAAACTCACTTATTGACTAACGATTTAAACAGATTGTTGGTAAAAGATTATTCAGCTTTAACTGACTCTCAGTTTGGTTCAAAAAGAAGAGATGTTCTTATTCTCTGGAAAAAGAATTGTCAGGTCTACCTAAAATAGCATATTTCTATTTTGACAAGAATGGTATGCTGGGATTGGTGGCAATAGAAAATGATGAAAAATAGTATACCCTTATAAATACTTATTGGATCTCTGGGATTGGCTCAAAAATAGTTAAAAAATACTTAGATATTATAACACTATACTCTAAAGGAGAAATGTTGATTGCTGATGATTTTAACTGCATCCTATCAGACAAAGACACTACAAATATTAAATAAATCAAGCTATCTTCAGTAGCGAAACATTTAAATCATTATATTAATACAATGTATATGAGAGATATATCAGATTTAAAACTAGATGTCTCTTTAAATATACTCATTGTTCTTTTAAGATTTGGGACTCAAACCAACCTTGATAAAGTATTGGTATCCAATGCATTATACTCCAAAATAGAGAAGGTACAAATAGTTTCATGTTCCTTATCTGAGCACAATGCTATTACATTTAAATTAAGTCCAAACAATTTAATTTCTTGCCAAAGGCTCCTACATCAATTTTTAGAATTTAACAATAATGATGAGGTCACTAATGTTATACTATGAGATGCTTTAAAAGCTTGTTTATATGGTAAAGTAAAGAACTGGTATATTAGTAAAAGAAAGGCATGGAATAAAGAGTTAAATGCTCTCCAAGCTGACATTGATAAATTAAAATTAAACCTTAAACCCAATTATAAACCTGCAAGCACACAGTTGAAAAATCTAAATCAAAAATACCCAAAAATCTTACATCATAAGATTTCCATTAATCTAGAAAAAAAATTAAATTACAGTCGCATTCAATAAACCTCAAGAGCCTTCACAGAATAGCTATTACATCAAAAAACATGAATAAAATAATGATATAGAGGATATTGTTTATAAAGAAAGGAAAACAAAAACTATTAAAGCTATGGATCTGAAAGATATATTAAAATGTTTTAGCAAATATTATGAAGAAATTAATAAAACAAAAGTCAAACCTGAGTAACAGCAACTTATTGGATAGTTTTTTTTTTAAAGAAAACACATAATAAGCCACCAAAAAAAACAGATAAGCAAGATTGGTAAGTCTTTTTCTTTTAAAGAATTAAAAAGACCAAATTAACTATCTTAAAACTAATAAAGCACCAGGCATGGTTGGGATAATTCTTGAGCTATATATACGTTTTACCTGATAAAATTTTAAACATTTTATTAAATGTTTTTGAAGAAGTTAAGATTTAAACATTTTATTAAATGCTTTTGAAGAAGTTAAGAGTACATCTAATACCACCTCATTCATGGAGATATTCTCTTATTACACCTATTTTAAAATCAGATAAGGACCCTGCTCTATGTTCTTGTTATCGATATATATCACTTTTAAATGTAAACTTCAAGATTTTCATGTCTATGTTAGCAAAAAGATTAAATCAGATACTCATTGGTTTAGTAAATGAAGTTCAGACTGGGTTTATATTTAATAGGAAAGTTCAAGATAATATAATAAGACTATTTTCTTTGATTGATATGGCAAACAAAAATAAAAAAAGAGCTATCCAAAATATGTTTAGATATGGATAAAGCTTTAGACTCTGTGAATTGGTCAAACTTGTTCATAGTACTACATGAATATAACTCTTCCACTGATTTCATAAAGTTAATTAAAAAGCTTTATGATAACTCAATTTATTTTGTCAAAATAAGCTACTTTATATCTAACCCCTTTAATATCTTAAAAGGTACCAAACAGGGTTGCCTTTTATCCCCTTTGTTATTTGCACTTATTATAGAGCTGTTGGCTAACTATATAAGATTTAACATAAACAATGAAGGTTTTAAAATACAAGAAAAAATGTATTCTAAAATTCACCCTTTTGCTATGACATTCTGCTCACTAGTGGTAATATTGAACTGTCGGATCATATAGTTAGCTCTATGGACTATTTTGAAAAGATTTAAGGCTGAAATTTAATCACAATAAAAGAAAAACCTTGCTTATAAACAAAGGGATAACCACTAAGTTAAACTCTTACAAAAATGGCTATGACAATTTACAGTTAAAATACTTTGGAACTGATATTGTTAAGTACCAAAACCTAATTGATATGATATCCAAATTAACAGACAATTGGAATAAATTATTGTTCACATTTGAGGATAGACTTATGTTGATCAAAATGATACTCTTACCAAAAATCTTATTCTTTAGTCAGTCATTATTTCTTCCCCCTTCTAAAAAAATAAAAAATATATAGCTATTTTATTAAAGTTCTTACGTTATCCCAAAAAACAAGAATTTCCTTAGACTGGTACATCAAAAGTTGGGAGGAGGGAGGCATTGGTTTCCCCAATATTAACTTATATTCTAAATCTGTAATTATTAAAGTAATATGCCAGTGGCTTGAGTACTCTTATGCTCCCTGTTATCTATCAGAATATTTTCTTGTATTGATTTCTAACAACAAAACTATAATAGAAGCTTATAAAAATGTTGACATCAATACCTTTTTGGGATTTTAAAAGACTATACATTAAATGAAAAACAGAAGTTTACTCTCTACCTTTTCATAAATCAACTTCTATTAATATTCATGAGATTTATTAATTTGAATTATCTTATTACAGATCATCTATTATTTCCTATAGCTTTCACAAATGGATATTTAATAGGGTCTACTTCAGTAGACCGACTTACCTAAAAATCGAAGCTCAAATACCCGCGATGAAGAGACTAAAAAGATCAGGACACCAAACAGCAAAACTGTAGAAGTTTAACACAGGAAAAGAATTAGTTGGACAACAGGGTGACCTTTGCCCTTTTCCACACTGTAGTGCGATTGAGTTGGTATATTTAAGTAAGGAGGGTGTGGGGGTGAAACCCCCCTACTTGGGTGGGTTGAGTTTAGTGTGGTTTGTTCACATGGTGATGTTGGTTTTCCCAGTGTTAGTTTTCGATGTTTTGTATGTTTGGTGTCCTGGTCTGTTCGGTTCTTTCGTCTCTGGTATCTGGGCTTCGGCTTTCTGGTAAGTCACTCTACTAAAGTAGATCCATTTAATACATTTTAATACAAGGAAAATGTTTGACTTAAAGAATAGTAATTTAATTTTCTTGTATCAATTTCTGAATGGGAATAAAATCCACTCAGCTGATTATCTGATTGCTAGAAACACTCTGGAAAATAGTAGTTGGTTAGATATGCAAGCATATAAGGAACATATTCAAGACAAAATTTAAATATTATTAGACATACAAATTAAAACTACTCAAAAAATCCTAGACTTCTTTTCTAATATAAACAATAATCCATCTAAAGTTAAGTCATACTTGTCAATCATATATAAGATTATTAGAATTGAATTCATTCCCCCTGAATTGTCACACTGGAATTATTGGAGAAGAATTTTCTGAGAAAAGTAAGAAATTATCCTTAAAATCTGCAGGAAAATCTGCGTCCTCTCTATACTGGAAGATTTATACAAGGAAACTTTTACACAGAGAGTTTTTCTAACACCCCACAAACTGCTGTTATATATAAATCAGAAAAAATAAAATACTGGAGTTGTAATGAAGCCCTTGATGCAGACTGGGTTCATATGATCACAGAATGCAACATAGTGTCATCTTTCTGGACTGATTTTAGAAGTTTTTGGAGAATAATGTTCAAGAGGAGTGAGGTTTAAGGAAATATGAGAATTGTGCAATTTGTATAATGCTGGACTAAGGATAGTTATAAATAAAAAAGAACATACGTGAGGTATAATGCATGCAACTCAGAAAGTTAATATGGTTGGTTTTATATTAATGTATGTTTGCTGATGTCAAGTCATAATTTAAAAAAGTTTTTTAAAAAAAGAAAACAAAAAGTTTTACTTTTTATTACTTTTTTTCTGATGAGTGTTATTTTTTGTTCTGATTTCATAGGATCACACTAATATAATTCAGTTATTTTTTTCTGAGTTTCTCTTTCTGAAAAAAAATGTCATATGTAGTTCTGCTGTGAAATGACTGGTAAAAAACAGTACGTATGCTGGTGTCACCTAGCAGTACAAGATCACACTTCCAAAACAGTTAAAAATATTCAAGCATATTTCCCAGAATAATAATATGTTATTCTCATTAATGAACTACAGTTAGTGATTTTAAAGTACATCTGCCCTTATGCAAAGTACCTCACTGCTGTAAAACTTTAGGAGGGGACAATCATAATCAGTAAACTTTCCAGTTTGGGATAAATGTAAATGATTTTTACATTTACTATAAGGTAACTGCAAGTAAAGGTAGATTATGAATATGTGCTGCATTACCTATCCTGGGAAGAAGTCATAGGCCTACCCACAAAAGAAATAAAGAATAATGCAACATATCAGGCAGGCAGTATACAACACCTCTAAAACCCTGAATCTGTTATTCTACATATAGAAAGTCTTGTGCCAGACCTGCTATGACAGTTCGTAATAACATTTAGAGGAAGTTATAATATGGTACTCAGGCACACAATGTACATAAGATTGCTGATATACTCTTAAGAGAATTCTGGTATTTAGGTGCTAAAAATGGTTGGAGCATACTATCCACCTCAGCATAAGCAATTCTGATCATGTCAAGTTTACAGCAACAATTGATATTACTTGATGAAAAACACAAATTTTCTTACGTCAGATGTAATGACAGCAAAGTAAATATATATATTCACACGTGAGCAGAAGTCACATTCCCAGCCCAAATGGAAACAGACAGTAAAATACAACATGCCAGGCCATGAAATGGAAATGACTGCAAAATTCTTCATTTTGTACCTGTATAAAAGGTTATATTTCGGCCACTCTTAAAAAAGTTCTAATATAAATTCCAAGGAATTATAATACAGCACTAGTGATATTGAAAACTGCAAACAGAAAGCCACAGTAGTCTTAATAAGGTATGGTACTATTAGCACCAAAGTATGATTTCAAAGCAGTGAGGCAAACAGAAAGGTAAAGAAAAACAATAACTTATTTTCATTTTCAATCTATATGGAAGTAGAATGAGTATGTTAATTAAAAAGGTAAAAGCAAGTGCTGCGGGGTGTATGTCTATGCATAGACATTTTGTGGAATAACTAGCACAATGTGGAGTGGTTAGTACTGCGACCACACAGACTTTGGTTCTATGGACTGATTCCCAGGTGGTGTGCTTTCTTTATGGAGCTTGTGTTTCTGTGTCCAAGCAGACATGTTGGGATCACATGCTTCCTCTCAAATACATGCCAAGTAGCTGAACTGGTGATGCTTCAAACTGCCCCAAGAAAGAATTAGTCTGCATGTGATCCTAGATGGGCTGCTATCATATCAAGAACTGTTTACAACTCAAGCAAAACTATTTAAACACCAAATGAAAATAAATGTTATGACACATGCACTGTTATTATGAACATTATATTCTTAAGAATATCAAGGAAAGTTTATATGCTGTCACTGATATGAATGGAGTAGATTTCAAAACAGCTAGTTTTTAGTTTCATAGCTTCTGAAAGGGGGGGTGAATAATTTAAATATGCACGTTACTGTTCAACTACACAAGGACTTGAAAAACTAAACGCGTGCAAACACACACACACACACACACACACACACACACACACACACACACACACACACATATACATTTTTTTTTGAGAAGGTCTCAGAACAGACAGAGTACCCAGAGGTTGCATTATCAACAAATGGTCCAGAAACAGTAATGTTCATCAAAGATTTTTTATTCTTTTAGCAGAATGGAATAAAATTAATGAAGTGGTAGGATTTCATTATATGTGCCTAGGTATTAAATTCAATGACTTGATGATGGATCAGTTACATAATGCCCAAGCCACCAAATTGTCACCCAAAAATGAAGAGTATTTTTCACAAGCTTGATAAAGAAGACTGCATATAAAAACAATGAGAACATAAAAAAGTGTAAGGGACATACAAGAATATGAAAAAGGCTAGAAGGTTAATATTACATTAAATCAATCAAACTAGCAATAATAAGAGACAACCAAATGCATCCAACAGTAGTTTTGTTTCATCATCCTCAGCAAATAAGGGCAAAGATGTAAGCATCATGCTAACATGGCTTTCTGCAGAAATACAATCAAAAGAAAACAGTCTGGCATGACTCCAGACATAGAGCTGGCAAAGGATGACATGCTTCAGAGTTCATAACTTTTATAATGGAATGCTATAGTAAGGTCTCTGGCAAAATGCCCATGACATACAATTGCCACAGCTATAACAGTCGATTAAGAAAGCATTATTTGACCTTCATACTGAAGCATAAAGGTCTGGTGTCTTTCTCAACCAACAATAAAAATATGCCCAGAAAGCACTTCAGTGCTAAACAGCATTTGTAATGTTATTTATTTAATTATCCACCCCCCCCCCCATTAGCTGCAGTAAGTCAAAAGAAAGATAATAAGCTTTTGTAGAAAATCAACACCTTGCCCTGTGGATGGGTCATTCTTAGTGCCGTGAAGACTTCCACTCCCATGATAGGGAAGGAGGTGGATAATTAAATAAACAATACAACAAATGTTGTGTAGCACTGAAATACTTCCTGTGCATACTTTGTTTTTTTTTTTTTTTTTTTGTGGTGCACTGAGTTGTGGGCACCAGACCTTTCAGCTCAGTACAAAAGTGAATTTGGCTTTCTTGAGCAATGGTTATTAACAGCTGTAGCTGTTATGTGCTACTCTTAAATCTTTATTTGCATGTTTTGTTTAAATCTAAAAGCAATAATCTGTAAAGAAGTCTGGGATTTGTATTATGAAGACAACTTTCGTGATTGCTGCCACATGTAAACTCTTCCACAATCCAGAATTTAGAAAAATATCATTTGGCACAAAAAGCAACTTTATTAGCAACCAGAAACAATGTGTAAAAACCAAAAATGAACACACACATATGGGTACTGAGGTTTTGGAGTCTCAGTGTAAGGAATGCATTAGTTGTAGTTACATGGATAAGGGAACTACACACTTCATTAACGGGACGCTGTTCAAAGATTCAGGAGTATTGAATTGTTATCAAAAAATGGTGATTTATGGGTTACTTTGCACCTGTAATAAGTTTTACATTGTGAAGACCATACATCAACGTACGATGAGGATACGTGAATACATCCGAGATGTCAAAAATAATTCTCCTACCAGCCCTATAGCATTACATTTTTTCGACTATCAAAATAGTGATTTGGATTTACTGAAGTTCTTTATAATGTATGTGTTGACATGTTCTGATTTATATTTGGATCCTTCTGCTATGTTATTACAAAAGGAGACTCGGTTTATTTCACTTATGATACTTTGAAACCAAAGGGCCTTAATAATGAAATATTTAATATAACAGCTTTGGCAGTATCTTGGAATCTCATTTCATAGAAGTTAGGATATGTGTATTTTTGTATTCAACTGGCTTATTGTTATTATTATTATTATTATTATTATTATTATTATTATTAATAATAATAATATTACAATTATTGTTACTCAATGAACTCATTTGTTTCAACTGAATTATTTTTGCTTTATGTTTTCATTTATTTTCATTCATATGCATTCTGGTACATTCTATTGTTCTATTTAGTAATGTTCTAATTGACGAACCATTTAAATGCTTTACTGTGTTTAAAACTTTTGAACCTTGAAAGTGTATGCTAAGGAGATAGTTTATTTTTTGGTTTTTACACACTGTTCCTAATTTCTAATAAAGTTGCTTTTTTGTGCTAAATGATGTCTTTCTTTTTTTTCCACAAAATTTTTATTTATTTTTACAAATGCAAGTATAACAAAAAACTGTTAAACATTGTAACTTAAACATAACTATATACAGTATCCATAACAGATGGGTCTATATGTGAAACATCGAATGCTGAAAACAGCGAACAATGTTTCATCGACACATTTTCAGTGAAAGCTGAAAATGTCGAAACCACAGAACAGCAATTTCATTCCTAGGGAAAGAAATCGCTGTTCCAACCAAAAAAAAAACATTAAACACTTCCAAACACATACACACATACACTAACCCTAATTGTACCCCCCGAAAAAAAACAGTAAACAACTAAATACACATATGCACATAACCCAACCATACATCTAATGGGAAAAAAACAGTAAACATTTTAAAACATATGCACTTACCTTAACCCGCACCCTAACCCTAAGGTCAGTAACTCTTGCACATTTACATAAACAGTTCCAAACACATACACACTTACCTTAACCCTAATTCTACCCCCCCAAAACAAAAGTAAAGACCTGAAAACACATACACATGTAACTCAACCGTACATCTAAAGCAAAATAAAAAACAGTAAACACTTTCATACATACGCACTTACCTTAACCCACACCCTAACCCTAAGGTCAGTAACTGTTGCACATTCATGCTCGGGAGCTATACCGGACAAGGGACCACACTACACTGCAGAACATGGCAAAGCAACAAAGCGGTCAAGCAACTTCTTTTCCAGGGAAAGAATTTGATGAACAGCCGCTTCATTGTTTTGCCTGTTTGCTCTATATGTGTTGACGAAAACACATTCAACAAAATGAGTTTTCGTCATTCTAATAGGAACCCATAACAGATATACTTTTGTTGATATATTCACATTTTATCTAACAGTTTTTTTTTTAAGTTTTAACCATGCCAGTTGTTTATGTGTCACTCTTAAGGTTAGTAAGGTTATAGTTAACAATTCTCTATTACATACAATTTTGGCCAATGAAATAAATTTCACAAATGATTGGATGTTTTTACTTTTCCAATTTGAGGTAATGATTTTTTTTTTTTTTTGCTATTGCAAGGAGGGACCAGAGAAGGTACACTTGTATTCCTGGAATACATGCTGGTATCAGTGGATTAAATAATAACAGTGAGTCAGTCACTTCACATTTATGTGACTGCAATGCTTTTATAAAGGATTTAAATTCCAACCAGAATGGAATTACAGTTTTACATTCTGTAAGCATATGTGCCCAATCTGCACATACTGTTTCCTCACATTTCCAACATTTAGAGATTTCATTTCCTGATATCAATGCTATTCTATAAGTAAAGAAGTTTCTGTGAATAAACTTCCATGTGTAGATTTTCCAAAAGGGAGATGATGCTGTGCTAGTAACTTACTTAAGTATTAATGATGTTCATCGTGCATACAGCTGCAGTAATTACATATGGGTTCTCTGCCGTCAGGCGGGTCCTCGGTCGGCCGAATTCCAAAGTCTTGGTCCAGCGTCGGTTGTTGTCGCTTTCTTCCCTGACGTCAGTGCGACAGGGGTATATAAGTCACAGCCGACACCATATTCTCCAGTCTTTTTTGCCGCGCGGTGCCCGAAGCAGAAGCAGTTTGCATGTGCCGGTCGGCCAGCTCCTGAATTTACGAAAAATTGGAAACCGAAGTCTTCTTTAAAGCTAAGTACCCCATTGGGGAAACTTTTCTTGCCTCAGACCGATGTCAGACAAAGTTAACACTCCCTCTGTATACCTTGTTTAGGCCCAGACCACGACGTCTCGGGCTGTTGCTTTTGCGCTACTTTCAATAAACGCACTATTAAGCGTCGGGCGGAGTTCGCCCAACATTATTTTGGTAAAGCCTTTGATTATAAAATGTCGTTGGATACTCCGACTACCGTTTTGTCCAAAAAACGAAAGGACAAGGACCGACACGCGAGGTCCGCGGTCTCCACCGACACCACGCCAAAACCGGCTGCACGTGGTCCGGTTCTCAGCGAGATGCCTATGCAGTCCCTGACTACCGACGACACTCCCTTGGCGGTGTCTTCTGTAACCGAGACCGCTGGCACCTCGGCCCTTACTCAGACTGCAACCACCGAAACCACAGTGAGTGTTGAGCCTCCTAATGTGGACAGGTCTACTTCCACCCAGGGTGTATTTAGACCCTCTTCTTCCTTTTCCATTAAGGCCTTCACTAAGTCCAAATCAGCCATGCATCCCAAGAGGCCTGTTGCACAGGGCCCATCCCCAGGCCCCATGCCTAAAAAGCAGATGCTTAAAATGGCTGAGGATTTAATTACCTTTATCAGGGGTTCCCAACCCCCCTCCAGACAAGAGACCCAGAGTGGAGGAAGATTCTCCCTCTTCTGAACAGGGCTCCATTTTCTCAGAACATTCTGATGTGGAGGAACACTCGTACTCCCCTTATGAAGATTCTGATGCAGAACAGTCCATTCCTTCTGTATCTCCCCCAGAGGATTTTTCTTTTGGGGAAACCTTGCACACCTTGAGGGAGCACTTCCATTGGGACGGCCAAGACTTTTCTGATTCCAAGAAAAGGCTTAGGGAATTTCTTTTGTTACCTCAACACAGACCTCTGGCTATACCTCCTGTCCTGGACATACTTGATGATGTTTACTCGGAGGCTTGTCTTAGTCCGGATTCCCTGCCTCCTGCACCAGTCAAACCTGATAGGTACTACAGAGTCCCTAACTCTCACCAATTTCTTTTCAAAAGCCATAATGCTGACCCTGAAACCATTTCTCAAGGCCCCAAGGGAATGAAGGCCTCTACTGCCAAGAATCCACTACCTTCCGAAAGAGAATCTAGATCCTTAGAAAGGTGGGGAAAAAAGGTATACACCTCGGCCACCCTAGCCATGAGAGCCTTAAATTGTCAGTTCCAAATGCTTAAATATCAGCAGTTTCTGTTATCACAATTAAGAAACAAAATGTCTCAACCTGAACAACCAGATTTAAAGGAATTGCAGAATATGATGCATAGTGCAGAACAAGTGGGTAAACACACCTTACAATGTGGCTATGATGCCTTAGAGGCCTCAAGTAGAGCTGCTGCTACAGGAGCAGTAATTCGTAGACATGCCTGGCTTAGGGAACAAAGCTTGCCTGATCATGTTAAAGCTAAACTACTAGATGCTCCTTTACAAAAGGATGTGCTATTTGGTACTAATGCTGAGGAGATACTACGGAAAATGGAAGAAAAAGCTAAATCTATGCAAACTGTCAAGGCTTTTCTACAGGTACAGCCACCTCGTTTTAGCAGAAATTGGCCTTCAAAAAACTGGTCCTTTCCAGCCACGGACAAGACCCAAAAAGGTAGATACAGGCGCACAAGGGGCAGAGGACAATCTCAAGGATCATATAGAGGCAGACAATGGCAAACTCCAGCACCAAGAGGTGGCGAAGACAGTGCACAACAATACAGAAAGCAAACCCAATGACTTCCTCCTTTTCATGCCAAGCAAGTCTCAGCTGGCAGCTCCCTTGGGAGGAAAGCTGGCACTATTTTCAAGAAATTGGCATATTATCACAACAGACAAATGGATCCTGGACATTATAAACAGAGGCTACAGATTTCATTTTCACACTCTTCCAAAAATGAGAGGCATGCCAAACCTGCCACACAATCAAAGGCAGAGGTGCAAATACAAATTTCAAAACTCATGGACATGAAAGCCATTCAAGAGGTTCCTACTCACGAACAAGGTCAAGGTTTTTATTCCAGACTTTTTCTGGTACCAAGAAAAGGAACCGACTGGAGACCCATTTTGGACTTATCCATCCTAAATACATTTCTACTTGTACCAAAATTCAAGATGCTCACATTACAGCAGCTTCTTCCCATGCTGGGCAAGGAGTTTTGGCTGGTAACATTGGACCTCAAGGAGGCATACCTGCATGTCCCAATCAGACAAAGCTGCAGAAGATACCTCAGATTTCTTGCAGGTTCAATCCACTATCAATTCTCTGCATTGCCCTTTGGCTTATCTACTGCGCCCAGAGTATTCACAAAATGCCTGGCATCAGTAATTGCCTACTGCAGACTTCAAGGGATACAAATTTACCCTTATTTGGACGACTGCCTGATCCAAGTGGACAGCAAGCACACTCTTCTGGAACATCTGGCTTATGCAACACGGTTACTGAATTCTCTGGGATACACAATCAACAAAGAGAAATCCAGGCTAACACCATCTCAGAAAATAACTTTCCTGGGTGCCAACTTGGACACAAACACCCAGATGGCCTATCTTACGCCAGAAAAACAAGGGCAACTAACTCAGTACTTCAAAACACTAGCAAATTGTACCAGGCTTACTGCAAGGAAAATCCTGTAGGCTCTGGGCTTCATGGCATCTTGCATTCTTTTAATCCCATGTGCAAAGTTGCATATGAGAAAACTTCAGTGGTACCTAAAAAACCTATGGTCTCAACACAGCCACAATTTGGAAACAATAATACCAATAATTCCATGTTTGCAAAAGGAATTTCTATGGTGGGCCCAAGCATGTCAAACAAACATAGGTCTCCCATTCTGCAAGCCTCAAGCAAATCAAGTCATCACAACAGACGCCTCAGATTACGCCTGGGGGGCGCACATGACAGGCAGGTGCATTCAGGGCAAATGGTCCCAAAAGGAAAAGCACCTTCACATCAATCAAAAAGAAATGCTAGCAGTGATAAATGCAATTACAGCATTCAAGGACCTCCTGCATCCAGGGCAATTACTGATAAGAACAGACAACACCACAGTAATGTGGTACATAAACAAACAAGGAGGAACACATTCATATCCCCTGTGCAGACTAGCCATGACACTTTTGAACTTGGCTCTGGAATGGCAAATCGAACTTCAAGCACAGTACTTGCCAGGTTTGGAAAACACGCTGGCAGACAATCTAAGCAGAAATATGACAGATCCACACGAATGGAAGTTGCATCCACAGGTGTTTACAAAGATAATCCAAGCGTGGGGAAGGCCAGACATAGATCTCTTCGCCTCCCACAGGAATCATCAATTGGAAAAGTTTTGTTCAAGGACTTTTCATCCAAAGGCCTGGAGGCTGGACACCCTTTCATTCAGTTGGACAGCATGGACAGTGTACGCTTTCCCACCTCTGCCTCTTCTACCCAAGGTGCTCTTGAAAGCAAGAGTAGCCAGACCGAAGATGATACTGATTGCTCCAGACTGGCCAAGACAGCACTGGTACCCACTCCTAAGGGGCCTAACACATACTCCTCCCTGGCCTCTACCTCTAACGCCTCTTCTGCTGACTCAGCACAGCTACAAAACTCTTCACAGTCAGCTGAAAACACTCAATCTCGCTGCATGGAAAATTCCTTAACACCACAACAGACTCTACTCTCCAAAGAGGTGCAGGATGTCATTCTGAAGGCCAGAAGGCCATCTACTAGGAAGACTTACTCCGCAAAATGGAAATGGTTTTGCTCTTGGAATGAGAAAAAAGGCCAGGACCCTAGAAAACTGAATTTGCCTCAGATATTACAGTATCTAGCTGAGCTGCTGAACAGTGGACTTTCATTTTCCTCCATAAAAATCCATGCCTCAGCCATTTCTGCAGAATTCAACACGGATCCACCGTTATTCTCTCACCCACTTTTAAGGCAATTCCTCAGAGGGGCTAAGAATATAAGACCACCAAGGAAACAACCAGTGCCAGCCTGGGATCTTAATTACATTCTAGAAAAATTAACATTGCCTCCCTTTGAACCAGCTGCCTCAACAGATTTGCAATATTTGTCCTGGAAAACAGCTTTCCTTCTGGCCATTACCTCAGCTCGTAGGGTTTCGGAACTACAAGCCCTCATGGCTGTGCAGCCCTTTCTTATCTTCCATCAGGACAGGGTTTCCCTTCGAACCAACCCATCATTTATACCTAAACTGGTATCCAGGGTAGCTTTAAATCAAGCCATACACTTACCTACCTTTTACCCCAATCCTCAAAACAAAGGGGAAAGGCTGCTACATTCCTTAGACATCCATAGACAGCTACGTTACTATTCGGACAGAACAAAGCCTTTCAGGAAATCAGAACAACTTTTTGTGTCCTATGCTGTAGGAGCTCAAGGGAAGCCTGTTACCAAACAGACAATTTCTAAATGGATAGGCCACTGCATACGATTTTGTTACTCCTATCATGGGAAATCTGTCCCTGTAGGCATCAGACCACACTCCACCAGGGCCACAGCTACCTCTACAGCCTTCCTCAGAGGAGTTCCTACCAAAGATATCTTGGAGGCAGCCACTTGGAGTTCTGTACATACCTTCACAAGACACTACCACCTGCCTTTATATTCCAAAACTAGAGCAGGCTTTGCTACTGCTGTGTTGCAGGGCATTCTGGCTCATCCCAGTTCTACCTAGTGCCTACCACCCTGTGCGTAGCTTTGGGATTCTACCCATATGTGATTACTGCAGCTGTATGCACGATGAACATAGTACAGTTTTGTACCTACCATAAATGTAGATGTTTGAGTGCTAATACAGCTGCAGTACAGGTTTCCCTCCCTCCTTCCCCTCTAGGTGCAGGACTAGTGGCTAACACCTCCTCATACAACCTATTTTGGGTTATCCTCCTATAGTGTATTTGCTTGCAACTACTCTTTTTTGATAACATTGCATTGCTTGAATATATTTATATATATATATATATATATATATATATATATATATATATATAAAATTTATGTATTGCCTTCCTTTTGGGGGCACCTGACATCTGGGGCAAGAAAGACTGGAGAATATGGCGTCGGCTGTGACTTATATACCCCTGTCGCACTGACGTCAGGGAAGAAAGTGACAACAACCAACACCGGACCAAGACTTTGGAATTCGGCCGACCGAGGACCCACCTGACGGCAGAGGACCCATATGTGATTACTGCAGCTGTATTAGCACTCGAACATCTATATTTATGGTAGGTACAAAACTGTACTTTTTCTCATTTTCTGAAAATCTGTATTTATTAACCTTTTCTGCATAATTTCATAGCGATTCATCTGAGGTTTGTAAGTCAGCTCGTAGTGTTTTGTATATTCCTGACAATGAAGACTCATCATTATTACAGAATTTATTAATTTCACAGAAAAGAGATACAATTTTAGGTCTAGGTGTGGGATTTCACTATTTGACATATTTTTAATTCATTTACTATATACTCTCTGAAAGTTTGTATGTTTAGCCAATTGTTTTGGTTTATGTTATATCTTGCTACAAGGGAATTGGCCTCATATATATAATTGCTAATCAAGGAATTGTTGCCAAAATACTAACCCATTTCCTTTCATTTCTTCTATTTTTTTCATGTTGAATGAATCCAAACATTTGTTTGTAAATGCTATAGGAAATATTAAAATACAAGGCTTCTCATCTTATAATCTTTGTTCATTATTTATTTAAAATTTTTTGCTATGTAGTTAACAAAGGGAGATACATTTTCCTTTTTATTTGTATTATAAAATACATTTTTTATGACTACATAATTTTTTTCTGTTTCTATAAATATGTCATTGTTTATTGTTTCCTCACTATTAGATATTAAAATTGTCAAATAATGTTTTTCTAAAGTCTGGGAGTTGTGCTGAAAACACTGGCTTCTTACAGAGATGCTATCACAGCTCTCATACTCTTAACTCAAAAACTAAATCGTGTCTGTTTTTGTTTTTTTTTAAAAGAAAGTCAACTATGTTATTACTTACATTTTATATAAACTTAGTACTTTAATCCCTCTTTATTAAATAATATGAAAGTATTTGAAGCTACATGTGAAAATGAAATTAGGAAAGCATTTAGGGCACCTTTTAATAATAATTTTCAAAACTTGTGCAAAGACAAAAGCACTCGGGGAACCCCTAAAGAATAAATACCACAACTTGCCAAAACTTGGAAAAACAGGTTTCTTTAGTTTAAAGGTTAGTCATTATTTATAGATTATGAAGGCAGATAAAATCACTGGTTTGGTCCTGATGGATGAGAACAAATGTAACACAATTATTTTTATTGTATTTTTTTTTCTTTTTTAGTAATTATAATAAAGTTTTTTTCCCAGATCCTCCATTTATTTTCCTTTTGTATATTTTTGTTTTACTTTTGTATTTTTCATACTGTGTACTAGGAATACTTTCACTTGTGCTATACCTGCTCTTTGTCAGAACACACTCTAGCACATGACCCTCAGCTGGGTAAACAATATTAAAAATTAATGGAATGACATACCCACAAACTTTTTATGTAAGTTTAAGAGCCTTCCATTTTCATTTTACTGTGTCATATTTGTCTCCACAATATTTTTGATGAAATCGTATTACTTTCTTTAGAAATTTGCTAGAAACAATACAGTTGTGTCATATTATCCACAGAGTCGTTATTTATTTACTTATGTGTTAGCTGGTTAAGTCCAGAGACACAATTGTCCCTTTTCAGATGAGTCATGGGAAAATTCTAATGTCCAAGTACACATATTATACCAAATAAACATCATATTAATACACTAATCAAAACAAAGAAAGGAACTTACCTTTTTATTAGGTAACTCAAAATGAAATATCTGGTCGAATCGACCAGGACGAATTAATGCCTTGTCTAAACATTCAAATTTGCATGTGGCAGCTATCAGCACAAGGCCAATCCTGTTTTTCATGTCATCCAATCGCTTTATCAATTCTTTCTCTACATACCTAGAATAAATAAAAATCAGAAAGTCAAATGAAGCATAAGATTTCATTCTTGAATCATAAAATCTATAAAACTGAAGAAAAATAGTTACCATTAAAACAAAGACATATGTAATGCTTCTAATTCAGTCTGTGATCTGTGAAAAGTATTTTCAGAGATCTGCTAAAAACAGATCTACAAAATACAACAAACATTAAACTGCTTGCCTGTTGTTTATCTCTGGTAACAAAACAAGACTTGAGCATCTTCCTTGTAGAAAATTCCATGTAATAAAGGAAAGAGAACCAAGATCTTCAAAGACACTTCTAATTATCTGACTTATTTCCTGCATCCTGTTTTATAAGATGGTAAAAACAAAAGATGCAGCAATCATTGCTGTCATCTTTTATAAAGAACCTTCACATTATAACAAGAAAATATTTGCAACATATTATAACAAAAATTTTCAATAAATTAGAAAAACAAACTCAGAAATTATGTAACAGCTTAATTAAAACTTATACAATATAATCTTAAATTAATGGATCAGATTCAGAAAAGTTACCATGAGGTGTACACAGGGTGTACACCTGACAGGAGCCACTACTGATTTAGAGACAGTCTAACCATGGGGAACCACTGCTGATTCAGACAGTCTAACCATGGTGCTTTAGGATGAATATGTGCAGCAACATAGAGTGCTGTCTCTGTGGCCATGCTAGTTAGTCATGTAATCTCACCCAGAAATGCCTGTGGTAAGGCACTGGTGCAACCAAGAGAATTGCTCTGCTGCATCACGGACAAAAGTTCCTGTTCACCTGATTGTGTTATGGTGAGTGCCAGGTAGTACTGGGGGTGTGGTTCTGTGTTGTCTGTGGATGCATGTGTGAGTTTGTATCTGGCTGGGAGGATGCAGTAGTAGGTTTAGTTACGGGGTTGGGTAGGTTTGTGTATCTGTGTTGTATGAGTGAGTGTATTCATTGATTATGCGGGGGCTGTGTGTGTGTGTGTGTGTGTGTGTGTGTGTGTGTGTGTGTGTGTGTGTGTGTGTGTGTGTGTGTGCGTGTGTGTGTGCGTGCGTGTGTGTGTGTGTGATTGTGTGAATATGTGGGGGGATTGTGATACCTCCATTCTTCCTTAGACTAATGGACAAACCTTGAAGCATTAATGAAGGGAACACTAGCCACCATGGACAACTCTTTATGTTGTGCCTTAAAAACCATTAAAGCAAAGATCAAAGCTTTGCAGCAGGAAAGATGTGGGGCAGGTGAATTAGACACCAGGGGATACTCTATATAATGTGTCCTAAAGGTACTAAAAAATATTCAGACCCCAAGTCCTTGCAACTCACACAATATTAATCCTCTGCACCACCACCATTAGGCACCAGGGACATTTTAAAATAATATCCAAGTCTTTTAAACATAAAAAGGTAAAAAATCCTTCAAATATCACTATATCAGCATCACATTCCATCTTTTAACAATGCTGAGAACCTTGCCTCTGTGCTAACAGTTAGCCCTTTCAAGGCCATATCATAACTCTATACATCTCTCCTAGGACTAAAGTCACTACAGCAGAAGGCATTTTATCCTGGACATCAACATTATACCATACAAAACTTTCTTTGGGACTTCAGTATTGACTAGACCCTAACCAAAACACAAATCCCATTAATTTCCACAAACCTCTATGGCTTATTTCAGCACATTGAGTCTACAACCAGGAATAATACATTATCTAAAGTCTCTATCCTACACTGGATATTAGCAAACAAAGCCCAGTAACACCTCTAGTACTGGCATAGTATCAGACAACCTAAGTGACCATCTGCCATGTTATGCTAATAGAGTATCTAACCGCTCAGAAAAAACAACATCTCTTCAAGACAGTGCACAACCTATCCATCTTTAATGCAGAATATTTTATCTCTACACTAAAACAGTACAACAGGAGTATATTAAAAGCCCTTTCCCTTGATGAAGCCACCAAAGAATTTAATAAATCTTTACTACCAAACTGAATCACCAATCTCATACAAGAACCAAACAAATTAAAAACAATTCTACATCCAGGCTGTCTTACAAAACGTATGAAAAATAGAGGCATATCTTGGAAAATACTGGCTCAAAATAAAACCCCAGCAAATCTCATACATTATAAACAGTTGCAAAATAAAATGAAACAAATTAGCCCAGACAAAAAAAGAATACTACTCTAACTTAACAACAAAGCCATGAAAATAATTTTGGTCATCTATCCAAAACCTAATAAACTCAGGCCATACCACTCAACCCAGTCCCACTACGACGCTTACACCTGCCACAATTGCCTCTAATTTTAGGAACTATTTCTTCCAAGCCATAACATCTCGAATCAAAGACAGCCATCCCTCCAACCATCAACCCCCGCAACATAACTGTAACTTATACCAATTCACTTTTAGGCTCACTGCCACCTGCACAATAAGAAAAAAAAAACTCATCTACTCAGACTGAAACCCACACCCCTAGTTGCTGACAGTCTTCCACTTGAACATCTTAAATTAGCCAAAGCCATATCATACTCTATAGCCATACTTATATAAACAGATCCACTCTTGAATGCTATGTTCCCACCCATTGGAAGACCCTACATAAAGGCGGCATCTCGACAGACTATTCTACCCACCACCTCATTGAAATCTTGTCTCCACTATCTAAATCACTCAAAAAATAAATTCGTTCACAGCTTCTGTATCACCTGACCATTAATAATCTACTCTCCCTACTCAACATAATATCCTCCCTAATCAGACTACCACCACTACTTACTCCATTTTACTGACACAATAAAAACAAACTCTTGATAAGCTAGTCTTTTCTTTATTTCTAAAAATTTAAGAAACATTTGACACAGTCTCTCATCACAAACTGTAAAAAAAAAAAAAAAAAAAAAATCACCACTTCAGGTCTCTTCCCTATCTCTGTATTTTGGTTCCAAAATTACTTAACTAACAGATACTGAGTAGTAAATGGCAGCACAAATACTCTACTTTCCAACCCATAACAGAAGGTATACCTTAGGGATACATACTATGACCTCTTTTGTTTAATATATTTATAAGATACCTATATTCAGCTGCTGCTGTGGTGGTGGTGCTGTGATAGCGTTGTTGCCTCACAGTCAGACATTGTCCTGTTCGATTCTCAGCTAAAGCGTCTTCTGTGTGGAGACATGCGTTAATGGGCGTACTTTCATTGAAGGTTGTGCGTCAGGCCTGGCAAGTCGGTACATAAAAATCTAATGCCAATCATTAGCGGACCGGAGTTCCACTGTGGCGACCCCTAACTGGGAGAAGCTGAAAGATACAACAACCTATATTCAGCTGCTAAACATGCCACATCCATATAAAATAGATGATTATATCCTAATATGCACTGCCCATAACCTACAGCAACTGCAATTTATAAACATGAAGCCTTCACATCTAGTGAATATTGACTAGACAACTTTCAACTCTTACTGACCCTGAAAGAACAAAACTGCTGCTATTTACCTCAAAAACAATTAATCAGAACCAAAACTCCATAAAAATAACCTCATTAAAAAACACAATCATTGAACAGGTGGACCACTCAAAAGTCACTAGGGTAGCAATTGAAAAGAATGTGAAATTCAACCTTCACTTCCATATCGAGCCAAATCATTCCCCCTACAAACAGCAACAGGGAAACCATAGCTAAAACATCTTCTGCCTACCTTCCTGCATGCTGCTTCTTCTCTTCAGAACTGGAACAATGCTACATTAAATAGCCCACTTTGCTACTATCATCCCCTACAGAGCCCACCACCGCCTAGCCCTTAAAATCTGAACTCTTACATTAACAACATCACACTGAACTCCTAATCACACACTCCTTAATGTAGAACCCCGCAACTTACTCTGCACTGAATAGACATGATTCAACAGTACCAATCTAACACAGCTCATTGCTTGAAACACAAACATATGCTAACCATCACTAAACCCTTAAATACAATAGGAGTCTTGCTATAATCTAATACTTTAAGTTCTGAGACACTTTCCCATCCCTCTCAAAACAAGTTGAAAAGTACACTACCTTCAAAATTCAGCTAAGACAATACCTTCAATCCTTCTGGTTATATAGCTATATACCTCCTGGAAAAATTCCTGGATCACCTCCTGCTATTATCTCTTTCTTTTTTACTCCACTTTCTTAATCTACTCTACCAAATAAAGCTCCATAAAAATATCAGCCCTCTCTCTCACTATTCCTACTCCACTTACCTTTCATCACCTAGAAAACCATTTCCTCCTCACCAGTTTAGCTCAGTCTAACAAATTGAAAGAAAAGTAGCTTACAATCCTCCACTAATATCCTCATATTCCACTTCCTTTCTATTTCACAACTGATTCTCAATAGCATTCTAACAGTCTTCACGTACAATATCAAAATACAATACCAACCTAGCAATACTGACATTGATTACTACAAATCACCTTGGTATTGACTTCATATACACTGAGACTATTTACTATTTCTGAACTATGGCAAAATCCATAGTTTTTGTTATCATGTACATGATTGTTTAGTATTTCATGTATTTCAGCAATATAAAATTGAAACTGACTTTGTAATGTTTAACTGTTCAATGTCAAATGTAATCTGGATCTCTCTATGTTATTTATTAGAGCTTTTCTCCCTGAGTCTCCACTGAAAATGGTTCTTGTGCCCAGTTGGACTTCCCCAGTAAACATATGTAAATAAATGTGTGTGTGTGTGTGTGTGTGTGTGTGTGTGTGTGTGTGTGTGTGTGTGTGTGTGTGTGTGTGTGTGTGTGTGTGTGTGTGTGTGTGTGTGTGTGTGTGTGTGTGTGTGTGTGTGTGTGTGTGTGTGTGTGTGTATATAGATAGATCTTCTTTCATAGCCCATATTACTGAATGCAAAAATCCCGAGATGAGAATGATGAAACGTCACAATCCTGAATGTCTGATTTTTCACACAGTAAGTTAACACTTGGCCAAATGTATCGAAACTCACGCTGAGGTAAGTAAAACTCACCTAGGTGGGGGGAGGGTATAGCCCCCACATCTCCCTAACTAAATATACTAATTCTGGGTTCACACTACAGTGGAAAACACGGCAAACTGGCCTCAGCATGAGTTCCAGTTGGCCAAATGTTTACTTATCATGTGTAACATCCAATCCTTGGGATTCTGACCATTTGTCATTGTTGTCTTCGGTAATATGGGCCACGAGATTTAGAAGTAGACCTGTGCATGTGTGTGTTTTATATATATATATATATATATATATATATATATATATATATATACATATACATACACACACACACACACACACACACACACACACACACACACACACACACACTATTTTTGCTCACTCACTCAAAACAGTATGTAAATACAGATCATCTTCAATCACTGTCCTGTTTTATGAGATGTTATAAAATAAAAGCTGCAGAAATTGTAATATTCATACAGCAATAAGCTCAATCTACCATATCTTGGATCCAACAAGGTTGATAGTTATATTTGGTTACAGAGTTTTGTGTCTTAAGCACACCTGAGAGACTGGGCTATCAATAAAATCCATCAGCCTGACCACATGTTGAACATATGGTAAATACCATTTGTATTAGAATTTTTGTTTCTCTTTCCCTTTAATCTTAAGATTTGCAAATCTCTCAAATTCTTATTAAAGTATTCATCTCGGGGGCTCATTCTACTTCCTAGCAATGTCCTCTTTGTCAAAAGAATTGATAATGGCATTTCATGTCTGATTCAAACTTTTTATTCATGAAATCCTGTCAAAATCCAGCAGGAGACAGCTTGACCTTTCCAGGCCAAACTACATCCAAGACGTCCCACGTCTCTCTTTTAAACTGATCTGACTGGTTACATTACCATAATGTACGCAGCCAGTTCCCCTTACTTCCAGAGCCACATCTCCAACAAACTATAGGTAGGCTTGATAACACTGACCTGATTAGACATATAAAGGTATTAGTAAAAACACGACCCAATCATCTTAAATTGTCTACATTTATTAGCATACCTGGATTAACAATGAAATAGTCTCTTCACTTACCCTGATTTAAATGTAACTCTGGGGCTTCCTTCCAAACTAAAATCAGCCCATTATATGTCCTCACTTTTCAAAGTATAACTTTATACAGTTTACAAAGTAAATGGTATATCAAGACCTGTTCTTTGTCCTAATTGTGAAAATAGTCAGTCTTGATCACTGAAGCAAAGGAGCTAAATTTAAATTCTGCTCTCAATATATCAGTATTCTGCTCTCAATATATCAGTTAAGTGACATACAGACGATATTCTCAATATATCAGTTGTGCCATACTGAAGATAATCTTCCTCTCTGTGATTTAATCACAACCTAAAAGGAACTCTGATCAGAATGTCATCATTTTAATTTCAGACTATTATTTATCACACTGTTGACTAAAGATACACCATAAAATATGTTCAGTTTTGTAATGCTTTATTTACAAGTATTCAAAATATAAGTTATTGCAGACAACTGTGATTTTAAAATGAGTTATCCATTTTCTTAACTTGCAGCACTACAATGTGATCTTTCCATTCTGATACACCAGTTTACCTATTAAAATAAAGCTCTTCCTAGAGTATATGATTTCTACATATGACAAACGCCATCTGCAGAAGTAAAATTAAAAGTAGTAACATGAATACCAAGTGATAGAAAGACACAAAATGATGAAAGACAGCATCCAGGTGTGCATAACACGGCATCAGGAGAAGGAAGTGAATAGTGGAGACAACGCTATGCTAAACTTGACACAGTCTGCATAGTATGGGCGGTAGTCAAAGCCAGTTAGGCAAATGTGCTGAGGCTATCCACGATTTAGGTGGATGAGTGCAGCTGAACTGCGATATAGATGCCATTTATGCCATTGTGTAATTACCTCGAATTTGCTTATGCAAATGTGTACATAATGACATGTAAATGAGGAGTAATGCATATCTTTGTATGCTAATGAAATACGTTTTATACTATTTGCAATTCACAGTCAAATCTTCCTGCTTTTCTGCGCTGGTCGCATATATGCTATATGAAGAGAAGCCTCACCAAATCTATAAGAGATGCAAATCATCGAAAATGGTTTCACTTGCTGCTAGGTTTGCTATTTCTAGGTCTAAGTTGCTTGTCCTGACTGGTCCAAAAACTAGGTTCTCGCTGGTCAAGAAGGCAAAAATATAAGCAGAGAATAACTCATTATAACTTTGATAATCAGGAAATCCTTGATAAGTTCAGAGTGGACAGGGACATTATAAGAGTCTTAGTGGGTATGTTTGACCCTCATAGGAGCACTAGAGAAATGAGTGGACTTCCTATCCATGTGGACCCAAAGGTATGTATAGCCTTTACTATATTTGCTATGGGAACCTTCTAGAGACAGACTGGGGACATGTTGGAGATCCCACAGGCTTCTGCCTCAAGGATACTGCAGCAGATCCTGGATGTACTCTTGGCACATGTGGATTAGTATATCTATTTTCTGGTGTCTTATCAGAACCAATTAATAACTATGTGTGTCTTTTATGGGCGGGCTAGAATGTTTCCCTGAGGTACTAAGTGTGATGGACTGTACCCATATTGTTATGGTCCCTCCTGGTCCGTAATAGGAAGGGCTACCATTCCATCAATTGCCAGGTAGTGTGTGATGTGTGGTGGTGCATCACCAGTGTCTCTGCCCAGCATCTTTTTTTTTTTTCGGTGATGCTAGACACACTGGAGCCATGGCTCATGCCACCAGAAATATAAGTGGAGCTGCAGAAGATACATATAGCACTTCCCGTTCCCAGATCTGTGTTGTCAATGAGAGGGTCTTTGGCCTCCTGAAAAGCAGTTTCTGGTGCCTGGATGAGTCTAGTGGTGCCCTTCAGGATGACCCAGCTACTGTATGCAGGATGTTTACTGTGTGTTGCATTCTGCATAACAAGATCATGCAATGGTCTGGTAGTGAAGTCACCCATACTGTCACTGCAGTCAATAGTTCCACTCCAAATATGAGAATGATAACCAGCCGGCAGCAGTAGTAAGGGACCCCATGCAGTAGGTTCATGTATGGCATGCGGCTGAGCAGGAAAATAGGTGGCACCTAGTCCACAACTATGGACCATGATATTCAGGTTAGTGTTTCCTTTATTGCAAAAACACATACAATATAACTGATGCTTGCAGTGATATCTGTGGGCTATGCTGTGTGGTGCATGGTTTGCAGTCACTGTTCATCTGACATGCCCTCTTATTTTAAAATATTTTTTTTTACTATCCTTTACTAAAGTTACTCATACTACTGCTACTTAAAGTCATGTTTTAGTAACTTTACCCATATTACTGCTACTTGAAGTCATGCCTGAGAGCTCAATGACTCCTGCTGTTGTAAGGCATGATATAAATCATAAGTCAAATTTTTGTCTGCTTTGATGAAAAAATTCTGCTTTACTGATTACTTAATTATACATACGTAATGAATTTTGTCAACAGTGAAATACTTCCCGAGTTAATGCATTGCAAATTTAAGTACTGCTTTTTTATATTATGCCATTTCTTGCTAGATTATTCTGTGATATTGCACATCAGATTCATTTTATGCTGTCATATACAATAATTTCTGACTTCAGAAAACGGAGAAAATTACCACCATTTGTGCAGTAGGGAGGGTTAAGTGGCAGCAGTGTAGGATAACATGTCAGGATACCCATTTTAATGTGTTATTTGCTTATGATATATTTCTCCCGAACATTTTTGTGCATTACTACTTTTATGATGTAGGTAACTGCCACCTGTAGGAATAGCAATTCATGTAGCATTGTTTTTGTCTACCTTTCATTGATGGTGTACATCCTAGTTTTACAGAGATGAAGCAGCATTCTTTTTTGTCGACCTTTCATTGATGGTGCACATATTAGTTTTACAGGGATAAAATGCAAGCATTTGCAAACATTCTCAACCCCCATTCCAGTTAGACAACTGTGTTTTTTAAGCTGATTCCCCGTAGTTCAAGATAAAATGAGTCATGTGAATCATACACATCTTCTATAGATAAGCTAGGTGATGTTGAAAGTGATTTTCAGGACAGGCTACCATAAGAACTGTAGGGTGAGTCAGTTGGATGCCATAACCTACTTGATGCAGGTGATCCTGTTGTCACTAACCTGACAGTGATCATAACCTCAAATGTGAGGTTCTGCTAGGTGCAGATGAACGCTGACATGGCCTGTGTGAAATACGTTGTGCTTGTTCACCTTCACTACTAATATTACTGTCCTGAGAAGCAATGGCATTATCATGTGATCTCTCCCCACATGTCCAGACAGTAGCTTGTCCCCTGCCCCTTGCAAGGCTGAGTTCAGCTGGACTCTGGTATGTCGTAACTAGTGTATGAATGGAGGCGGCCACTGATGCTTGGTGTGCCACCATACTACACATCAGTGTGATCACGGCATTATCCATACTCTCCACCATTTCCAAGTAGTGCTGAAAATCATCACATACCCTGGAGAGTACTCTGACCATTTACAGCTGATTCTCTGTGGTAGTGCTCTGAGCCCTAACAATGTCACGGCACATTTCAAGTTCAGCAACTAATGTTTTGCATGTTTCCTGCGGTAGCTGTAAGAAATTCCTGCTCTTGGCTCCCCTTTGTAAAGGTGACACTGTCAATACTGTTACCTCTGAATGCCTGTCATCATCCTCAAACTGTTCCTCTAGGTTTGGAAATACTGGAGTAGAGGTGCAGGGGTGTTCCTCTTGTACAAATGTGAGTAGTATATCAGCTTGTGTTTGACTTTATGATGCAGTATCATTTTCTGCAGAATTACTAATTATTTGGGCTGAGATATGTTGCCATTAAACTTGGGGACTGCATGAGACTTTCCTCAGGCTGTCTCATAAATTTAACTATGTTATCATCATCATCTGCAGCAGTAGCTATCTATTCTGCTGATATCATCCAAATTTATTGGTATAGATGAACTTTTTGTTTCTGATGCTGATCCTGTAATAAATATTTGAAAGCATTAATAATAATGGAATAGCATACAGTACTCACAAGGGGGTGAGTGGAACCCTCACCATTCATAATGCCTTCATTTACATTCTTTGCTGATGTACAAGGTTCACCTAATAATTGTCAAATGTAATGTATTTACTTATAACATTCCTTGTAAGCATTCACTTCTCTATATACATGCATATTACTGATTGTAAACCAACCTTCATGAGCACATGGGTGTTACATTGGTAAGATGAAGCAGTGCCCACACCACCTCTAATTATTCCTGTTCCATCATCTCCTGTGTCATAGTCATCCCCTCAGATGGATCAAAGGTATTCCTCATCTGGTGTTAATTAAATAATATTTGGAGACCCCCCACCACCACCACTGTTAGATTTCTGCCACATTCAAGGTCATGTTCCTCTTGGCTTATCTTGACCCCCCTTTACCGAAGTTTCCCACATGTCCTAAGTGCTGTCATGAGGATATGATTTTCCTGCTGGCTGAAGTTACCCTTTCTCTGTTTTCATCCCTTATTTTTCATCATTACTACATGTGAAAAAGGGCCACAGTCAGAAAGTGTGATGATACTGCTTTGACGTAATGAGCTTTCAATGTATCTCAATATAGCTAAGGAAAATTGCTATATATTACTTACAGTTCCTTCAAGTAATAAATGCAGTCACTTTGTCACAAAAAGCACCCCTGCCCTTGTCATGTACTTATAATACTGCCACCTGTTTATTTATCACTAACACTCCAAAAATCTCCAGTTCATCACACATGCCTGTTGATATCCTTAGCACTGCAGAGCTTCAGATGTAATTTACTGCATTTATGCCCATGTAGTAGCAATCAGTAAAGTATACCACAGTAATGACCATTTTCTGTCATCAGTAACCATTTCAACTGCTGCTGTCAAGAAATCCAACATCCAAATAGCACAAATCTAACAATATGTCACTGATATATTAACATGCATATTACATATATAAAATCATTAAATATAACTCTTAATTCAATAATGAAATAATATTTTAAGTGTTTCTTATTAAATTATGATTTTTTTAAAATATTACCTTACTGTAATAAGTCTGCGATATTCTAATGTATTTGACACCTTTCTGTGATATTGTCGAATCAATGTGGTGCTGCTCAACTTATTGGTGAAAATTCAGTGCAATTCACACTTGTTATATGCAAATCAGGCTAAATTAAATTCATCTCTGAATTGTAGTAGCATGCAAATGCATCCCAAGATGTATAGGCAATTTTTGTTTTTTTTGCTGATCATGAAATTGTGACCAAAGTAACATGAATGCATATCAGACAAACATGGACACACTGAAGGCGGCTCTGCAGTCTGCAGCACTCTGCAGCAGTCCAAAGCTTGCCATGGTAACAAGAGAATGGAGTCATCTTATTTTCAAATGTGCAGCAATCTGAAGTGTATTCCTTACCCACACCCTAGCACCTCAAACAAATCATAACTTCTTAACACTTAAAAATAGCATACATAGTGACATTTATTTCCTTCCCCCCAAAAGGAAAATTTAAAAGAAAAATTCTGCTGCACTACATGAAACATACTGGTGTTATAGCACAAAAAAAAACTTGACCATTGAGCATTAGCAGTAACAATAATTAATCCTATATTTCCCTTTTAATCAAGCATAGAAGGCAAAGGCAAATGGCTTTCTTTTCTATTTGAAAAAATGGGGGGAGGGGGAGTCTATCCCTGACAAAAACTTAATGGTCATCCTCTCCTACCGCCTCCATCCTCTTGATGATTCCTTTGTCTGTTTTCCTCCTCGTTTATATCCCCATTTTTAATCTTTCTTTTTTCCTCTTTTCTATTCTTTAAAAAAAACATCAGGGTGTCCACAAAAAGATACTACTATACAAAACATCATAAACCCTTTTTCTTAAAAAAAATAAATTTTAAGCACTCCTCAATCCTCAGCTTTCCTTAAATGTTTTGAGCCTGACTGCACTTAGCCACACTTACCATCAATATTCAGAAAAAAAAAGTTACAGGAACCTTCAGGCTTTGGCAAAGTAATATGCAACTTTGTAATGCTGAACTTTACATAATTTAATCTTTTATGAGAAGTGGCTGTGTTTTCAAAAGACTTCGCTCATCCATATTCATCTCAAATGACTTTCGCTAATCTTATTTGTATCCGTGTAGCACCACTGTTCACATATAACTGTAAGTCATTTGCAAAGTGCCTGACTGTAGATTATGAATACTGGTCTATATTTCTACAAGGATGCAATCTCAGAGCTAAGACTCAAGTTCCCACCACAAGTCCAACATACTCTTGATGTCTGTTACATGAGACAGAATCCTCAGTGCAAACTAGTTAAATAACTCGCCTCTACTAGGAGCTTCTGGTCCAAGTAGACCTTGTGGTTACTTCAGTTGTAGAAGTCCGTGTCCCAAGTACAACAGATAGCTTCATATGACCAGGTGTGGGTGGCTGGCATAAAAAAAAGAAAAAAACACAGACTGCAACCCCTGGGTAGCAGTTGGGGCATGCCTCCTCTAGCCCCTCCTCATCCTGTACTGCATGAGCAACAGAGTCCATTTTAACAGAAAACGAGCACAGAGATTGCAGGAAACCTGCTCAGCACTAGACTGTATCTTCAGGACATAGTGATGCTACTCTAGTAATTGTGTGTTTGTGGCAATGTTTCAACGTATGCCAAGGGCTACACAGAGGAACCCTCAGCCAGTCCATCTGTGAACGCATCTTCAAATTGCCACTTTCTACGAAGTTTAAAGTGGAGACTTCAGAAAGCAGGACTGGAATACTGATACCGGCTACAGTTATTCACTTTTTGCTCCTCCCAGAGAGAGAGAAAGGGGCAATGGTGCTACACATGTTGTTTGTTAATACCTTTCAACTCAAGCAGAAAGCTCATAATTAATGTTTTTCATTCCCAAAGCAGAACTCTACCCAAACCACAACCATCCTTCAAACATCACTAAGCAAAATTTGCAAATTCATATCCCACCCAAGTAAGCTACAGCATCACTGTTATTTAAAAAAGACAAACTGTCTTCTCATCAGGACACATGCCATGGTTTACCTATCCAGCTTAACTTTTTAACTCCTGCAATTAGACTTCTGCTCCTCATCACTACCCCTTAGAGCCATTAACAATGAAGTCCAAACCTTAGACTAAATCCTTCACCTTCCAGCAATTAGAAATGTTTTAGTAAAATTGCCCCTAGCTAACTGAAACCAAGTAACAACAGATATCAGAATGGAAAAAAGTACACAGATGTTTAAATTATTTCCATTAGTCTACCTTGCTAATACTTTTGAATGCCAGTGCTTCAAAGATAATGGATAAATCCATCAACTTCTGAAAGCCATATCTTATTTTCTAATGTATGTAATTTGTCAGACTTGATTAAAAGTCTTATACATCTGTACTACTTAACCAGTCTGGCTCACATTTCTCTGTGGTACTATAATACTATATATGCTATATAGTTTAAATACCTGTAATCCTAATGTCCCCTGATTACATACATGTCATGTTAATGCTTGTACATTTATAACGCTTGCACCCACTCACCATTGTGACATCTACCTACTTTATACTGTATTGAACATACCTAAATATTAAAGTGTATGCGAATCAGGCTGGGGCATAGTTTGAATCTGAAATGAAGATTAATGTTTCTCCACTCAACTCAAAATGTGTAATATGATTATTTGTAGAACATAAAAAAGACATTTAATGTTGATGACTACATTTTTGGTGAAAAAAGGAAATACCACAAAGCTGAATTCTTCCTGTATCATTTTTAACAGTATCCGTTAGACCGTAAAGCCTCCCTTCTGCCATTTCATTGGCCCCTTTATTTCTATTGGTTTGAGAGTCCTTTGTTTTACTTATTCCCTTGAGGGCAAGGGTCAACACCAGCTGGGAGTGTGTCATCATCTCCACAGTTTTTTTTTCTTTCTTAAGGCCCTAGTGTTCCCAAAAGTTTGCCCTCAAAATGATCAGTGGGTTAGCATGCAATGAGTTGTCATGATGTATGTAACTGCCTATTTTCCTATGTAATCAAAGGTCCTGTCCCACCCCCACATTTGTACTACATAATCCCAACTCTCCACTGGGAATTCCACTGCACAAGTCTGGGCAGGCGTATGTCCCCCAGACAGAGACAGGCGGAAATGTATCATCCCTCTCCTCCCACTGACCAGCTCCACAAAGTGCCCAAACTGCTAAGAGAAATCAGACTGCATGGGCTATGGGCAGGGTTTCATCCTTCTAGGCCAGTTGAGCTGGCCAGTGTCAATTTCTTGAAGACCTGCTCTGTAAAGTAATCACCTATGATTTTAACATTGCTGGTATGCAGATCAGAATTATCATTTCAAGTAAATGTTTTTACCTTTGTAACCCCTCAAGAAAAACAAATGCATAAGGTTAATTTACTACTGCCACAGTGTAAGGTCAAAACAAAATAGTTACTACAAAATCAAAATTGAGAAGTTGTAAGAAAATTTCATGGAACTATATCATGATTAGTCAAGATAAATATATGAGCAGAAGGCATCAATTCCTTTTACCCACAATTTTCATTAAGATCTGCTGTAATAAAGCAAAGGGAATACTGCAGAAAACAACCAATAAAAAGACAGTAAATAAGGAAAAAGGAGGAAAGAGATGCACATACTTATTTGTTTTTATCCTGCTAATAACCAGAGTACTTTGTGGTTCACTCCAGTGACTACGTAGGCAGAATACAATAAAAGGCAACTACAGGTATCTCAAAAGTTGGCAAAAAATAGGCTGCCAGTCTTTTTAGCTATCATTCCCTGCATAGATACCTGAAAGTGTAATTAACCATAAACAGAGATCATGGTGTTTACTGATTTCCATGGCATCCCCTAAATGTGACAGCTGGAAAGCCAGGTCACTCTCAACCCTTCAAAGTGCTGCCTAAATTTCTGTACAAAGGAAGGTCTCAGGAGATCAAGAACCATTATAAATGTGAAACCCTTATTTCCTTGACATTAAAACAAGTCCCCTTGCATACTCTTTTGTCTATGCAGGCAGCCAAAAATTCCAATTGTTTTCTAAGGAAGGGCTGGTTCAATCAGAGGCCACGCCCATGATCCATACAAGTACTGTCTCATGAAATAAGTCTTCTACATGCCTCAGTAGCTAGTAGGAAAACAACTGCAATCATATCATGAGACATTAACTGTGCATCACCTGTCTCCATTAACTCGCATTTAGTCAATCATACAAAGTAATTTTGTGAGAATGTCTGCTATTCATATCTCATAGTCAAACAGCAATATGGAGGAAAATGTTTTCCAGATATCAGACTGTTCCCCTCAGAATTATGGTTCTATGCTATCTAGCAACTAGAAGGACAGAAATTAAAGCTACAATCTCACCTGTATTTGTGATCCAGTACTGGAAATTGATCATAAAACAACTCTTCTATATTATTCAAAAAAAAGATACATGGACGATATTCATTAACCTAGAAAACAAACAGTCTGTCAGTTCTTTATTGCTCCTAAATATACATAAAGCTTAATAACTTTTATTTTCAAGTAAATGTTAAGACATAATGCTTAGATTTACCTCTTTAAACAATTTCTGAATTTGCAGAAGTATACTTAGGTCAGATTTACCACGAAACCGTTCACAGTTCTTCATGACAAACTGCACATTCAACTGTCTTGCTATGCACTCATTTATTAGTGCATGCATAAGTGTTCTTTTCCCAGTACCCATAGGGCCATAAAACAAGCATGCACTGTGAAAAAAGGGAAAAGGGAATAAAATATTAAGCATAATCTGAGAAAAAGGAAATGGTGAAACATGTTAAGTACGGTCTATCAAAAAAGAAAAAGAAAATGGGAAACAATGTTGAAGTATAACTTATCTCTCTTAAAGTCAAATAAAATGTTATCTGTTATCAGTTATCATGCAGACAGCCTCTGCTTAAACAGAATACATATTCATAATTTCAGTTTATGGAATTAGACTAACAATTACAATAAAACTGATATGAACAGATCCACAGAACTGTCCTGCTGAAAAAAAATAAAGCTAACACCATTTGTAAAATAAGTTTACCTGATTCATGTTTTACTAAGATCAAAATATATTCCTTTATCCATAAGAAATTTGACTAAAAGTCAGAATTTTAATATTTAAAAAAATGACCCCTTCTTTTGGAGAAGTAACAGAAAGTCAGTGTGTTTATCATTTACAAATTATTCCCTTCTGTGTGATAATTTTGATAGAAAGTTATAGAGGAAGGCAGTGGGCACTTTTTTTCTTCAGTTTCAAGGGGCTTAACTCAGTTCCACTATGAAAACTAACTTCTGGAAAGCTAATGTGCCAAAGCGATAAAAAAATCCTCTTCATCTATGTTTTCTACAGTTGGCCAATTCTCTCTGCACCCTTGATGTGGCGGCAAGCCCTCTAGCCCTCCCCCCAAACTAATATATACCAACTCCATAGTTGCACAAACTCCAAGAAGGTAAAAATCTCCCTAATCAATTGAAACATTGCCAGGCACACATTTAGAAACTACATTGACAATGATTTTCTATGGGAAACTGCATTTAGTGTTATGCCATTTGTCGTTTTTTTCTGCATGTTCCCCCTCAAGCATGTATAGTGGAGCTGTCTAACTCAGGTAAAACCGCTTCTACAATTTTTGGAACACTAAAGTAAGTGTCATCTATTTACTACACTATTTTATGTTATCGTTTTATGTAACTCTTAAATGTGTATTACATAACTGGCTCTGTTTGCACTTTTTCCAGTGATTTTTTCTTTCACCTTCTACATGTAGTCTAGACTTTCTAAGTGGTTCAAACAATTTATTTTTCATTTTGCCTTACTGCACGGTATTATTTTAAGTGAGTTACATTATTTTTACCTGATTTCTACTACTACTTACAGTTTCTTACATTTGCTTTGTTAATTATTTTTATCATTCCTGCCTCCATTTTTCTTGTGTCTATACCTTCTTTTTATCTGTATTAGTATACTGAACTGCACTGAGTTTTTAAAATACTTACTATGTGTTTCAAGAATGCTTTAATTCTGGCATTTATATATTGCATTTTACTGTTTAAACCAGCTTAAGTTGTAGAATTAAACCTTATCCAGTTAGTTCTAAAACAGACAAGTACCTGATGTGTCACTGAAATATTTAATCAAAAACCATAGCACTTTCATCACAGAACAAACTACCAGGACTTCTTCAGATTTAAAACCACTTAATACATCAGCAGCATTTATTCACACTAACATCCAGTCATTGCAAAATAAACTGTGCAATTAATAAACCACATAATCAGGTATTTATGATGGAATTGGGTAAGTTGATTAAGATGTTTGTAGATAGGAGTTACCCTTTGTGTGTGTGTGTTAATGGAAATCAAAGTGAGATTCTTGTGGGTAGGGGAACAAGGTTTGCCCTTGTTTTAGGAGTTAGTAATATCCACCTTATAGCAATGTTGGCAGTAGCATAGTAGACTAAATTAGTCTTAAAAAGGAGCAGTGGTGGTTCCCTACAATAGAGATATCTCCACACTTGTCCAAATACTTAAGAGGACTTGGAATTTGACCTTCACCTGGAGGTGAAGGCGAACTTAGATGATTCACCTCAGGTTACGTATATTCGAGACAAAGATTTTAAGTACTGTTTGGAAACAGGGAGGTTAACACAGGGAAATATACATGGTCAAAAATATCAAAATGTGTGCAATATAAATATTGCAAGTGCATTAATGATGGATCATATGTTTGTGTTGAACGTTATAATAAAATGATTGGCTGCCCAGGGAGATGCAGCTGTAACAACTCATGGGTAGTATATTTAGCTACCTGAACCTCATGGTTATTTTGTGTAGTAGAACCATCAGGGGACTTAAGGATATAATATAGGAAGTGAAAAATAAAAAAAAAGTAATGCCTTATACAGACATTTGATAAAATGCAATGATTCTAAAAGATTTACCTTTTTTTGTTATTGATAAAACAGTCCAAAATGAGAGGGGTGAGGATAAATATAATGTGCTTGAAAAAAAAAAACAAGATGATTTGGCAGTTGCGTCTTAATGACTGTAGAAATCCAGATCTAAATGACTTTTCTATATCACTTTATATATATATATATATATATATATATATATATATATATATATATATATATATACATACATATATATATATATATATATATGTGTGTGTGTGTGTGTTTTGGATCAATTATAAATTTATAAGCTATTTTGTAATACAGAGTTTGAATTTTTGTATTTTGTTTTTATATCAGTAAGATTAAGAAATGGTTTTATGTGGTTAATCAATTGCATAATTTATTTTGCAGTGACTAGATGTAAGTGTGAATAAATCCGTCTGACATATGATGTGGTTTCAACTCTGAAGAGCTCCTGGTAGCTTGTTTTGGGACAAAAGCATTAAGGTTTTAGACTAAATATTTCAGTGATACATCATGTACCAGTGTGTTTTTTGTTTTACTGGTGACACCCCTGTTTGAGTTCTTACCCAGTTAGCTTGTTGTTTAGCGTTAAGAAAAAACAATGGGCCATGCATTAAGTGCTGACCCAGAATGGCGAGTGATGTGGTTGTGAAAGGTCCAGTGTTCTTCTTTTTTACCTCAAACTGTTACTGCTATCAGATAAATCAAAAGTAACTCTAACCTGTGGAACTTGTTTAACTTTCTTACTTATGTAATCTCTGTAAACAGTCTGTTTGTAATATGTAATGCTGGTATTATGTAATGCTGTATCTGCTTACCCTTGGAGCTTTTCTCCCCAGGCCTCTGCTAAAAATGGACATGCATCCAGTCAGACTATCCCGGTCAACAAATGTAAAATAAAATAAATAAATAAATAAAATAATCTGCAGTGTTCTCCATTATTGCAAAAAGGTATGCCTCAAATGTCCCTGATTCTGTTTAATATCCCTCATCTGTTTTGCAATGTCATCATAAAATGTTTGATTTTCTAGTAAACCACTGAGAATTGCAGTCCCTCACTGATATCAGCCATTAAGACTTTTATATATGTTATTGTTCAGAAAATGCATGTTGATTTAAAACCTGCTCTTCTTTTAACTCTTTGCATGAAATATGAGTAATATTTAAAACTGTCACAAATGTAGACCTTTTTCACCCTATATTTTAAGGTTTGTTCCTGTTTCTTGAGCAAAGAAGTTGAGAGCTCTTGTTCGGAAGCCAGTTTAACATTATGCCTATCCACTAACAGCTCATTTACTTGAGTAATACTGGATTTACAATAAGAACACTAATTATTTATTCCAATCAACATGTACATTTCAGAATATTAATGAGGTTTTACTATATAATTAAGCTGACAGAGGATCACAACTACCTGGCTCGATGTCTAAAACCAGGAAGACTAATCCAGAAGACTGTTTTGCCTTGAAAGCCTGAATGAATTAGGTTAGACTAAATATATAAATACACTGTCAAATTATCAAAATTTAACCATAAGACCTCACTATGTGCAAAGAGTGTCAGTTTAAGGACCTGTACTGTTATCCAGTGCTTCATCATTCAATATTGCTGGATTGGATTCCTTCAGCCAGATCACTTAAAGTGATATTATTCCAGCATTACTGATGAAATGGATCCCTGTGGATCACTCCACCACCCTTGTTAACCTTTTTTTAAATATGCTACTCTGCTGTGTTGCTGAATAGTTGTGAACATGGTGTTGTTTTTAATCAATTTTTACTAGATGCTTGTGATTTGTTATAATTAATTAGATGGGCGTTTTTTAAATTTTTAATTTTGGCGCCTTTTTTAGTATATATACTTGATAGATACATAGCTATTTGTAAAGGTCTGAAGAAGCTTAATAAGCGAAAGTGCTTACCTACATCATCAATAAATTCTTTGTTACCCTTCGTTTGGAAGATTGGATTATTTTAGCAATAAGTGGACTTTGTGTTTGGGCTTCAGTTTCATCTACCCCTTCATTGTTTTGCTCCTGTATGTGTTTTTACTACTTTTTTTAAATATGTCAGCATGTCTTTACATTATGTAGCCATTCTATTTAATTTTATCTTTATCTTTGTCCGCCTTTTTTTCTAGGGCATTCTCTCCACACATAGCTAATACATGAATTAATTTTGCACAAAATTTATAGTTGATCACTTACAATCATGCTCTTATTAACAGGCAATTAATTTCCTTTTCACAAGTTACAACAAATAATTTAATTCATTTCTTGAAATTACTTTCTTTTCAGTCACTGAAAGGCTCCAAAGACAATATTGTTATTTATTTATACAGGAAGGAATTAGAGCATTATATAATATTGTCTAATTGGATAGTTTAAATGTGTCCATCTTAAAAAGATTACATAACATGATTGAAAATATATTCCAAAATTCAAAAAAGGAATCTCTTATGGCAGCTAAGGACTCGTGGAAAAAGACAAAACAAAAGATGATACAAAAACTGAGAAATTGGAAGCTCTGTTCTACGGATATGGGTAGGCAAGATACAAACAGTCAAATGTTTTTAGCCCCTTCACTTTTATACACAGGTCAGGCATATTTTTAAGAACCAGAAGAAAAGTTGTGGATAGCAATTAATAAAGAGATGAGGATTTTACCTGGGAGAGGAAAACAGCAAGAGTGAAGAAGGATACGTAAACTGATCCTTCCGTACAACATGGTGGTTTGGGATTACCTGATTTGAAAGGATATTTCAGAGCTACACTGTTAAGGCTCCTATACATAGCATAAGCAGAAAGCTATAATTCAAAGTGGAAAGGGATGATGATAAATTGGGGAGAAAGCTCAAGAAACAAGGAGAGTCTGGGATTTTGGATGCAGATCCTTAATGAGAATAACAACAACTATACAAAATATTAGATTCATAAAGTAGCAAAAAGTATACTAAGAACAAAGCCAACACGGGAATGGAGAAAGGAAATTCTGCCAATAGGCATGACTGCAATTAGGAGTACAGACAATAGGCAAGAGGGGGATGGAATTTACTGAAGAATATTGGCAAAGGAACCAAGGTATTGGGAGCAAACAATTAGAGAGGGCAAATGTAATAATGCAATGGAAAGAGGCCAGGAATTTATTTGAACTTCAGGCTAGAAAATGCCTTCGCTGTCAAGGCTTGATATCAGAGTACAGTCAAAAAGAAAGGAATAGCAGAATCCCAAGCAAAAAAAGAAAAAAAAAACACTGGCAGAGTATTTGGTAGAATTTAGAAAACAAGTTGCTGTTAAAAAGGGATCATTAGTAGAACATATAAAAATATTGCATGATAACTATAAAAATCAATCAGAGGAGGTTAGAAAGGGCTGGGAAGAGAGAATGATAAGCAGTTTACAAAGAAACAATGAGGGGATATATATATATATATATATATATATATATATATATATGACTTCCAAAGTCTAAAAGATTTAGGATCTTTGCCTGGAAGTATTTACATAAGTATTTTTACACAAGTAGACTCCAAAAAAATGTCTTCAATTAGACAGCAAATATTGGAGGTGTGATGGGGGTGGAAGGTTGAGAGCTATGCATCCCCTAACAGTTTGCGCATAGTCTGTGGCAGTTGCCCCCTTCACCCCACCCTATTTATGCCTCTTGAACTACATGCAGAAGTCAAGATGTGAGTGATTTTGTTGTTTTAACAAGTTTGAAAGAAAATGTTTTTATAAGTACAACCATTAATGCCTCTTTTATGCTGAAGAAAAATCTTATATTCTAGATTTTGAGCTAAAAAGGCAACCACATAATCTCTTACCCAGTGTTTAGCCCACATATGCATTTTATTTAGGTAGTAATATTCAGCTTCCACACCAGCTAAAATGTCTTTTTTTGTGTCTTAAGCCCTTGTTATAATCTGACCTCCTCTGTAAAAAATAAATCCTATAAATGCATAACTAATACCACTTATGTGTGTCGTTTAGTGCTCAGAAAGCCATCGATATGTATTTATTACTATTACATAGATGATGTTCAGTATTTAGAAAGCCTTCAGAGCATGACAAATTTCAGAGTCTGATTTAGATGAAAGCAACAGTATACTGTAATGCAACAGGTGAAAATAGCAGCACTATAAATGGAATAATTTAAGGCAAGACATCATCTGTGTCCAAGTTAAAAAAAAAATCTCAAAACTTGAATTTCAGAAATTAAGTTTGTATGTGTTTTGCATAGATCCTACAAGAAAGTGCTGCTCTGTGAGGAACACAGGTAAGATGACAGGAAACCTTTTTCTCAACCTCCACTTAAGAGAGACTAAGAATGTCTTAAATGGAAGCTGGTTTCTTTGGTGTTAAATGACAGGTCACAGATTTAATACCATAGTAGAGTAGTGGAAGCTAGGTTAAGAAGGGAGGTGATGATTAGTGATCAGCAGTATGGTTTAATGTCAGGAAAGAGCACTACAGATGTGATATTTGCTTTGAGAGTGTTGATGGAGAAGTACAGAGAATGTCAGACGGAGTTGCATTGTGTCTTTGTGGATTTAGAGAAAGCATATGGCAGAGGAGTTGTGGTATTGTATGAGGAAGTCGGGAGTGTCAGAGAAGTATGTAAGAGTGGTACAGGATATGTATGAGGGTAGTGTGACAGTGGTGAGGTCTGCGGTGGGAGTGACGGATGTATTTAAGGTGGAGGTGGGATTACATCAAGGTTCAGCTCTGATCCCTTTCTTATTTGTAATGGTGATGGACAGGTTGACAGACGAGATCAGACAGGAGTCCCCGTGGACTATGATGTTTGTAGATAACATTGTGATCTGTAGTGAGAGTAGGGAACAGGTGGAGGAGACCTTGGAGAGGTGAAGATATGCTCTAGAGAGAGGAGGAATGAAGGTCAGCTGGACTAAGACAGAATATATGTGTGTGAATGAGAGGGAGGATAGAGGAATGGTGAGGATGCAGGGAGTAGAGATGGCAAAGGTGGATGAGTTTAAATACTTGGGATCAACAGTTCAGAGTAATGGTGAGTGTGGAAGAGAGGTGAAGAAGAGAGTACAGGCAGAATGGAGTGGGTGGAGAAGAGTGTCAGGAGTGATTTGTGACAGACAAGTACCAGTAAGAGTGAAAGGGAAGGTCTACAAGAGGGTAGTAAGACCAGCTATGTTATATGGGCTGGAGACAGTGCCATTGACAAAAAGGCAGGAGTCAGAGCTTCACGTGGCACAGTTGAAGATGTTAAGATTTGAACTGGGTGTGATGAGGATGGACAGGATTAGGAATAAGTATATTAGAGGGTCAGCCCAGGTTGGAAGGTTTGGAGACAAAGCCAGAGAGGCAAGATTACATTGGTTTGGACATGTGCTGAGGAGGGATGCAGAGTATATTGAGAAAAAGATGCTAAGGATGAAGCTGCCAGGTAACAGGAAAAGAGGAAGGCCTAAGATAAGGTTTATGGATGTGGAGAGTGAGGACATGCAGGTGGTTGGTGTGGCAGAGCAAGATGCAGAGGACAGGAAAAAATGGAAACAGTTGATCTGCTGTGGCGACCCCTGACAGGAGCAGCTGAAAGAAGAAGAAGTAGAGTCAAGGAAGGTGAGTTCTATTTTTTTCTCACTTCCCCTCTTTTATCTGAGTTATGCAACTTTGTGTTCTCTATATACATAGGTGCATACACTGAGAGAGAAAGAGAGTGGCAGAGTGCTTTTACTGAATGATTTGTGTGGATCAATGTGTGTGTGTGTGTGTGTGTGTGTGTGTGTGTGTGTGTGTGTGTGTGTGTGTGTGTGTGTGTGTATCTTTAAGAAGCTATCTAAGGGCTTGCACAAGTGTATAAATACTGAGCACGTGCGAGCCTGACTGCCATTTTGTAGTAAGCTGTCAGTTTGTTGATATTTTATAATGCTGCTATCCATCCTGATGTGTTTCTAAGTAATAAAGCATCTAAACGAATTACCCTGCCTGTATGTCATTTATCTTAGAGGATGAGCAACATGGTGTCAGAAGTGGCATGTCTAAAGGGACATGGTGTCAGAAGACGCATGGCTAAAAAGACTTGTTGCTAGAAACAGTTCCAGTTCCTCCAATTTAAGTCTGAGAGACATTCGGTTGGTATTGGAGGAATATATTGGAGTAGATCATCCCTACCCCATGTATAATTTGCTAAACATGTCAGAAATAAATTTCAGACATTAAAACTTACTCAAATAATTTCTTATTCGCAAAATATGAAATGAAGCATACAGAATAAAGTGATATGTCCAATATTAATAAAAATATTCAAATTAGTATGGAAAATGTTTGAAATAAAGTTCAAATTGCATAAAATGAATAAAATAGAAGGGAACAACCACATATTTCGCTAAGCATGTATTTTTCGTATTAAAGATATGTATTTATTTATTTATTTATTTCACATTTGTTTACTGGGTAAAGTCTGACTGGACTGGATTGCCCATTTTCAGCAGAGACCCAGGGAGAAAAGCTACAGTTACAAATCATTACAGATGCAAAATACAGAAATTACATCAGAATGATAGTAGTAAGATACAAAATTACATCAGAACTGAAAGAAAATGAAATAAAATAAAGTATAAACTGTACACTAGAACTAATTTACAAATAAAATAATACTCAATGTGACAATTACTAATATTCTTACATTAATGGCTTAAAGAATTAGAAATGAAAAATCTTAGTGATATGGAATAACCAAGTGAGACAGAAATAGTGAAAAATAGGCAAGGCATGTTTATGCAGAGATTTAGAAGTTAAATTCAAAATTAGAATTAACTGAAATATCCGAGTTATTAGAAGTGTATGAAGTCTTCCCATGTTTGTGCAGCATTACAGTAAAGTTATTTTGCAAGATACAGCCATTTCAGAGCATATTTCACAAAGTACAATATTTCGATGAGTTTATTGTTCAGTTGAATGTTATTACAAGGTGCTGTGTGTGCTTGTTTGTACATAATTAAAAGGGCCATATTTTTCAGTGTATTTGGGCACAATTTGTTGGCATAGCAAAAGGATTTCAAAAACCCAATGGACTTGTATTTGACAATAATACTGCAGAGAAATGGAGAGTGTTTGAGCAAGTGTGTGACATTTTCATACAAGCTGGATTTTCTGATAAGGATGACCGTACAGAGGCATTTATTCTACTTAATTTAGCTGGGTCAGAAGCCATTGAAAGGGAGTGTTCATTTGTGTATGCACCTGCTATCTTTACAGGAAAGGGGGAAAACCATCATAATTTTGTACCGGCAGATTCAAGGGGGGACCCTGAGTGCTTAAAACATAAATTTAGAGAAATGTGTAACCCCCGCAGACAAGCATTACAATGGAAAGACACTTATTTTACACAAGGGATCAAAAGCCTGGTGAAACTTTTGCAGCATATATAACAGACTTGAGAAACAAGGCTAAAATGTGCAGATTTGGTGACTTAAGGGATGAACTGATAAAAGACAGACTTGTGTGTGATATTAAGGATGATACCATAAGAAAGACTTTGCTTCGTGACATTGATGTAACTTTGAATACGGCCATTGAGATGTGTCAGATATACGAGCTCACCGAAAAGCACACAGATAGCTTTATCAATGAGAAATGCATGCTTCCAGTAATTTCTAGAGCTCATGTTGATAGTATGCAGCAAGTGGTTAAAATAAACAGGCTCAAGCCCATAGCTGTAACTGTAGCCCCTATAGCACCCACTGGTAAACCCCAGAGCTTTCCAGCAAGCTCCAGAGTTCACACAGTCTCAGTGAAGCAAAAGAATGAGTCAGCAAACTCAAAGCATGGGCCCCAGCCTGGTTTCACTGCCAACTGTTGGAATTGTGGTAGAAATCATGAATCTTAAAAAGGTAAAATATTTAGCTTTTGGTCAGCAATGCCACAAATGCAATAAGTGGAATAATTTCAAAAGGTTTTGTAAAAAAAACAGCACTGGTAGAGTATTTGGTAGAATTTAGAAAAGAGGTTGCTGTTAAAAAAGGATAATTAGTAGAACATATAAAAATATTGCATGATAACTATAAGAATCAATCAGAGGAGGTTAGAAAGGGCTGGGAAGAGAGAATGATAAGCAGTTCACTAAGAAACAATGAGGGTAGATATATATATATATATATATATATATATATATATATATATATATATAACCTCCAAAGTCTAGAAGATTTAAGATCTTTGCCTGGAAGTATTTACATAAGGATTTTTACACAAGTAGACTCCAAAAAATGTTTCCTCAATTAGCAAATGTTGGAGGTGTGATGGGGAAGAAAGAGATAACTGGGAACATATTTTTTGGGAGTGTAATGAGTTGGAACATTTAAAAATTCTCTGCAGACTATCAAAATTACTGGATGAGCAAATTGGTATAGCTAAGAAAATGATTTTTTTGAGCTACAATACAAAATTAAGTAACAATACACATAAAAATACCAACAATGCAAAAGATCTATGTAAAACAGTAAGAAAGATGCTGCTAACATAGACAAAGGTTTAATAAATACTGGCACACCATAAAAAAACTGTTGAAAACTATTTAAAACATAAACAGGGTAAGCGCATTTGGTCCTAGACCTTCCTCAGATCCTGAAATACTACTTCTTTTTTAAAAACATGTACATCCAATCAGGAATCATTTCCTGAGCCTCCACCCCTTCAATATAGGTTTGAGAGGGATTAACCCATTCAATCCTGGTGGTTTATCAGCCTATAGAAAAGCTATCCATTTAGTCTGAGCTATTTCAGTCATGTTGTGTAAATCACCACCTCTCATTGAATCACAAACATCTTCCAGAACTGAAAATAAAAAGCTATGCCCCACATTCTTCTGCATATGCTGATATAAAGCATTTGCAACATTCTTATTTTGTATGTCTCCCAAATGATGAAGAATCCTTTCTTTAAAATGTCTGTTGGTCTTACCAACATAGAACCCTGAACAGCATATGCAAGTTGCTATATAAACAACATGCATAGTGTTGCAATCTGCATATTTCTGTATTTTATAGGTTCTACTGGTAGATGGGTGCTTAAAAACATTCTCATTAATGTATGGGCATGCTTTACATCTTCTACAAGGAAATGATCCTTCCTTAGTGAGAGCATCATCAGGCACTTTTACATCCTTATAGCATAACCGTCTTTTTAAATGTTTTAGGTTCTGTTACGCTATAAGGATGTAAATGTTTTTATGGTGTGCCAGCATTATTAAACCTTTGTCTAGGTTAGCAGCATCCTTCTTACTGTTTTACTTTGATATTTTTTTCTGATTGAGCTGCTTTTAGTGAACAGGGGACCGCCTTTTGCTAACATTGCAAAAGACAGCACAAATCCAGAAACTATTTTTTTTTATTTCAAGTCAAACCAAAGTTGAACCATTGATCTAGGATATATCACCCAATGCTGGGCAGCTATACATTATTGTACAGCAGCCATATATTTCTAGCAATATCTTAACTGTTTTAGCTGATCAAAATGCTTACATGTCATAGCTGATGTGGCTGAAAGAGAAAAGTTTAAGCTGAACCAAGATAATCCTACAAATCAAGCCAATCTTAAACCTAACTCTGAACTACCATCTTCAATCCTCTAGCGAGAAAAAATCCTTGAAATCAAGCCACATGACATTTTAAGAAGCAATGACTTTACTTGTCAAGTTTTTAGCATGTGGGATGTCTGTGTGAAAAAAAAAACATATATATATATATATATATATATATATACACACACCCTAATGACACATTCATGTAGAACAAAAATGCCAAAGCTAAAAAACAGATTTATTTTCCCTGAGGCGCAAAGCGAACAACATCTGTCAAGCACGGAACAGTATCCTCTGTACTTGTACTTAATAAAATCAACTCCAAGAACTCTGCACCTATGGGAAATGGGAAAAAACATTCTAAGTTTCAGCTTTCACTGTCTGCTTCTGACAAAAAGCATCACCTATGCATCTAGATTTCAACCAGACATCTGATTTCCTTTTTTTCCGTATGAATAACAGTAATGTTTACATCATGTATTATTACTAACAGTGAATAAAATTTACCTTCCAGGCTGAGCGGTGGAAAAACTAAATGACTGAAAAGGTAAAATAACTTGTTCTTCTAGTCTTGCAATGTGCTGTGATAATCCAGTAACGTCACTAAATCGTACCTTGGAACAAGAAAATAATATTACCAACTTTGCAATCATTTACTGCCCACAGTTAAAAAATAAGAAGAACAGCTGCAGACTTACTGTTTCATAGCTCATGGTGTAGTAATGGATAGCTTCTCTACTTCTCGTGAATTATGTTTTACTTCCTTTAAAACAAACACAAAACCAGATGTTAAATAGTTGTGGGTTGGGGGCTCCAGTGTGCACTGCATACATTAAATTAGCAGTACAATGAAAAAATATTTTTAAAAATTGCTTAATCCAGTTCCAAAATTAAAAAAAAAATGTTAACAGCTCTATTAAATATGACATAAGTCATTACTCAACAGCCTATACTCACCATATTAATCTTCAAAGCAGTCCACTATGGTGGGCAATGGAAGAGTTCTTCATGAAAGCCCTACCTTGTAGTTTTTTAGGTTACAATCACCTGCCTGGGGAGTGAGCAGCCCATCAGCACTTGCTGTGTAATCCACTACAACAGGTTATAGGGCACATCCAGCCCTAATCTCCCTACCTACATTCCAGATAAACCAAGTGAACAGACCCCCCCCCCAATAAGGAAGGAAAAGCAGACCAGTACAGCAAATTCTAACCATCAAAGACAGAGGAACATTTCTGATCATAGGATCATAGGTTACTAGGCTAATGGCCCTGGGACCCTTACAAGTCCAGCCAACAGTCTATCCCCAAAAAAGAAACCTCAGTCAGCACCTGTCACCCCTGTCAGTGAGGGACACAGGTGAAACCCCTGGGACAGATTTGTGGTTTCCCATCAACTCATCAAGGTTGTGCTTGAAGAGGGTCAGCAAGGTGCTTGGTTTGATGTGTATGGAGAGTCTATTCCAGAGATGGGGCAGCCTCTTGGAGACAAATCTCTCTCTCCAGCAGGTTTGGTTAATGTCACATATTAGGTTCAGGCCTTTTGAGCAGGTAGTGCGTGAGGAGTTAGACTTACAGATATGGAGCATCTATAGTAGGGCAGGGTCTGTGATTGCCTTGTAGGTGAGACACAGATCACCCCTGAGCAATCTGTATGATACCGAGTAGAGTAATAATGATTTGAGCCTGCCAGCATAGGATGGGTGTTGGAGGCCATGGATTCTCTTTGTGAGGTATTTCAGTGGCCTTTCCAGTTGGTGGAGATGTTTGGAGAGGTGTATCCCAAACGGGGCGTTATACTCAATTATTGGTCTAATGAGGGAGGAGTATAGAGAGGTAATAACCTCCTTTTTTCTGGATGCAATGCCTTTACTTATGAGATGAACCAAGTAAAAGGCTTTTCTGACTACTGCTGCTACATGATGGTCAAATGTGAGGTTGTTATCAACCTGAGTGCCCAGGTTTCTCACCACAGGTTATGTGCTTAGGGGGTTGTCGTTAATGTGGTAATCAGTAGGGGTCGGGTTTTGCCGAATGGTATGATGATACTTTTTTTGCATTTAGCCTGAGGCTATGACTTTGGCACCAGTCATTAGTTGCTGTGAGACCCTCTTGCAATATGTCAACATTGTTTGGGGAGTCAATGACAGCACCCAACTTACAGTTGTTGTCAAACTTGGTCAGCCACAGGCATTTTGTCTTTGCCTGTACCTCTGAGAAATAGATGCCAAACAGTAGGGGTCCCAGGACAGATCCCTGGGAAACTTCACTAGTGACAGGTCTGCTATCGGAGGTGGAGGTGCCTATTTTGACTTTGAGGGTCCAGTCAGTGGGCCAGTTGACCACCCACCTAATGAGATAGGGATTTACACCAAGTTGTGTTAGCTTTTCAATGATGCCCAAGTGGGGGATTGTGTCAAAGGCCTTGGCCAAATCAAGGTAATCTGTATGTACTGACTTTCCCCTTATCCAGGGCCTTGGTGACAGTCTCAAAGAAGTCAACCAGGTTCAACAGGCAAGATCTGCCCTTGACGAATCTGAACTGGGTGGGGTGAAATGCTTGGAGATTGCCTATGTCCTTGTTTATGAAATCCATAATAATAATACGCTCCATGGCTTTACATATAGTGGGATGATAGTTTCTAGGGTCAGTACTGGCACCACCTTTGTGCAATGGGATGACAATGGCAGTTCTCCACTCTGCTGGAATGAAGCCAGTACTTAGGCTGCAGTTGAATAGGGTACTCAATGGCAAAGCCAGTTTTTGCTGGAGATGGTGCAGAATACATCCTGGGATACTATCAGGTCCCAAGGAAGCTGTGTTCTTTGCCTTGGATAGGGCCTGTAACACCTGATCTATGGAGATGTGAGGTGCGGGACAAGTATCTGGGATGTTGAAAGGGCATTTAAGGGGGGACAGGGGGGTGAAGTTTGTGCTGAACCTATCTGCTAGCAGGTTGGCTACGTCAACAGGATCAGTGTAAGTGATACTGTTAAGTACTAATTCAGAACAAACCTGGGCTTTGCCACAGAGGCTCTTGACATACCTGAAGAAGACTTTATGGTTTCCCTTTGTTATGGAGGTTAGTTTTGATTCATGACTGGCCTAAGAGGTTTTCACTAGTGCTCTGATTTGCTTGTTGAGGCTAAGGAGGGAGTTTTTCCAATTTGGAATTTGTTCCCTTTTACCCTTGGACAACAGTTTCTTCTTTTTGTTGTAAAGCCTGTTGATAGAGGATGTCAGCCAAACAGGTTTGTGTTTCTTTGAGGAGCAGGTTTTAGTTCGTTTGGGTATGGCTGAGTCTATGCAGTTGTACAGGTGCTTGAACACTGCACTGGCGTACTGTTCCTCATAGTTGTTTGCATCCTGGGGGGGGGGTGAAGCTACAGATACCCTCCATTAGGAGGTTGTAGTCAGCTTTTGAGAAGTTTTTTAGGTTGATTACAGCTGGAGGGATTGGATGGGATAGAAACTTTGAATGAGACAGTCTGATGATCTGATCTCACCAGGGAAGGACATACTATTGAGTGGTTGAGTGGTCACCCATGTTGGTGAGAAACAAGTCCAGAATGTTATCTCCCCTTGTGGGGGATGAGACAAGCTGGTCTAGTGTGTTAGAATTGATGAAGTTGAGGAATCATTGAGAGAGAGTGCATTAGTGCAAGAATAGTTTACCCAGTCTATGGTGGGGTAGTTGAAGTCACCAAGGATCAGTGTGTTAGGGGGTACCTTAATGGAGTCTAGAAGATCCAGGTAAGAGGAGTGGGTGTCCTGAGTCATGCAGGGGGGTCTATAGCTAGCTATAACTTGGATGGGTGTCTTGCCAACTGTCAGTTGTACCTGGAGTAGTTCCAGTGCTTCATGCTGGCAAACCAGTCTGGAGGAGTGTTTGTCCTTAATGAAGATAGAGACTCCACCACCCTTAATCTTCCTGATCTCATTTTAGGGTCAGAATGTGTGGAATGAGGTATAGCCTGGTAAGGCAGGGGTGCTCTCTGCAGCCCTGAACCAAGTTTCCATGACCGCACAAACATCAGCATCTTCCAGTGCAAGGAGAGCTTTCAGTGAGTCAATTTTCAGGTTAAGGCTCCTAGTGTTAGGCAGCATGACCTTCAATTTGCTTTTTGACAGATCTTTTATGTTGGAAGGTTTGTCTTTGGGACATTGCTTAAAAAAGGCACAATGGGGGAGGCGAGAGCCTTGGCCAGGATCCGGAAACCCAGTGGTGACAGGTGAAGGCAATCTCTGGCAAAGCATCGAGGCCTGTCGACCATGTCATCCCAGGCAGACAGATTCTGGATCCCCTTGGAATGACACCAGAAACTATGCCAATTGCTGAAGTCAATTTTTTTTTTTGGTATTGTGGTATCATTCTTGGCAAAGGTAGGATGATGCTTAGGGGCTAGGGTCATACCTGTCTGGAACACGTATTCTGAGATTTCAATCATGTCTCTCTTCAAATAGCCCAGGGAGGTATGTCTCAAGTTATACACACCAACATGTACAATGAGAGAGTCATACTTGTACTTGTTGTAAAGAGACTTATGTGCGTGCATGATGTGGCGGATTCTGGCACCAGACAGACAACTGACAGTGACCTTCTCCTTGTCGAGCTTGGTGAGTGGGAACATCAGTGTGTCTCACAACTGAGTCACCAATGACTAGTGTGTTTGGTTTATTATTATGTCTTGTGGGCTGTGATGGTTTATTGTCTTGCCTTATGGGCTGTGCTGCTGTGTGTGATGCATTTTGTGTTGTGTGTGGAATGTTTTTGAGTGTGTTTTGGAGGTCTCTCCTGTTTAGGTAAGTTTGTACTGAGGACCTTTGCACAGGTGTGTGTGTGTGTGTCTGTGTGTGTGTGTGTGTGTGTGTGTGTGTGTGTGTGTGTGTGTGTGTGTGTGTGTGTTGTGCTTGGCTATGTGATGTAAGTAGTGTGGTGTTTGTGCTGGCAATCTCCTCTTTGTCAAGATTACTGACTGTGGCGTGATAGATTATGGACTCCAGGTTACTGATGTACATGCATTTCTTGCAGGCAGAAGAATTATGTGCTAGGAGAAGAGGAGTGTCAGTAAACATTCGGCAGTTGCTACACTGTCTCAGAATGCCCATGTTGACCAGGCTGGCAGGGAAAAGTGATGGGAATTGTCTAGACATAGTGTTCCAAATGCTTGAGCAGACTTATGGAAAAAGGGTTTTGTTAAGGGTTTGTCCACAACAGTGTAGACCACAAGAACCTTCTTAAATGTAAAATAACTGTGCTGAAGCACAAGGGCTAAAACCAAAGCTAAAATGCTTAGAATAACAGATAAATTTAATTAGGCTACTAACAAGCAGTAATAAATGCAGCAGAATAAAAGCACTTGAACACTTAACAGCAAACAGCAAAAATAAGGTAATAAAGTATGAAAGCCACAATTACAGTAAAAACAGCTGAATACAGTGTATTTTTTTTCAGTGGAGAGGAAGGAAACAGAAGATAGTTCAAGATTAGGGAAATAAGGGGGTTGGCCTTCCCAAATGCTCTCTTTACTTGGTACATCACTGAGCTGATGAGATAGGGCAGGGAGGAGTGTTCAAAGTCAAAGTAAGGGGGGTAGTCCTACTCAAATGATCTCACTGCACTATGTTGTGTGATCAAATGAGATTGGACTGGGAGCAGTGACCAAAATCAGATTTACAGCAGGGACGGGCAAATCCAAAGCCATCAAGTTTAAGACTACAACAACACTTGGGAGGTGGGAAAAACAAACACACGGTGCAAACAACAAAGGATAAACACAATAAAGCAAATATATAAATAATAAAGCAAATATATAAATACAGCACAGTGCAAACTGAGTTGCAAAAACGTGTACTTATCAATTTGGAATATCACATGGTAATAGATTCCAATTCTGCACACAGCCAGGAGAATTTAGCTCTCCTATATCAGCTGAACTGATGTTTGTACTGGAAGTGCAACACAGAAAATACAACTCAGGCAATGACTAACACCTAAGATGGGCTGGCTCAAGAACCTCCCACCTGAAACTAGCTTCTGAGCTATCCTGAGAAACAAACATTGCAAACAACAAAGGACAGAAACAATAGAGAAAATATATAAGTAATAAAGCAAATATATGAATACAGCACAGAGCAAACTGAGTTGCAAAAAAGTGTACTTATTAGTTTGGAATATCAGATGGTAATAGATTCCAGCTCTGCACACACCCAGAAGAATTTAGCTGCACTATTTCAGCTCTGCACAAATTCACAGAAAAATAACATCCAAAATGATGCACAAAGACAACGATCAACCAATTTGCATTTGCTTTGTTAAATATGCAGAATACAGATGTGTAAATAGTTATTCTGTTGTCTGGTGACATCCCCCTTGCTGATGTCTCCACCATTTTTTTAAAAAGCTCCTTTTTCCTTTTAAACTGCTTGTTACAGCTGCTACACTTTATGCCACACACAATATGCTAATGTGCTTCAGTTTAGACTGCAAGCAGCTGCTGCAGTTTTGTAGCACACAGAGCACTAAATAACTTCAGTTCAGGCCATAAGTGCAATACTGAAATTTCTTTCTGAATGCTGGTAATGCACTGAAGACCAATCACATCCCCTCATACCTCTCAAGTGTACCTCATTACGTGGAAAGTATTTCATTTGAGCTCTTAAAATGTTCATGTTTCTCAAAGTTCCTCAAAGTTCCACATTGAAAGACTCTGTCACACATTCAGTGTTTGGAACTTTTTTCAGAGAAATCCATGGTAAATAGAAATGAATCATATTAATTTTTTAAAAGATCTTATTTGTAAGTGAAATTAGCATATTTTAACCATCCTATACTTGAAAGAAAGTTACTGTTTGTCATTTTTGCATTTAAGTTACCTGTAACACACTGCATTTAAGTTACCTGGCACTTGCTCACTAAAGCAATTATATAAGTCAGCACTAAAAAATTAAAAGCACTACACCCTCACAAACTCCCCTTGTGCACCTTGTTCCTCACTGGCCCTTTTTTTCAGTTATAAAGGAATTCCCAATACTATTCTAGCATGTCCAAAGGTCAGTTGTCAATCTCCTCTCTGGTCCAGCAGGTGAATCTGGGAATCTTGAGGCAATGTTACAACTGCCTCATGTACACAGAAAACCCTCTCATCCTCCCAACAAATTCCAACATACGTGAGAGATGCAACCATATAGCCAAACCGGAGGCTAAGCTCTCTCAACTCAGTACTGGCGTAACCAGTCAGGAGGAGAAAGAAACCACACTCACTACAATTCCAATCTCACATAGACCTACCACGACAGCAAACCAAACACATAAACACACAAAAACATACTTGGAGGCTCTAAATAAAAATCTGCCTAAGTAGCAGAGACCTCCAAAGCAGACACCCAAGCAACCGCTACCCCAAAACAAAACACGTGCAACACATAGCTCACAAAGCCAGTGTGCTGAACAGTCACAGCCCTTAAGGCTAAACAACACACCTGATACATTTGTAATAGGTGACTCTATCATCAGGTACACTGACGTCCCGCTCACCAGGCTGAACAAGGAGAAGGTCACGGTGAGCTACCTGTCGGGCGCCAGTATCTGCCACATAACATAAGCACTCAGGTCACTCCAAGGCAAGTACAAATATGACTCAGTCATTGTCCATGCTGGTGTGAATGACCTGAGATGTACCTCCTTGGACTACATGAAAAGAGACATAGAGGAGCTTTCTGAGCATGTAGCCCAGGCCGGTATGACCCTGACCTTGAGTAGCAGCTTACCCTCACCAAGAATGATGCCACAATATGAAGACAAGATGATCAATTTCAACAACTGGCTTAAGTATTGGCGTCATTCAAAGGGGATCCAATGCCTGTCAGCCTGGGATGACATGCTCGACAAGCCACGATGCTTCGCTAGGGTCGGCTTGCACCTGTCACCCCTGGGCTTTTGGATATTGGCAAAGGCTCTTGCTACCCCCATAGTGCCTTTTTTAGGCAAGGCTCAAAAGACAAACCCACCTCCATAGGTATCACAAGGGATAAGAAACTAAGAGTAATGCTACTCAACGCCAGAAGTCTAAACCTCAAGATGCATGCACTCAAAACTCTCCTTAGCATGGAGAACATCGATATCTGTGCAGTAACAGAAACCTGGTTCAAGGCTCCCGAGAGCACCCCAGCACTACCAGGTTATACCTCATACCATGCTTTTCGGCCCCAAAACTTGGACCGAACCACAAAAGGAGTGGGAGTATCAATATTCGTCAAAGATACCCACACCTCCAGGTTGGTGGCACAGCACGAAGCATCAGAGACTATCCATGTGCAACTAACAGTGGGTAAAACTGCCTTCCAGTTTATAGCCTGCTACAGACCACCCTCCCAAACCCAGGAACCCCACTCGGCCTTCGTGACAACACTGGAAAATATGAAGGTCTCTCCAAACACCATTATATTGGGCGACTTCAACTACCCAAACATAGACTGGGAGCATTACTCTAGCTCCAAGACCCTAGCCCAAAGGTTCCTAGAATTTATAAACTCAAATGGTATGGAACAACTTGTTACCACTCCCACAAGAGGGGAAAACATACTGGACCTGATCATCACCAACATGGGGACTCTATGCTCCAGACCAGAAGTGTATCCCTCACTGGTAAGATCAGACTATAAACTAATCTCACTGGATATTCACATCCCGACCCCACCACCTGCTCAGAAAACCACAGTGAAAAACCTCTCTAAAGCAAATTTCACACTCCTCAAAACCAAGGTGGAATCCTTCAAAGCCCTCGGGCCTGTGGAAAATATGGCCCAGACCGCAGAATCCTTTATAAACGCATTCTATGAACACCTTCAGGAATACATTGATCATGCAATCCCAAATAAAACCAAGACCCAATCCTCCAAAGGCAGACGCCCTGTCTGGTGGACCCCAGCCATGAACAAACTATACAATAGAAGGAGGAAGCTACTACATGATAGAGCAAAATCCCAAAAAGGGAAGGCGTCTCTGATCAGTATTAGCAAAACACTACGGGCACTCATAAAATCGTCTAAGGCCAGCTTCGAGAGAAAAATTGCACAGGACACTAAGGATAATCAGAAGGCTTTCTTTAGTTATGTTAGGAACCTGGGTGGGAATTCCCAGATATGCTCAGAATTAGTCCAAAATGACAAAAAATACACCGAACCCACAGACATGGCCAACATCCTAGCTGACAGGTTCAGCGCAAACTTGTCCCCCCCACCAAAAGGGCAAATATCTATCCCAGCAGAGTGCTGCCCCCCTGACATCTCAGATGCTCAGGTAAGAGCCGCCCTCTCCAAAGCAAAAAACACAGCATCAATGGGACCAGACGGTGTCCCGGGCTGCATCCTACATGGACTCCAAGAAGAGCTAAACCCAAACATAAAATTACTGTTCAATCTCAGCCTTACTACAGGATATGTACCCAAAGAGTGGCGTACAGCAACAGTGGTCCCACTCAACAAAGGTGGTGCCTCAATGGATCCTGGAAACTATCGCCCCATAAGCCTGACTAGCTTACTCTGCAAAGCTATGGAAAGGATCATCATGGACCTCATAAATAAAGATATTGGGGACCTACAGACACTGGATCCCACCCAGTTCAGCTTTGTTAAGGGCAGATCCTGCCTCTTAAACCTGGTCGATTTTTTTGAAACAGTCACCAAGGCTATTGACGAGGGAAAGGTGGTCCGCACAGCCTACCTGGACCTCGCAAAAGCCTTCGATACAATACCCCACTTGGGTATTATAGATAAGCTCACCAGCTTAAATATAAACCCCTATGTCACTAGATGGGTTGCAAACTGGCTCAAGGACAGAACCCACATGGTTAGAATTGCTGGTGCCATGTCAGACTCCAAACCAGTTACAAGTGGCATCCCACAAGGCTCTGTCCTGGGACCTCTTTTGTTGGGTATATATTTCTCGGAGGTACAGGCCAACATGGAAGGACTGTGACTGACCAAGTTCGCAGATGACTGCAAACTGGGCGCCATAATCAACTCTCCAGCCGACACAAGCATCCTCCAAAAGGACCTCATAGAAACAGACAACTGGTGCCAGAGCCATGGCCTCAAGCTAAATGCCAAAAAAGTGTATAGTCATTTCCTTTGGCAAAAACAAAGTGCCCACAAATTACCACATAGGTGGTAATCCATTAAGTACAGAAGAAGTAATTAGGGACCTGGGGACCCAAGTTGATAGCAATCTCTCATTTGACAACCATGTGGCCAAAGCAGTTAGAAAAACATTTTATATAGCCCACCTAATCATGAAGGGATTCACATCTAGATCAGGGGAGGTCATCATGCCTCTTTACTCAGCCCTCATCAGGCCCATAATTGAGTACAGTTTCCCTTTTGGGATGTACCTTACCAGACACCTGCAGCAACTGGAAAGACCCCAAAAGTACCTCACCAAGAGGATCAAAGGGCTCAAACAGATGCCATATGCTGCCCAGTTAAAGAAACTCCAGCTCTACTCAGTGGCATACCGCTTGCTCAGAGGTGATCTGTGCCTGACGTATAAAGCCATGTCCAACCCGGAATTAATGGACATGCTGCACCTCAGAAAATCCAAATCCCATTGAGCTACGTGCTCGAGAGACTTGAACCTCAGCACTGAAATAAATAGGGCATGCTGGAGGGACAGATTCATAACCCAGAGGCTCCCTTCACTCTGGAATAAAATCCCAGTCCAGGTTAGGCAGAGTCCCTCATTGACTCTCTTCAAGAGGAATCTTGATGAGTGGACGGGAGATCATAGGTTTACCCCGGGTATCACTTCTGTGTCACTGTTAGACAGAGGCACAGTATACTGAACTCGAAAAAGGGCATAGCAAAATTAATTTAAAATAGGTGGCGAAAGCCAAACACAATCTGGCTAGGCTTATAAATGCTCTAGGAAGGATAGCCTAGTATGAACCTATGAACCTATAGCCTTCCTAGTTGAAGTTGTTAGTAAGCCATTAGTATGTGTTCCACATTTTGCCCAATTGTCCCACATTATGAAGGCTAGTGTTCCTCATTTTGAAGAAGGAAGGTTGAGAGCTATGCATCCCCTAACAGTTTGTGCATAGTCTGGGGCAGTTGCCCCCTTCACCCCACCCTATTTATGCCTCTTGAACTACACGCAGAAGTCAAGATGTGAGTGATTTTGTTGTTTTAACAAGTTTGAAAGTACAAGCATTAATACCTCTTTTATGCTGAAGAAAACTATTATATTCTAGATTTTGAGCTAAAAAGGCAACCACATAATCTCTTACCCAGTGTTTAGCCCACATATGCATTTTATTTAGGTAGTAATATTCAGCTTCCACACCAGCTAAAATGTCTCTTTTTGTGTCTTAAGCCCTTGTTATAATCTGACCTCCTCTGTAAAAAATAAATCCTACAAATGCATAAGTAATACCACTTATGTGTGTTGTTTAGTGCTCAGAAAGACATAGATATGTATTTATTACTATCACATAGCTGATGTTCAGTATTTAGAAAGCCTTCAGAGCATGACAAATTTCAGAGTCTGATTTAGATGAAAGCAACAGTATACTGTAATGCAACAAGTGAAAACAGCAGCACTATAAATGGAATAATTTAAGGCAAGACAGCATCTGTGTCCAAATTAAAAAAAATTTCAAAACTTGAATTTCAGAAATTAAGTTTGTATGTGTTTTGCATAGATCCTACAAGAAAGTGCTGCTCTGTGAGGAACACAGGTACGATGACAGGAAACCTTTTTCTCAACCTCCACTTAAGAGAGACTAAGAATGTCTTAAATGGAAGCTGGTTTATTTGGTCGGCGTGTTAAATGACAGGTCACAGATTTAATACCATAGCAGAGTCAAGGAAGGTAAGTTCTATTTTTTCTCACTTCCCCTCTTTTCTCTGAGTTATGCAACTTTGTGGTCTATATATACATATGTGCATACACTGAGAGAGAAATAGCAGAGTGCTTTTACTGAATGGTTTGTGTAGATCAGTGTGTGTGTGTGTGTGTGTGTGTGTGTGTGTGTGTGTGTGTGTGTGTGTGTGTGTGTGTGTGTGTGTGTGTGTGTGTGTGTGTGTATCTTTAAGAAGCAATCTAAGGGCTTGCACAAGTGTATAAATACTGAACACATGTGAGCCTGACTGACATTTTGAGGTAAGCTGTCAGTTCATTGATATTTTATGATGCTGCTATCCATCCTGATGTGTTTCTAAGTAATAAAGCATCTAAACAAATTACCTTGCCTGTTTGTCATTTATGTTATAGGACGAGCGACATGGTGTCAGAATTTCAGAAATTAAGTTTGTATGTGTTTTGCATAGATCCTACAAGAAAGTGCTGCTCTGTGAGGAACACAGGTACGATGACAGGAAACCTTTTTCTCAACCTCCACTTGAGAGACTAAGAATGTCATAAATGGAAGCTGGTTTCTTTGGTCGGCGTGTTAAATGACAGGTCACAGATTTAATACCATAGCAGAGTCAAGGAAGGTATGTTCTATTTTTTCTCACTTCCCCTCTTTTCTCTGAGTTATGCAACTTTGTGGTCTATATATACATATGTGCATACACTGAGAGAGAAATAGCAGAGTGCTTTTACTGAATGGTTTGTGTAGATCAATGTGTGTGTGTGTGTGTGTGTGTGTGTATCTTTAAGAAGCAATCTAAGGGCTTGCACAAGTGTATAAATACTGAACAGATGTGAGCCTGACTGCCATTTTGAGGTAACCTGTCAGTTCATTGATATTTTATGATGCTGCTATCCATCCTGATGTGTTTCTAAGTAATAAAGTATCTAAACGAATTACCTTGCCTGTTTGTCATTTATGTTATAGGACGAGCGACATGGTGTCAGAAGTGGCATGTCTAATGGGACATGGTGTCAGAAAACACATGGCTAAAAAGACTTGTTGCCAGAAACAGTTCCAGTTTCTCCAATTTAAGTCTGAGAGACATCCAATAGGTATTGGAGGAATATATTGGAGTAGATCATCCCTACCCAATGTAAAACTCGCTAAACAGGTCAGAAATAAATTTCAGGCATTAAAACTTACTCAAATAATTTCTTATTCACAAAATTTGAAATGAAGCATACAGAATAAAGCAATATGTCCAATATTAATAAAAACATTCAAAATGTTTGAAATAAAGTTCAAATTGCATAAAATGAATAAAATAGAAGGGAACAACCACATATTTCGCTAAGCATGTATTTTTCGTATTAAAGATATGTATTTATTTATTTATTTCACATTTGTTTACTGGGTAAAGTCTGACTGGACTGGATTGCCCATTTTCAGCAGAGACCTGGGGAGAATAGCTCCAGTTACAAATCATTTGTGTATGCACCTGCTATCTTTACAGGGAAGGGGGAAAACCGTCATAATGTTGTACCGGCTGAGTCAAGGGGGGACCCTGAGTGATTAAAACGTAAATTTAGAGAAATGTGTAACCCCCCCAGACAAACATTACAATGGAAAGACACTTATTTTACACAAGGGATCAAAAGCCTGGTGAAACTTTTGCAGCATATATAACAGACTTGAGAAACAAGGCTAAAATGTGCAGATTTGGTGACTTAAGGGATGAACTGATAAAAGACAGACTTGTGTGTGATATTAAGGATGATGCCATAAGAAAGATTTTGCTTTGTGACATTGATGTAACTTTGAATACGGCCATTGAGATGTGTCAAATATACGAGCTCACCGAAAAGCACACATATAGCTTTACCAATGAGAAATGCATGCTTCCAGTAATTTCTTGAGCTCATGTTGATAGTATGCAGCAAGTAGCTAAAAGAAACAGGCTCAAGCACATATCTGTAACTGTAGCCCCTGTAGCACCCACTGGTAAACCCCAGAGCTTTCCAGCAAGCTCCAGAGTTCACACAGTCTCAGTGAAGCAAAAGCATGAGTCAGCAAACTTAAAGCATGGGCCCCAGCCTAGTTTCACTGCCAACTGTCGGAATTGTGGTAGAAATCATGAATCTTAAAAAGGTAAAATATTTAGCTTTTGGTCAGCAATGCCACAAATGCAATAAGTGGAATAATTTCAAAAGGTTTTGTAAATCAAAGGGCACATTCTTTTATTAAAAGGGAATATTCAAAGAAATTAGTTGATCAGTGAGAAAGCTGCAACCCTAATTTTATGCTGATGGGTTGTCAGTGCTTCATGAAACAGTCAATGCAGTAGATTCAAGGCCAAAGAATGATACTGTTGGGATAAATGGAAAACCCAAAGAGCTCAAGGCTGACACAGGTTCAAAGTGAAACATTTGCTAGAGTATGTGCTGGTGAAAGGCTTGATTTAGCAAAGTGTGTGAAGCTTGTTGCTTATGGTGGTGAAGAAATTCAAATTGAAGGCTCAGCAGTGTTTTATGTTACTCTGCTGGCAGAAGTTACAACTTGTTATTTTATGTGGTCAAAAGGCACATTCAGTCATTATTAGGGCTCAGAGACAGTTTGAAAATAGAGCTGCTTTCATTTAACAAGGAAGTCCATCATGTTAACTTGAAAGACCACTACTCTAATTTCACGCAACATACTTTTTCTACCTATGCTGATCTTTTTGAAGACAAACTAGGCAAGCTTCCAGTTGTGTACTCCATGAAGTTAGACCCAGATGCCAGTCCAGTTATCAGGCCAACCCAGAACAAGATTCAAAGCCAAGCTAGATAAAATGGTGCAGCAAGGTATGATTTGTCAAGTAGATGAACCAACTGAATGAGTATTTTCCATGATAAGAGCTCATATGAAAAGTTCAGATGACATCAGAATATGCATTGATCCACGAGATTTGAACATAGCACTGAAAAGATCTCATCATCCAATGTGAACAGTTGAAGAAGTTGCTCCTTTGATACCAAACACCACTGTTTTTTCTGTCTTGGATGCAAAGAGTTAATTTTGGCAAATTTTGTTTGACAAGAAATCCTCACTAACAACTTTCAGTACTCCATTTGAAAGGTACAGATTTTTGAGAATGCCATTTGGAATAAATTCTGCATGTGAAGTCTTTCAACGTGCAATGGAGCAAATTTTTTCTGGGAATCCTTGTGCTACTATAGTAGACGACATACTAGTACGAGGTAATGGTGAAGATGAGCATGACAGAAACCTCAGAAAAGTTCTGGAAAGAGCACGTTAGGTGAATCTTAAGCTTAATGCACAGAAATGCAAATTCAGGCTACATGAAGTTACTTATGTTGATCATTTATTTACCAGTTCAGGCCTATGGCCAGACCCTTCTAAGCAAACAGCCATTCTCAAGATGCCAGCTCTGGATAATATTCAAGCCCTGCAAAGTTTTCTTGGCCTGGTTAACTATCTAGGAAAATTCATTCCAGACTTGAGTCAAATATCAGCACCTCTTAGAGAACTGACATGTAAAGATATATCATGGTCTTGGTTAGAGCAACACCAAAGAGCATTTGATGTCCTGAAACAGAGAATTGCCAGTCTACCAACTCTTAGATATTATGATGTTCGCAAGCAAGTTATTCTTTCATGTGATGCTTCAAAATTTGTTTTAGGTGCAGTCATCCTAAAAGAGGGTCGACCTGTTGCTTATGCATCGAGAACTCTTACCCAAACTGAAATGATCGAGAAAGAGCTTTTATCAATTGTGTTTGCATTATCAAAGTTCCATGATTATTTTTATGGTAGACCTATCCAAATCAAAACAGACCACTAACCTCTAGTCAGTATTTTGAGAAAGCATATACACATAGCTCAAGCTAGAATGCAACATATGATGCTGAGATTACAAAAGTATAATTTCACTCTTGTCTACAAGAAAGGCAAACTTTTTGTCTTGCTGATACATTGTCCAGATTGCCCAGAAACATCACTGAACAGCATGGGAATGAGAAACTTGATTATGAAGTCATGGAAGTGAGAAATTTTAATTCCACATGTCCTGATGAGTTGAAAGATCATACAGCCACAGATCTAGTTTTACAGATGCTCAACCACTTTATTCAACAAGGATGGCCATCAAGGCAATGTAGTTTACCTCAAGAAGTGCAACCTTATTTTCCATACAGAGATGAACTTTTGTCTGACATTGGCATCACTATGAAAGGTCCAAAAGTAATTGTTTCAAAGTCCTTGCAACAAGATTACATTAATATCTTGCATCATGGTTACCCAGAAACAGACTCTACCTAAAGAAGGGCAAGAGGTCTAGTATTTTGGCCTACTAGGTCACAAGATATTGAGAGATCTCTTTCATTCTGTTCTGTGTGTAATAGTACTAAGTCACATCAACAGAAAGAACTTCAGCTAAACCAGATTCTTGAACTACCTTGGTCGACAGTAGCCACTGATATTTCAAGTGGAATGGTCAACATTATTTGGTGTTAGTAGACTCTTACTCAAATTGGTTTGAGATTGACCTACTTCCTAATCTAGCATCCATTAGTGTCATTACTAAGATGACCCCCCCATTCTGCAGTCCATGGTAGTCCGCACAAAGTTATTTCTGACAATGGCACCCAGTTTACAAGCCAACAGTTCAAAAGATTTGCCATAACATGGGACTTTACTCATGTCACGAGCAGCCCAGAGTATCTGCAGTCAAATGGTTTGGCAGAACATGCAGTTCAAAGTGCAAAACAATTACTAGAGAAGTCAAAACGAGACAATAGTGATGTTTTCCTGAATCTCTTGAATCTCAGAAATATTCCTCGTGATTAACATCTTGGTTCACCTGCCCAAAGACTTCTGTCGAGACAAACTAAAACACTGTACCAAGCAGTAATCAACTGTTAGTTCCATGTGTCAAGAACATCAGGTCAGTGAAAACCAATCTGTTGAAGAAGCATTTAACCCAGAAGTCCTACTATGATAAGACCAGCAAACCACTCAATCCAGTATGAGAAGGAGAAGTGATAAGGATGCAAATGTCCAAAGGTTATGCTTGGATTGGAGTCATGAAGATTATTAGCTCACAGCCAAGATCATACATTAGGGAATCACAAGGAGTAGAGTTTAGGCAGAATCAAAACCATTTGAGCCAATGTTCCAGCCTATACCACAGCACACAGCCTGTGAGAAAGACTCTTTATCTCAAAGTGAGTTGTCCAGTGTTCCAGTTCCAGAGGAAGTTTCAGAGAATATTCCCATTCTTGTGATGAATCCAGAAAGACCTGATATGAACTGTCCATTGAAGACTGTCCCTGTTGCTAAACCCAGTCCAGATTGTTATGTTACAAAATCCGGTCACATCTCCAGACCATGTTATAGATACACAGCAACTTGGACATGAACATTCCCGTGGATTTACTATTCCTCCGTGCAGGACTAGCTTAGTCCTGCATGGAGGCAGCCATTTAGGAGCCAGACGGCAGCGCGCCATGCATAGTAATGAGGCGGTCTGCCTGAGCTCCTTGTCTTACATGAAGTGAGTAAGAGTGCAGGGAGCATGTCTGAGAGCAGCGCGCTCAGAATATACATGCCCTCGCAATGAAGAACAGCAGAAAGGGGTCAGAAATGAGCGAGACCGATCATAGGTGTTCGCATACCTCATACCCCACCAGCAGTCCCCCTTGTGTAAAACAGCAATAGTATACATAAATTAAATGAACAAATCCCTTTTTTTTAATAAAAATCCCATTAAAGCTAACTGTAGGTGTGTGAGTGTGCCCATCGCTTAGCTACAGTTAATGCAGCTTAAATGGCTGAAGAAGATAACAAGGAAGATATATGCAAATGAATCAGCATAGCAATAGTGTAGTGGGCAGAGCATTCGCCTTATGAGCAGGCATTCCCGGTTCGAGTCCCACTGCGGCACATTCCATTTTCCATGGCAAAGCATGTTATGATCAATATTTATGCTGCAAAACTCACTAAATAACATATGCCTATGAACTGGAGCACTGCATTAATGTGCAAGTGAGGTGTCAGTGTCATAATGAATAAAGCACTAGTAAGCAGGTTTAAGCACCAATAAGCAGTAGTAAGCATATTTAAGCATTAGTAAGTTTAACCCCGTTTGTGCGGCAGTAAGCAATGCCTACACTCGTTAAGCAATTCTGAAGCTAACTCTCTATAAGCAGATGTAATGGCAGGTTAGCAGTGCTTACCGTCATGCAAGCCCACGCAAACATGCTTACAAATGCTCAAAATTGCCTTAATCACTCCGTATCCAATGGCCCTTGTTCTGGCCATCAACAAAATAAACAGCCATGCATATCTCAAACCCAGGAACCTATACACCACAGTCACAGTAGTTAACCACCAAGCCATCACAGAAGTACAGAAGAATGAGGTATCAGCAAACAAGTCTTCACCATAGTAAAACCAAACTGAACCTGTGAAAGGAATCAGTATACAGACATATGTGCCTTAACCCATTGCATAACATAAATATGTGAACTGGAGTACAGCAGTAAGGCCAGAAGTCAAATGTAAGTGTAATAGAGTGTTGAAGTCCCCAGTAAAACACAAGGACCCCATACAGTGTACGTACATATGAATCATGGATACCAAGCATACATATAAGGTGTCATGAATAATATCTCAATGCAAAAAAAAATTATAATGCAAAGTCTAATGTAAGCAATGCTAGGTACTGCACAGACCAGCTTAGGAGGTGTAAGCAATGTGTAGGCCAGCTAACTCAATGTGCCTAGTGTTATATCCCTTTAAATAATGCCAACCCTAAGTAAGCAGGTTTGGCCATAGCTTAGCCTTTTCAAAACCCACCAATCACAGAAAAGTGTGGGAAATCAGCCCTACTTAAACCCAAGAGGTGGGAATGCATCTCATAACTGGTTGTAGCTTCCCCTTGCAGGCACAATGGCAGTAAGTGGAGAAGGTGTGCACTTCCAGGCACAGTGCTGGTGCATCTAGGAGTCCAAGGTCATGGCAGGACTCTTTGTCAAAGACCATGATCAGAGACTGCTGCAGGGCCAATACCAGGGCTCCCAATATAAGGCGGAGGCCTGGGACCGTCTCGCCCGCGACCTCACCAGTGCCACTGGCATACCTCAAACTGGTGAGCAGGTCAGGCATCACTATGCTGACCTGAAGCGGGGTAAGGGGGACCTCTCAGAGGAGTGTCTCCAAGAGGCTAGAGTGGAAGGGGATGTTCCAGTCATAAGTATCACCCCACTATGTGTGTAGTAATTGCTAGCTCAGGTATATCATGAATAGGTATGACTAAATATTCCTCTTATGTCCCCCACAGCTGCAATGGAGCGGGCCGCAAACCAGGAGGCCCACGTCAGTCGCTTGGCGAGGTTGTGACATGAGGCAGATCAGTAATACTCATGCAATTACTAAAAGTAGTAGTAAATTAATTGCCTGTATGAAACCTATATAGTTCAAGGCAAGTACTGCATACACTAGAGATTATGGCAGGAAGAGTCTCATATCGTTTGTATGTCAATAAAAGTGTAATAGTCTGACAATAAAGTTCTAACTGCAAGACTGCATGTGTATACTCTGGTATCATATGGTAATGTAGATGAGCAATTATGTAATAGTACTGTAGTATTAAGCACTGTTACCCACACTGTGCACCAGAAATTGAATGTGTAGGAATGCCTGTATATGACAGGTGTAATCCCCAGAGGCCATTTAGTACAACTGAGAGACGCATAGACAGAAAAACAGGGACAATGCAGACAAAAAAACCCGAATAACACATGCAACTGAGATGTGAACTGTTGTTTTTTTAGCACACACAGCCATGGTGCAAATCCTGCCAGTGGTATTATTCTGCATACAGAATCATACCCCACAACTGTACAGAAATGTCCAAAATATCCAGTAAAGTGGCCCATATCTGTTGCCTATCAACCTGCCCCCTGGGAAATCAGTGGGATGATCCCAAATGTATAGGTAGCAAACAGGAAATACAACTGATTGACACACATCTATGAGAACAAAGCAGGCACACTAGCAACTCCACAATACCCTTTAGAGACTAAGAAGCCACATATGTCCCATTTACACCCAAACTTGTCAAGTTGTGGTCAGACTGTGTACAATAACAGAGTGAGATGTATGTGCATAATAGTAATGTGAAATCTGGTACTGTGTGTGTGAACATTCATGGGAACATTCAAGTACTGCTAATAAACAATTCTCCCACAGGTCTGTCATATACCAACACTGTGCCCAGAAATACAAGAATGATACCCAGTACTGGTACTGTTTACATTGGTATTGTATGGCAGTGTGACTGATGCAGTTGCTATGAATAATGAGGTATTACACATCATTGTCACCCACACTGTCCTACAACATATAACTGTCTAGGAAATCTGTATAAGAGTGTTGTAATAAAATGTCAGAATGCAAAAGCACAGGGGATTATTAAGACAGAAAGCAGATAGGAGATATACAGCAATATCTATATAACAGACACAACTGTGATGGACAGTGTTTAAGTTGTAGCAGACACAGGCATGGTCTGAATCCTGGGAGTGGATGTAGGCTGCATACAGAATCATACCTCACAACTGTACAGATGAGGCCATAATTTCCAGTATATGGGCCCATATCTGCTGCCTGTCCCCCTGGTAAGTCTGTGGGATGATCCCAGATGTTTAGCCAGCAAACAGGGAATACAAGTGATTGTCAAACACCTATGAGAACAAACCTGTCACTGAAGCAACCCCCAAAACTGTTAGGAGAGTAATATTTCAAGTATGTCCTATCTACCCTCCCATGTTGTCAAGCTGTGACCAGAGTGTGTACAGTAACAGAGTGAGATGTATGTGCATAATACTAATGTGCAATGTGGAAGTTTGTGTGGCAACAGTCAGGCAGTGCTAACAAACACTGCTCCCATAGGTACGTGGGATACGAACAGTGTGCTGAGAAATACAAACCATTATAACCTGTACTGGTACTGTTCACTCTGGTATTGTAGGGAATTGTGTGTTGCAGCTCTCTGAATAATAAAGTATCAATGAATACTGTCACCCACACTGTACTACATAATATAAATGTGTAGGAAAGCATGTATATGTGTGTGTCAGGTCAATAATGGTGGAAGAGGGCAATATTCTAGATATGTGCCAGCACACCAGCATGTGGTCAACACATGGCCAGGGTCTGTGCAGAAAGAGTTGGATAGTTATATGAACAACATCAACCTGGAATCTGGGAGTATGTGTAGAAACAGATAGCGTTAACAAACATTCTCTCCACAGGTATACTAGGTAAGAGGTGTATACTACAGGTAAAACGTGTTCATGTGTAATGATGATGACGGCCATATCACTGTCCAAACTAAGGCTATAGGATAGTGTAGTAAGACATGTAAGGTACAGATAACAGCACTGACTAGGAAAGTAATGTGGACTACAGGAATATACTAGTTGTTAATTGACATCTTTCTCCCCCCCACCCTATCTCCAACAATAATCAGCATACCCACCCCAACTGGTATGTAATGACACCTATGCTCTGATACTGTCCAATTGTTTGATAAATAATTTAATGGTTCCCATGCATGTGCTATATTGAATTATGCAACTGCTCCGTATCTGGTGTCTGGGTTAATGGGAATATCTATGCTTGCTGTTATACCTAACCCTGGAATGTGTTGACTATTACTAACCTACATATGATGAAATCTAAACACTATAGCAGGCTTGGGAAGGCCAGTCCCAGTGGACCCATCTTTCCCACCACAGCTGGCCATGGCACCGGGCACAAGCATGTCTGGGGCCCAACCCGGGACTTCCCTGTCCGTTGGTCCTGCACCACCTTTGGGTGGAACCGCCTCAGGGGACAGGGCTCACCCCCACCTGGGAGCGGCCGCAGACAGGAACCTGTTACCTGTCACCAGGTCAGGGTCATGGTGCATAGAGAGCTCAACCAGCAGCTTGGTGATCTTCTATGCCAGCTCGAGGGCTGTGTGTTGCAACTATAGTGTCAGTCTGGTGATGCAACTCAGCCCCAAGCACAGCCACCTTCGGGGCTGTGAAGGTGCAGTGGTGAATGCCCATGGATGGGGACCTCAGTCCCACTGTTTCCACTAGGGGACTCATGGGCTTCCAATTTCCCAACACCCCTCCCCATCAATGTGTTTACCCACAACACCTGCCATATACTGCCCCTGTATGCATCTTGTTTGTTAACCTACCCAACCTACCTCCCCAAATATACCTACTACCCCTCCCCAACATCCCACGCTCACCTGAAAATAAAAAAAGGGCAATCTGTTCCCACAAATAAATCTCTCCCCATACATAGCTGTCCATTTTGCACATGTGTCCACTGGACACATGTAATCAGGTCTAATTGACATCACAACTTATAATTTGTTGTCCTCACCCCCTCTCAGGGGTTTGAGTCTCCAAATCTACCTCCAAATTCAATGTATATGCACAGCTGTTACTGCAGAAGAAATAAGCAGCTATGGACCTTCCCTACACCCTTCCTGCACATCCCTGGCTATTTTCCCTACTGTCTTTCTCTCCTTGTGACAATTTTTTCACCACTTTCCTATCAACCCCTTTTTCTTTTCTTTTAAAGAAATTAGCATGGGAGTAAGCACTTTTAAGCAGCAGTAAGTAGGTTTAAGCCTGTTTGCATGGGAATAAGCAATGCCTACACAGTTTAAGCAATTCAGAAGCTAAATGAATATAAGAAACTGTAACCGGAAGTTAGCAGTGCTTACCTTCGCGCAAACCCGCTTACAAGTGCTCAAAAGTGCCTTAGTCACTTTGCATCCAACGGCCCTTGTTTTGCCCAGCAACAAAATAAACATCATCTGCAAGGCTCAAACCCAGGAGCCTGCACACCATAGACAAAGTGATTTACCACTAAGCCATATCAGATATACATAACCCTGATGCATTCACAAACATATCATCCAGCCCAGTCATTCAACAGTACAAAAAATGTATTCCAACACGCAGATGTATGTGTGTGTAACTATATTAATATCTAAACATGTACAGCATATCTATATACATATATATATATATATATATATATATATATATATATATATATATAGAAATATATATATATATAGAAATATATATGAACATATATACATGCAAATGCCTACATCTATAGATATATATGTCTACATCTATATGTCTAAATATATACTGCAGGTTATTTATATATATATATATATATATATATATAGCTATATATGGACATACATCTGTAGATAATGGGGTAATAACAAAAACATATATGTCCACATGCAATGTTAACAGAGTTGAGAGGCCCCAAACAATATACGTCTTGTATGAATAGGTATACTCCCCCCACAGCCAAACATGTCCCCTCTGCAATACTCTACCAAGTGTTGCAGATCCCATAATCAGGACCACACACGACATGGGCATCCCTAAGATACATATACACACACATATATGCAGATACAGATATATACATATATATATATATATATATATATATATATATATATATATATATATATATATATATATATATATATATATATATATATATATATATAGATATAGATATATATATAGATGTAACCACATACACACGCAGAGATATGTACAGTAAGTTACATATGTAGTAAGTGCACACACTATGGAACAGCCACTATTCCTACAGTTACCACCTTACCAACTGGAGACTGTATGAGCCACCCATACAAATGACATTCATTGCCTACAACATATACCCACAGAGATATCAAAGGATATAACACCACACACAGGTCTGCATAATGGGAAAGCTTTATTTGTGTACTATTACAGTTGTATATGCCATGTCATATAGCTGTTTAGACATGGACATCCATATAAACTGAGTAATGCAACTGTGAAACAGTTATACTGACACAGTAGTCTGGAAAACTTAACAAATGTTGCTATCCAGGCCAAGGCCATTGAGTAGTACAATAGAAAAGATAGACTGGGCCTCAGGATACCAAGCAATCAATGGTAAGTAATGCAGGTGTATAGTTCAGCAGCCTCTATCTACACTCTGTAGACAATTCCTAGGGGGTAAAGACCTCAGCTGACACAATGGGATGTAACTGTTACATAACAAGGCACAACTGACACCACCACAAGCACACTGACAAACAGAACAGCCTTTATGGCAGGTGGCAGTAGGCCTACATTTAACCAAGGTGGATTGTATGGAAATGCACATCCATATACCTTATGGCAGCTCACCCCTGATGGTCTTCAGGACTTTGGGCATTCAGAATTCTGTAGCACTCCTGTACACATATATGTATATATAGATATATGTATACATAGATATACGTGTATATATATATATATATATATATATATATATATATATATATACGTATATGTATATATTAGTATACATATATGTATATATAGATATACGTATATAGTTGGGAAGATGGCCTAATGGTTAAGGTGTTTGCCTTACAAACACAAGGTACAGGGTCTGAATCTCACAGGGGATAATTGGCTAGGCTTAAAATGGCTCACAAGGGTAGTTAGCCTAGTGCTAATCTAATCTAATATATATATATATATATATATATATATATATGTATGTATATATATATATATATATATATATATATATATATATATATACATATATGTATATCTATATATACATATACATATATCTATATATATGTATATATAGATACACACACACATATATATATATATATATATATATATATAGCTATATATGTATGCACATCCTATGTGTACAGATATGCCTAGTTATGTTAGTATATGATATCAATAACTATATGTGCATACATATCTATTCTGATATACCTACTACTGTCAAAATATATGTAGATATCCATACGTATATGTAAATATGTATCTCTAGCTGTATATGTGTAGACATATATTGCACTGTATATGTATATATCTGGGTGTTTATTTGTATCTCTATGTACATATACATATCCATCTATGTATGTCGATATGTATACCTGTATGTCTATATAGATATCTGGGTAAGTATATGTACATATATTATCACCATATGTCCTAAACATGGAGTGTAGCCCTACCTCAGCCCCTGTAGACCCAACTTCGTAGTGCAAGAGGATGTCAGGTATGTATAGCAGGCATACTTGTAGAGTATTGCTACTGTAATAGGGATTGTCTTCACAGACATGGTGTGTGTGGGAGGTCACATCTGCTTTTAACATGTGCGCCATTGTCTACTGACAGACATCGTAAGGACATCATAGTACAGTACCACTGCTAGCATGTAATGCTCCTGTGGACTACAGCAGAGATAATGGGCAATATATGTGGACAGTCTGACACACTCTGGACAGTCCAGAGGTATACACACAACCCCTTAGAGCAAGACATGTGGACCATTCCTGACAATGTGGATCTTAACAGCCATTTAGATGGGTATAACATGTAACTACTGATATACATTTGCCCTATAGGTTATGCATTCACACATCCCTGTCTGTCCTGCCACATTATAACCGCTGGTAAGGGAGTGTCATGGCCACATACCACCCACTAGATATTGGCATACATCTGTACAGCATCCCACTGCTCTGTCTGACATATATGACTGTTATAGTGGGCCGGCAGCAGTACATCTGGCAAGTAACTGGACATTACATCTCACTGGGTAAGTACACTAAGCTGATAGGCATGTAACAAAGCACTGTGCAGGCTACAGGCAGAACGGCTCAACACTGGCCTACATTTCCTATGGAGGAATGCACATGTACCTGCACATAGATAGCAGGCTCTACAGGCATGCTACAGCACAGAGTAACATGCACCTGTTTGTAAGTGCATCACCACAACCAATGTGAACACAGCCACAGCTACATATGGCATGCTAGCATATTATTACAGTATATGGACTATCTGTTCAACACCAACCTCATATGTGCCACCCACACACTAACCCTACATATACTGGGTCACTACACAGTGTGGTCCGCTGCCTGTCTGTGGTATGGGACATGTGCGTGTATGGCCTTGCAAACATGTAAGCCGATAGGGTAACATACAGTGGAGCAGGATGTAACATCTGATAGAACAGGACCAAGAACAATGGCATCTACCACAGTCTGCAGACAGGCCAAAGTACATATTAACAATACACACACTGCCGACAATCACCATGAGTACACAGACCTCAGTACTGTACACACAACCATAAAATGTCCAGGTTATGTCATCAAATATAACCTCTACTATACATTACATGTGTAGCAGTGTGATATCTCACTGGCTTGTTATTATATATGATGTCAGTAATTATGTTGTACAGTACATATGCACCCCTTACTGCATGACATATGTACAAAGGTTGTCAGGGTTGTGGCTGGAGGCACATACACTGGGCTATTATTGACATGTTGCAGTGATAAACTCATACATTTACTGTTGTAACAGGGTTTGTTGCACCATATGTCCTATGAGGGATATAAAGTCAGTAACTCTCATGGCTGTCACCATCTACAGACTGCTATCCTCACACTACCTTCTGCATTTCACAGATAGGTGCTCTGTGGGTAACACCTGAAACAAAAGGCACCGCACACTGGGCAGTCTGCAGATGGCCCTGCAGATAGGTATTCCCTCATAAACATAGCAATGACATGGCAGGTATGTAAACATGTAGAACAGCCATATCCACACACACCCTGTTAAGCCAACATTACTTCAAATGCAGTTTAGCAGCACTTATAGTCTGTAGTCAGGTCAGGCACACCCTCCTCCTGTGTTTTGGTCTGTTTCCACAGTGTATGTTGTTAGAGGTAAACCCCAATCCATCTGAGATGCTGTTGCCAAACAAAAGATCGATTTCCTGCTCACAGTGAATGAAAGGCACAACACCAACATGATGTTCCTAGATATTGGTGTGTGTTTCCATACAATTGGCTAAGGGAATGTTACCACTGCTGTTCCAAATGCAATCAGCTAGGGGATGGCTGCAATTCGTGCAGAGACCATCAGCTAATCCTGAGCATCACTTAAAATACCCATGCTGCTGCCTAAGCAAAGCAGGTGTTAGTCTCCACATCCACCAGAGAGGGAGTAAGAGAGGCACAGAAAAGCCAGGAAGGGGTGGGAGAGTAAAACTTACACATGTTTGTGTCACACACCTACCAGTACAGGGTATCAAACCCCTGACGACTATGTAGTGCTATCACATGTCCATGCAGTTCTTGGATGCGCCACATAGGTTACATGTTGGGGAGCCCTCAGAACATATATGTGGTGATGAATGACATCTGCAACAGGGATATGGTAGCTGTGTGATAGGAGTAGTACATGTACCTGCCCGCATGAACAGGTGTCAACGTCAACACAGCCACACTCTCACAGGGATGCACACACATTGCCATACTTGGCAGGGCCAGGAATACAACACATCACTAGTGGGATTGCCACAACACAGTACTGTGCAGGTATCACATGCACCACAGCAGTCATATGGAGGTTATATGTGCAAAGGGTATGTGGAAGTGTCTGACATCAGACAGCATGCTTCAGTATGCCACTGGGGGTTGTAGTGAGTGTGAATGTGGTCATACGCATCATACACCACACACACACAGACACAGGTGCCAGTACTGACATGCATGTGTGCACTGCTTCACGGGTGTGTTGTGGTTGACAGTGCCAGATGGTTATACAAGGCTAGGTGATGGGTATACCTTGGCAGCAGGCCACATGACAATGGTCTGCATTGTGGCTCAGAGGTGTAGTGTCTGGAGTAGCCCACACAGGTGGGTATTGTATTCAGCATCCAGTCACCTGGGTGACAATTGCGTGTGGCCAAAGCTGTGCATTGCTTGCCATGTATGTCTTCCTTCGTCCATGATATGGACAGTGTCTGGGATGTGCACATCTCCCACATGCATGTACAGTGACATGTGGAACTGTACCTGGGGTGTCTGGCCCATGTTATGTACACAGATCATTATCATCAGATGTGCCAGTCCTGGCCTCATGTGGCGGGAACTGTTCCTGGACAACAGGTTGGCCCTACACCTACATTGATAGCATGATACCAGTATTCCCTGGTGTCAATGGCATCTATCCATACAGGGCTTATGTTTCAGGCATGTTATGTCCTTTGTGGGTCACATTTGATGTCACCACAGGTGTTGCAGGTGTCCAGTGGGGAACATGGGGGAAGTGCACTGTCAGCATGGACATGCCTACTGGACTGATGGATAGGGTGCCATGTCCTCTGTATCCCACTGCAATCACACCATTGTTACTATCAGTGGGCAATATGCAGGGTACTACCAACATAGCAGCTGTTGCCTAGGCAAGTGTGTGTGTGTGTGTGTGTGTGTGTGTGTGTGTGTGTGTGTGTGTGTGTGTGTATAAGACATGGGTTGAGAGTGTACCTGGGTAATACAAGGGTTGCTAACGTTGTTCAGCTGGCATTGATGTCACATTTACAGGTATGGATCTGCACCCCAGCCTCTTGGCTACTTCACATCTGTATCCCTGTATGGTGGATATTGTGATATATACTTGGCCCACCATATAAGAAGTTTGCAAAACCTGCACCGCATTGAGTCTAGTTGTTACACACTCACAACCACCAACACACAGGATACAAATGACAAACACACACACACACACACACACACACACACCTGTTATGTCTGGGATTAGAACTCCTACCTAACTAGTATATTACACTATAGCACTATGCCATTATAGGACACGCCATGGAGATTACTGGAGTTCTCCTTCCCCAAAGGTGTATTTCACAGAGAATGACACCAGCAGGATTGCCAAAGTAGGGCATTTGAATTGTGAGTGTGACTAGCCTAAAATGCATTGCTCCCTACACAAACATAGAAACACACACAAAACACCCACAACTGCCATGTGTGGGGATGGAACCCCTACCAGAGGTCTATATCACACTGCAGCATGATGTTGTTATAGGACACACCACAGAGATTACTGGTGTTCTCCTTCCCCAAAGGTGCATGTCACAGTGAATGATATGAGCAGGATTGCCAAAGTAGGACATTTGAATTGTAGTGAGTGTGACCAGCCTAAAATGCATTGCTCCCTACATAAACATAGAAACACACACAAAACATCCACCACTGCCATGTGTGGGGATGGAACCCGTACCAGAGGTCTATATCACACTACAGCATGATGCTGTTATAGGACGCACCACAGAGATTACTTGAGTTCTCCTTCCCCAAAAGTGTATTTCACAGTAAATGACATCAGCAGGATTGCCAAAGTAGAGCATTTGAATCATAGTGAGTGTGACTAGCCTAAAATGTATTGCTCCCTACACAAACATAGAAACACACACAAAACATCCACAACTGCTATGTGTGGGGATGGAACCCCTACCAAAGGTCTATATCACACTACAGCATGATGCTGTTATAGGACACACCATAGAGATTACTGGAGCTCTCCTTCCTCAAAGGTGTATGTCACAGTGAATGACATCAGCAAGATTGCCAAAGTAGGACATTTGAATTGTAATGAGTGTGACTAGCCTAAAATGCATTGCTCCCTAAATAAACATAGAAATACACACAGAACATCAACAACTGATCATGTGTGGGGATAGAACTTCTACCAGAGGTCTATATCACACTACGGCATGATGTTGTTATAGAACACACCACGGAGATTACTGGTGTTCTCCTTCCCCAAAGGTGTATGTCACAGTGAATGACATCAGCAGGATTGCCAAAGTAGGGCATTTGAATTGTAGTGAGTGTGACTAGCCTAAAATGCATTGCTCTCTACACACACAAACACACACACACACACACACACACACACACACACACACACACACACACAATTGCCAAGTCTGGGATTAGAACTCCTATCTAACTATTCTATCACACTACAGCAGTACGCAGTTATAGGATGCGTTACAGAGATTACTGGGCTACAACCTTCCCAGAGGTCTATTTCTTGGTGGATGACATCAGCAGCCTTGCCAAAGTATACATTTGAATTGTAGGGAGTGTGACTAACCTAAAAAGCATTGCTCTCTACACAGACAGTCAGACAGACACACACACACACACACACACACACACACACACACACACACACACACACACACACACACACACACACACACACACACACACACACACACTCATTTGCCAAGTCTGGGATTAGAACTCCTACCTAACTATTTTATCACACTACAGTAGTACGCAGTTATGGCACATGCTACAGAGATTACCAGGCTATAACCTTCCCAGAGATGTATTTCTAGGTGGATGACATCAGCAACCTTACCAAAGTAAAGCATTTGAGTTGTAGGGAGTGTGACTACCCTAAAAAAGCATTGCTCTCTAAACAGAGACAGACAGACACACACATACACACACACACACACACACACACACACACACACACACACACACACACACACACACACACACACACACACACACAGTTGCCATGTCTGGGATTGGAACTCCCTTGTTCATCATCTCAGACAATTGGGAAGTGCTTTTAGGTCATCCTGATTTAGTTAGAATTTTGGGAGATAAGCCCAAGTTTACTTACAAAAAAGTAGTAAACATTAAAAGCATTTTGGAGTTCAATGCTAGAGATCAGTCATCAGGTAGTTCTTTACCACTAGGCACTTTTGCCTGTGGTCACTACAAACAATGTAGGTTCATAGTTAATTCAAGCTCTGTGTTTTTAAGACATTTTAAAAAGACATTATGGGCTAAAGGTTGTTTCTCTTGTGACTCTAAATGTGTAGTTTATATCGCCTTGTGTAGCTTGTGTACTAGTTTCTATGTAGATAAGACCATTAGAATCTTAGGTAAAAGAATATATGAGCGCATTTAGCAGTTAAAAATAAGGACAAATCAAATGTTTTGGCAAGTCATGCTATGATTTGCAACAATTTCAAAAAGTTTACATTATTTGTATTGGACACTGTTGATTTTGGTGGTGTTTTTTAGGGGATTATAAAAGTTTGCTTGAATGTAGAGAAAGTAAATGGCAAATAGCTTTGGCTGCAGACCAAAGTCCAGGATTAAATGAGACTCTAAACATCAAGTGTTTTCTGCAGATGCAAAAACTGTAGCATTTAACATCAACACATTTTTAATATACATATATTTATATATATATTTGTGTATACACTTTTTAATATTTATCTGTGTTTAGTTTATCATTTACATGCTTCTAATAATAATATGATTTTACATATACATGCATTTATATGGTAAAAGTATGAGTGTTGTTTCTTTAATCATTTGTATTCAAATGTTTTTCATTGATTAATGTATTCAAAGTTGATTTTCATTGGCTAAATTGTGATTTCAGTGTGACATAAAAGGGTGGTGTTTGGAGACATGGTTGTTTTTTGATTACGTTTGAGTGCTTTACTAAAAGAGAACGAAAGTGCTAATATTGTGTCTGGCTCTTGTTTTTTGTGACTTGTGCCACTTTTCAGTGGTTTACTTTGTTGTTTGGAAGAGGATTCAGCATAATTTACCAAAGGGGTGTCACAAATTTAAATATCTGCTTTAAAGGGAGTGTTAATTAACAAGGTAGCTCCATAATACAGACGAGAGCTGTCAGTAAGAGTCCAAACACAAAACTAATAATCATACCAACAAACGTGAAACTTTAAAACAAAAAAATAAAAGCGGAAACTGTCTCACCACAAACGTTATTCATCAGGAATTCACTTGACAGTTGAGGCTCAATGCCTCTGTTAACCCTAGAATTAATGATTCCTTGTCATTAGTGTTCTGAAGAAGAGGGCTATTACAGTGTAGTTTGATTTTAGCATTTACATTTTACAACAACATGCATCCCATTTTATTTACTTATTTAATAACGGAATTATTAAGCTTCACAGCAAATTAATATGTTAATACTCATCATAAATGCATTTAATTGTTAGACTATTTATTATTTATTTATAATATATTACTGTGTGTAACCTGAATGGATACTTTGGGATATTTGATATGGTGAAGTAATGGGTGTTTTTCACTCTGATGAAGTCTTGTAAATACCAGGACAAAAGCGTTAAGTTGTTTTATTGTTATTTGCTAATAGCTTTTATGTCTAATAAGTTTATTTAGTCAATAAAGTTTGTGGTGGGAGACATTGGTCGAGTTCCACTTTTATGTTTCATTTTAAAAGTTTCACGTTTGTTGGTGTGGGTATTCAGAAGCCATACAGATGAAACACTGTTATTTCTTTAAGGTGTCATTTGCATATTTCCCACATGCCTCCACTACATGACGTTTGAAGTATTACACAGTAAAGACTCTAGCTTATCTTGGCCTTTCTTTCAGTTTTTATTGAATGGCTTGTCTGTATGACCTTTTTACTAATTTGTTTGAATGTTAAATTTGAGATATTTTGCAAGCAATATTTACGGATATGGTGGTGCTGCGGTAGCGTTGTCACCTCACAGTAAGACGCTGACCGGTTCGACTCTCAGCTAGAGCGTCTTCTGCGTGGAGACATGCGTCAATGGGCATACTTTCGTTGAAGGTTGTGCGTTAGGGCTGGCAATTCAGCACGTAAAAATCAACTGCCAATTATTAGCGGACCAGAGTTCCGCTGTGGCAACCCCTAACCGGGAAAAGCCGAAAGACACAACATTTACGGATATCAGGGTTGATTTTAATCTCTGTGTTTCTATGTTATAGCCAAGCAATCCACTTATGCTTTACTTATGAGGTCAGAAGAAGATAAACATATAGCATGTTTACAGCTAGTGGGGTTTGGCTCTATTGGCCTAAATGTACCCCCCAAACAAAAACTTTGAAAACGTCATAAACATTCAGAATCTATGTAGCTGAAACACTGGTATATTCTTAAGGATTCATCTGTATAAATACCATGGGATTCCACTAAAAGATGTTGAAGGTATTACACAGTAAAGACCCCTACTTGTCTGGGTCTTTCTTGCAGTTTTTTATGGAGTTGTTTGTCTGTGTGACATTTTTACCGTATGGTTTACATATAAAGTGAAGGAAAATGTGTTGTTCATATACTTTTGTTTGTATAGTGTCCACATGATGCAGGGTGCAGAAGAGTTGGCCCCACAAAACAATATTTGTGTGCTTTATGACCTTGAGAGTATCACTGTTTTGAGTTGTGACTTTCTAAGGATTTAGACCTTTTAATTTTGATTAATTATATAAAGGCACCTTCTAGGAAAAACATGACAAAAGCATACTGCTTTCTTCTCTTTGATGATGCAGTCCCAGGGATTTAAAGATAACCTGGAAAGACTAAATGTACTGCGGTAAGCCCTTGTCAGTTGACTTTGAATAGTTAATAGTATCCTGTAACATCAGGTGTTAAAACTCAAGCATCTCCCTCTCTAAAGAGTGATAATCCAAGGTAGGGACCTTCACATGATGCAGCATGTGCACTGGCTCAGCATATGCACCTCTGAAGGTATGGGAAGAGATAAAGTACAGTGTCTACCAACATATTATTCTCTTTAGGAACATTATGAAAATAATGATGGACTCCTCTGGTTGTAGTGGTATTTTAGCTTTTTGCAAAGAAAATATATATCCCTTATAGCCACAGGATCCTCTAGCCCATCAACAGTGAAAGAAACTAATTTTTTCAACTTTTTTCTCACATTTTCCTCACACAGTGGGATCTTTCCAAGGACTATTGCCATTAGAAAACCTTCAAAGCTTTAAAATAATGTATTTTACTAGATTGGGGAGGGGTGTCTTTGCCTTTCACTTCTCTTTACTTAAAATAAACAACACTAGGGTCTCATGACTTTGGGGAGGGATATCTAACAGGACAAAACAAATCACAAATCATTCTAATAACCGAGATTCATCTTCTCATAGTATTTATTTTAAATATTTAGCAAATTTAGTTAAATAGATCAAAACCATTCAGAAATGTCTGATGAACAGAAAGGTAAAGTTGAAATATCATCATGCAACATTTATATGGGGCACATACCAGTTGATGTTGGGAATAAGCATAAAAAGATCAAAGGCTGGTATTATCCTATTCCCTGAAAGTCAGACTGAACGATGGTTAATATCTAAGTAGAAGCCCATTTGTTACATTTCTACTCCAGCAGCCTTTCTTTTGGTCTTTGGAGTTCTCTGGCTGACAAAAAGGGATCAAAGGTAAAAACAGGTTGTAAGCCCAATGGAAGATAGTTTTCCATGGCACTGCATCAAAGTCATGAGAACAAAACTTAGGTAATCGACTGTTGTTTCCTTTTTTACATCAGATGTTGTCTGAAAGTAGCAATTCTGGCAAATGGCATTTAAGTGAAGATACAGGAACATAGGATCATAGGAAATATGAGGTAACTAAATCCCAAGACCTTTTACACCTTACAAATACTCACTGTCATGTTGTACTCCCCATTTTCAAGAAGGACAACCCAAGTTAGTCCAGGAATAAATTTATTGGTGTCCATCCAATCACCTAATTTTAATCCAAAGGAAGCAATAGTGTCACTTTGATTAACTTGAAGGGGAAGTTTTTTCTAGATGGGGGCAAGATGATGGGCAATAAATTTGTCTCTCCAGTGCATTTTATTTATGTGCTGGTGGAGATTTAAGTTCCCAGTTCTGGTATTAGCAGAGCTATCTGATTTGTGAAAACAGAGGACCAAGAAGGACAAAGTCTCTAATGGTGCAAAACACAAGGCACAGATCACCCCATTAGAGCCTACAAGAAACCCAATAAAGGGATAGCACTTCAAGCCTTTCCTGGTAATTGAAGAACTTTAGCCCAATAATCTTCTTGGTTAGGAACCTCTGGGCCCTTTCCAGTAACTTAATATGTTTAGAAATATATATCTGAAAGCAGGCACTGTACTCACTAATTCCTTTAATTAGAGGGGATGATAACGTGTTTTGCCCGGGGATAGTATATCTTTAGGTATTAGTTGTGCTAAACTAAAGGATATTCTGACTACTGTTGCTACATAGCAGTCAAAAGAGAGGGAATTATGATGTCTAACTCCATTTTCATTTTTGAGTATGGTATTGGTTATATTGTACACTGAGGGAGAATTGCTTAAAAATATGACAATACTACACTTTGTCAAACTTAATTTTAGCCCTTGTTCCATACACCACTTGTTTATAAGAGTCCTTGATGCAACAAATAGGTATTAGGGGGGACATCTGACATAAATGTCCAGTGTGCAGTCATCTGCAAACTTATTTAACCAAAGGTCCTGATTTAGCTGGTGAAAAGGACAGGTCCCCATATTGAGTCCTTAGGCACATCATTAGTTAACTTTATAATTTCGGAGAAGGTGCCTCTCACCTTCACTATAGGTATTCTCTCAGCCAGTTTGCTAACTATCTCACCACAAATGGATCAATGTTTACAGCACTTAACTTATAAACAATGCCAGTATACAATAACTTATAAACGATGCCAGCATAAGGTATAGTGTTGAATGCTTTTCCCAGATCCAAATAAACTGTGAATTGAGTGACAGGTGCTACAGCCAGTGTGACCATCTTGAAGAAGTTAACTAAACTTAGTAGATAGGGTCTCCCTTTCACAAAGCCAAAGTGATATGGGTCTAGTCTAATAAAGTTTTTGATATCAGAAATAAAGAGGTCAAATACAATTAATTGTATGACTTTGCAAATCAGACTAGTCAGACTTATGGATCTTTAGCTTCCCAGGTCCATGAGAGGCCCACCCTTACATAAAAGTATCACCAATGAAGTTCACCATACTTCAGGGATAAATCCTGTAGCTTAGCTCAGTATAAACAATTTAAAGAAGGGTTCCATAATGGCATATTTGACATTCTACTAGGGACAGCCAGGTCTAGTCACTTATCTATGTAGGAATAGAACTCCTCTGTATAAAAAGCAGCTGTTTGGTGTCACGTCTGATGATCTTACAAGTGATGTTGGACAGCTCATCTCAGAGTTTGACATCTGACCATTTTAAATATTTGAATTCAGAATGACTGACTACAGGGGTTGTACAGATTTTAAAAGAGAAAGTTACAAGTTTACAATCAGACTTAACCAGGGAAGGAGAAACTAGAGGGGTGGTACATACAGCACCTCTATTATTTAGGATAATGTCAAAATATTATGCCTTCTAGTTGGTTTGCTGACTATTTGGCAACAAATAATCAGAAAAAGACGGCTAGCAAGTACAGTAGGTGCATAGGCCAAGCAAACTGTAACAAAACAAAAAAGAGAACCAGCACCTTGGGTGCGTGAATGTTTATTGAGAAAACCAGACAGGTTTCAGCATATTGCTTTCATCAGTGGTACACTGATGAAAGCAATATGCTGAAACCGGTCTGGTTTTCTCAATAAACATTCACCTCCCAAGCTGCTGGCTCTCTTTTTTGTTTTGTTACTATTTGCCAACAAACCAGGTTAATGGATCTCCAACAGTAAATACACTTTTACCCTAAAAGATAAGCTGCCATAAAGATAATTTTGAGATACACACTTCATTCTTAGGCATTCCCTGCTTCTCTATACAAAAATGAATCATGAGTCCCTACATACCCTGTGAGCCTATGATCTAAACAAATCCAGGGAGCACAAGTACCTGAAAAGCATTGGGTACTAGTACTACAGTTCTCATTTTATTCTGTGTAAAAACACTTTCTTTGGAGACTAGACATCCTGAATTTTCAAGAGGGAAAAATATGACTTCCTTAAACAAAGACCAAAGGCATATTTTAACAGTATCTGTAAATGGGCCAACCATATATTTTTTTGTATTATTTATTTATTTATTTTTCCTGGTATGTTCTTTAACTCTTGCACTGCAAGCCTTCCCAAGTTAGACTTGAACCCACCTGTTTACCCCATGCTGGAGTGCCAGCATGAGGTTGATAGCCAACTATAACAGACAGCATCTAGAAAATGGTAACCAGTAAGGTTTTTTGTGCCTCCTGCCCACGACTCTTATTCTCATCCACTGTCAAGGACAAGTACCCCTGCCCTCTAATCTGGCTTAGTCTAGCTTCCCCCCAAAATGGGAGGCTATTGAACAATATAAGTCTGTTACCAGGCCAAAACCATTTCTGTACCCATTCCACCAACAGTGAACACCATGCCAAATAAGAGCATTCATGGCATCACTATAAAGCCTTAGCCCTACTTCTTAGTGGCTGATGTGAGTGCCCGAGTCACTTTGAGGGTCTTGTATCTCCTCTACTAGCATATGCTTGCTCCTGCACACATGCCAGAGAAAGCTACCAGCACTGGCCTGGGAAAACCAAACACCCCCCCCCCCTTGTTAGCCAATCCTCCACACGCATATCAGCATCTTGCGAAAAGGAATCACCACTCCCTCCACCCAGAGGAAGGGTTAGCCAGCAAAAGCTGCTAACACACTTTCTTCCCTGCCTTACTCTTGTAATACCTGAGACCTACCCACCTCAAATTGTCAATATTAGAGTCAAAGCATTATCCCACACCACATAATCCATCTTAGACATACCATAGAAATTAAGAAACCCTACTTAGAAGGACTTGAAACTACAGTTGTAAGAAGTTGTGTAGCCTGTTTACAAATACATTGAGCTTTTATGGGTAGCCTTGCAATGGGTGGCATTAATATGCAATGGTACATGAATCCCAAAGTTCTGAGGTACTGTGTTTGCCATTTAATTTCTTAAAGTGAGATCTAGCTGACTTTTTTTTCCCAGGGGAAGAAATACTGGTTTATGAATTAAGTCAAGGAACTGACAATAAAAATGGGGTCTTCTGGTATAGTTCAGCTTTGCATTTTAGCTTTACAATGTTCCCCACAGCAAATAACAATTACCACTGAATCACAGCAAGTTAACCAAGATGAGGACATCCACCTTCAGCAATACTCAGGACCAAAGCTGCTGGTCTTTAATTTGCTCAGCATCTGAGACATTCATAGGCTATTAGCAACTTTCCTTTAGCCCCCTCCTCTTTAGATCTCTTCACTCACATGCAAATGCTACTATTCATGAAACAGCCAGAAGCTACTCTAAACATTTTATAAGAAAAAAAATAGGTTTTGAATTTTACTCTTGTCATGGTTCTCCCACATACTGCAGCAGTGATGATTTCTCTTCTACACCCCTCTCTGCAGTCTTTCGCATACACACTTTTTCTTTTCTCTTTTTGCTTTCAATTTGTTCAGGTGTTCTGCTGGTGTTTTCTCAAGTTATATTTTATATCCATCCCCATTCTAATTTTAAAATGCTATTAAAAAGCTATTTCTAAGTGCTACTTTCCTAGTTACAAACAATTGTCTTTTTTTGTTTGATGGTGAGTACGTGAATTGCTCCAAGTTTGTTTTGTTATACTTCCAGTTTTAGCAATGCACTTAGTGCTATTACCTGTTGATCAATGTGGACAGTAATTTTTTTAGGAAAATGAGAATGTGGCTCAGAATTCAAAGATTTCAAATGTATAAATCTCATCAAATTCAGTGACAAAGTTTCAAAATTCACCTACACCCGCATATCTAGACACTGCCACAGCAGGCAGCTTCTTGAAGGAATTCCATACCCACCCGGATAAATGTATAAAACATATAAAAAAAAATATACTGCAACATTCCAAATAAACAAAATTAAAATAAAAGAACGTGATGGATTCCCAAAAGGACGTTTAATTCCAAAGCACATTAAACAGTGAGTACTTTCATCACCAACTGTGACTTCTTCGGACTGAATCTTAAATGTATAAAACATACAGCACCTACCAGATCAAAATATAATAGGAAGTTTAAAAGCAAATCATCCTGATAGTTTGTCAACATGCAGAAATTCTACAATACAGGAAAACAACTACCTAAAATATTCAGCAGAGTAGAAGACCTTCAAATCAAGGATAGCATCAGGAAACTAACTAAAATGTTGAAAAATACAATTAAGACTACTAAGGCAACTGTTAGCATCTAAAACAAAGTTATGTAAGGAAACTAAGAAGTAGCACCTAACATTGATCTGAAATTATTCAAAACAGCACCATCTACTCTTCTCAGAAGCCATTCCACCACAGTAGCAAACAAATTCAGTACTGTCACCCTGGAGACAAGTATCTAAAGGGTTTACTATTGTATGAGCAACTGAAACAATTTTGAATTCTGGAATAGCGAGATCATAAGATCATAAGCCGAAAATGTCTAGGATGACAGAAGAGAACAACATCAACTAACAAATCTCTTGACCTGCACAGAAACAAATGATAGCATGGGTCCAGAATGCGGGGCAAGTCTGGCTGTTCGCTACTGTGATTCTCAACATTTTCAGCTCACATTCTTTTGGTTTAATTTTTCTGGAATTCAAAACTGTTTAACTAATAAAGTAGTAAACCATCCAAAGTCCAGTTATTCCTGAGGCTCTTAGAACCCTCATCATCACTAATGATCATGTACTAAAGGTACTACCTAAAACTAAAAATACTTCCTCCAGGGAACCTAACAACATACCAGAGTGTTTAAAAAACACTACTAAACAGGCCCTGGCAGAGCTGCTTCTTCAATATTTAACCTGAGTATAGTATTTGGTTTCATCCCTGATATTTGGCGCACAGCAATAGTGATGCCACTACCCAACGGTGGCCCAATGACTGAACCCAGGAATTACAGGCAGAAACGCCTGACAAATCTTATAACTGACCTAATTAACTATGACATTAAAAATCCCATAATGCTAGATCCGCAGCAATTTGGCTTTGTCAAAGGTAGATCATGACTAACGAATCTTAACTTTTTTTCAGAGAGTAACTGAAGTTGTTGGCAGCAGTCATGGTGCCCATGTATATGCCATACATTGACTTGGCCAAGGGTTTCCATATCCTTACTAACTTACTCAGTAAGATTAGTACATTACAAATGGATCCCTAGAACCCACATGCTGCAGGTAGCAGGTGCATCATCAAAAATTATGAGCGTAACCAGTGGTGTCCCACAGGGATCCCTGGAGAACCTCTAAACCACGTCAAAACCCTTACAGCCACTGATGTAAAATATGAAACTCTTCAACACACTCTCCACAATACACCACAGCCAGTATCTCCTTTGATTTCAAATTGGTCAAATTGCAGTCAAATAGTTCAATTATAAGCTGTACCATTCTCTTCTCAGTCCCTGTCTCTACACTTACTAAACATTCCACCTCATCAAACCAGTGCAGCAAGGTCCTAGAGCCATGGGGACCAGGAATGAAGCCTAGACAATGACCCTGGCAACTGGTATTTAATTAATGACCCCAGCATTACAGGAGCCAGACAGCATGAGTGAAGCACATGCTTGCTCCTGTACACATGCCAGAGAGGGCTACCAGTGCTGGCCTGGGAATGAAAGGGCAAAGCTAGCTCACCTCTCTCAGGGGAGGAGAGTTGGGCACACTTAGCAACACATGTATTAAGCAAAACTTCACAGTGGGGGTCACAAAAACTGCCTGTGGTAATTCATCATATGTGAGATGGGCTTATCATGCTGATTTACATTCCAAATGAGGGATAGACCAGAGGTGATACATATTGCAAGCCCACTTCCATGAGTTGCAAACAGAGTGTGCACAAGGAAGACAGGACATAAAGCAAAAAAAAACAAATAAATAAAATAATAATAATAATAAATTTCTCCCAGAGAATGTTGGTCCAACCCCCCCCCCCCCTTATCACAGCACTCAATTCCAGAAATGACTGAGCCATAAGGCTCTTGCCATCTTTCCTTGTCAGAATGAGATGTAATGTGCATTCCCTGGACCTCCAGAACACCTACCTTCACATAAAGGTTAAAAAGAAGTCCAGAATGTTTCTACACTTTAGGGGGGAGCCAGAGGTTTCCAATTCCAGATGCTTCTACATGAACGCACCTTAGCCCCCATAGCGTTCAGCAAATGCATACCCATGGTTGCAAATGAAGGAGTGAGGATAATCTTTACCTAGACAATTGCCCCTTACCTGTTCCAGCATGGGACTCTCCCTACTCATCCTCTTCCAATCTTTGTGAATCATGGTGAACATTGCAAAATCCCAGATGGAGCTCTGTCAGATGATCATCTTCACTGGATATACACTGGAAACTTTATGCTACAAAGCTCTTATTCCAACATAACACAGTTATTTCCTTGCCATGTTATTAATCAGATCATGCAGGCCTACTCAAGTCTCCAATTCTTTATATCTCAAAGCCTTGGGGCTTATAGCAGCTCCTATTTGTACAGTTCCAAAAGCCAGCTATTACAGTAAAGTGTTGCAACTGACTCTGAACGTTTGGTATCATGTAATGGATCATGTCACAGATTATTAAGATATCAAAGACTTAAGGGCTTTACTTCAGAAAGCATCACCACAGATGCCTCTGCCTTAGGGTACTAGGGAGAAAATATCCAGGGCAAAAAATGCAAGGAGTATGGTTAGAAACCATTTTGCACATTGACATTAAACAGATGAGGACAGTTTTTGCATTACAGAATTCTCTGTATCGAGATGCAATTTCCATCAATACCAAAAGTATGGAAGTGGTAGGTAAATGAAGAAGCAGAGAGGAACTTACTCCTGTCTCTATGTCATGAAGCAATGAAGACATAAGGATGGTCTGTGTCCACCAAACATCTCCTAATCCTAAAGCTAATTCTTTAGTAGATAGCTTCACTCGCTATCTACTGATATCACAAGAGTAATCCCTCAACTAATCAGTTGTAGGAAAACTCACATATTACTAACAGGGGGAGTTCTTGCTTCAACATATATGAATCGTCTACAAATTCCACATACAGAAACTTCTCCAGGTCCATCCTCCCTTCAAGGTTTTGACATAGGGATACACTCATCCAGAAATGGTCCTTAGAACTCCTTTTCACCTTTCCCAATTTCCATATCCTGAAATTCATTCTGAAAGCCATGCTGAGCAAATCCAGGCCCATTCTTATAACCCTGCATTGGCCTTGACAAGTTTGGTTCATTCTACTATTGCTTTATTTTCTAGAGAAGCCTCTTTGTCTAAAGTCCTTCAGAATCCTCCTGATCCACCCAATCAGCAATAATCACCTGGACCTTCACTATTACATTTAACAGCAGTGATGGCCATGGACTTTTCTTACCCCCAACATGATGGTCCAGAATCTGGACTCTTGATCCTTACTTCTGCCTGGAAACCGCACATCAAAATGCATACAAAAATAAACTTTTTTTGGTGGGATGTGCTACCACAAAAGGGTTTAATATGAGCCATACTAGATTAACTGTCACATATTTCTGACAATGGGTTATTCTCTAATTAAAATGCATCTAGCAGTCATTTCTAATTTGAATTAAAAAACAAAGTTGCTGTTACTTTTCCCCAAATCATACATGCCTGATAAAGTGAATTTCATTTTTTTTTCACTAAGCAAAACTGAAATAGTCTCCCATACAATACTTCTTTGGGTAAATACAGATAACAACATTAAATATGACCTGCATGTTCAAAATAACAAAAAAAGACTGCCCAAAAATTAGGAATGATCTACAGGCATAAAAACTTCCTTAGCAACAACACAAAATCCATTCTTGCCACTACCTACCTTCTCCCATCTCTCTTACACAATGCACCCATCCTAACCAGCCTTCAGGCTACAGCTATAAACAAGCTAGAGGCATGCTATAATAAGGTTGCAAAATTTGCAACCAAAAACAATACCGCAGCCACCAATGTATTGCCCGTAAGGCTTTGAATTGTCTTGAGCTACCTCACCACTTAGATTGCATATACCTTACTTCCACACACACCATTATTCATGAGGCCGATGACTGACCTGCTTCTACTCCTATTCTTCATTCCTGTCAACCTGTTAAGACTACTCTGATCTAATGAGCAACATCTTCTCACCATATATAAACTCCACAAATCCTCTGGCCAACGTCTCTACTTGTACTCTGTCACTAAAAATGGAATTATTTCCCTCTGCAAATTGGATCTATCTCTAATCTCTCCAACTTCAAACTACTACTAAAAGACTTGGACAGAAGGAATTAGTAAAATCTATTTCTTAGATAAAGGACAAATATATTTTGCCTAGGCTACATTATCTAGTCATCTCTGTTACAAACAGTGTACTCAGTGTATTTAAAGTCATCTCTATGAAATGCAATATGTGAATACTTTATTGACAATGTTCTTGTTCAATTTGATATATCTGTTCAAATACTTGCACTATGTATCTATAGGTTCACACTGTATAAACTGAAGTTGATTTTTAATTACTATGTCACTCTTCTGTATTACGCTTTACTGCAACTTTATTTAAGTGCAACCATATTACGTCAATGTGTTTTTCTCCCCTGGCTTCCACTGAAAATGGGATATTATCCAGGTCTGACTTTCCTACTAAACAAATGTCAAATAAATGAATAAATAAAATAAAATAAAATGGCAAACTCTTTATTGCAAGCCTCGTTGACAGTCTGCAAAGTCCCGCTCAAAGGTTTGTGATAACAACTTCTTATCAAGGATCTTGTCCCAATTTGGGATTTATACTTTCAATTGTTATAACCTACTCTTTCTTGCTTAGAACCAGCTGCTAAAGTGAAACTGAAATATGTGTCTTAGAAAACGATATTCCGGATATATTCCGGATAAGCATCACATACAGCAAAAGACTTTCCAAACTACAAGCTGCTTGTGTCAATCCTCTTTACTTTGTAGTAAGGCCCTGGATATTAATACATTTATGCCATGGTACTTCTGATGGTATGCTTCACAAATTGCTCCAACAAGGGTAGATACCTCCTGCACTGTATGAAAATATATAGGCAATTCAGACTCCATCTGGACAACTAAATCTATTAGAAAGGAAATTATCAATTTAATTTTTAACAAAAAAATAAATAAATAAATAAGCTTCATTGATTCTAAAATCATTTGTCCGGGTGATTGAAAGTATTAAAATTTTGCTATAAAAAATACAATAAACTTTTGCTTTCTACACCAAAATGTCAATAAAACAGAACAGTAGCTAACTTTCAGTTTTTACAGGAATGTTTCTTTGGATGGTATTTGTACTGCAGTTCCATGGGTTTCACAGAATACTCTCACAAGACATGACATGTTAGATGGGATATGTATAGTCCAGTCTTCGTTCAGAGCCACAGTCATTAAGGGTATATTCGCATGAGGACAACCAAAGAAAATAAGCTTGGGACTTTGTCTTGATTGTTGATGAGAATGGAATCTTCTCTTCTAAGACAATACTCATTTATTGTTCACAGGCAGGAATTTACCTTTTTCCAGAGTTGGCTCGACACCTTCTCCTTTAAGGTAAAATTCTGAAATTTAACAGTAATCAATCTCAGAAACATCAAGGATGCCCCAGAGGACAAAGACATTGAATGGGTGAGAAAAGCTTCCTCTGCGTTCAGGCCAGTCTAAGTGCTGATTGTCTTCACCATTCTGGAAAATTAACACAATTCAGGTTTTCCCTTCTTTCTCGATCTTCAAGATCCAGCTACTTCTTTATTTACTCCTGACCTTGTTCCATTTCCACAATATGGATCTCACTGTCTGAAGAGCATTTTGTTTGATAGTTTTTATGTGTCATCTTAATGAGCCAAGAGCAAATTCTGTATTATATCCAGTCTCTCTTCTGTATTTTTTTATATAGTCAGTTTGTTAAGCTTTTCAGTTATCTTTGTCATCAGGTCACAGTTATTTCTCACTTTTTCTCCCACTGTTTGTACTCTCTAAGTCTACAGGCCAGGAGCCATACTGCAAGTCCTCTTTCTAATATATTCCTATCTTCTGATTAATTTTCTTTAAGTCTTCCTGTCTTTTCTCATTAGTACTTGCTTACTGTCTTGGAATTGCTAGATAAAGTAACTTTTCCGATGCCAAAACACTCTTAGTTAGATTAATATGTGCCACAAGGTAGAAACAGCAAAAATCATGTCTATTCTGTCTGCACCATACTGGAAGTTCCTCTGGGAAGATAACCTTGTGATTATCAGTTTTGTTACTTACTCTTCTAGAGAAACAATTATAGCTCTAAGAATATCTAAACTTGTTTGTATGATTTGATTAAACAGCTCAGGGATTAAGTGACTGAAAATTTGGAGGTAACTTTTCAGAGATTCTGGAGAGACAATGAGTTAATGACTTCAAATTACCTGTCTGCATTCACAGTGATGAACGGTCCAGCACAACAGGACAGAACAAGTCAGATATCAGTGAGTCACTATTAGCTGATGATGATGGTACCATACACATGGCACAGTCTGACAGAACAGTGGCACTGTCAGCAATGCTAAAAGTGGAGGGTACCCTCCCAGAGTAACCAGTGTTGAAGTGGAGGGGTAAAATGCACCTAGGACATCCTCTGTGCTTAGTGGAAGACCACAATAGCTAAAGTCAAGGGCTACATGCATCACCCACACAGATGGTAGTATACAAAGGTGCTGCCTCCAAAGTTCAAGTGCAAAACAATTGTGAAAAGTGTGTTAACAGTCATTACAGCCATGACTCTGGGACATTTCCTGATCTAGGTGTCACCCTTGGCATCAATAAGATCACTGATCCAGGCAAAGAAAGATGTGACTTGCACCATGTCAAAAGTAGCATGCTGCATGGGCATGCATGAAGAGCTGTGTGATAGCATGTAATATATGCACAGTGACATGGCACATAGGGACCTGGAGAAGACATACCACCAGTGTTGAGTGGTGGACCACATGACCAGCATGACTGCATCCCTGAGGCTACCAGCCAGTTTTCGAGGCTGTGCATTGTCACAGGCTAAGTTTACACAGCTACCACACACAATTCCAGAGACTGCATCGCTGTCTCCACTGTCTTTGGATTCTTCCACCACTTGGTGTAGACAATGATACAAACATGGCCAATGCCTTTCCAGTTCCACCATATGATCACACCACTAGGCCAACCACATCCCCAGCTGGTATACCAAGTGCAATACCATCCACATGGTTGTGGACACCACCAATCTATGACCTCCCCATGCTCCAGAAGTGGCACAGTTCCTATTGAACGGCATCGATATGACAACTGCTAAGCCACCTACACGTAGCCAACATTGACTTCCTGGAAGCTCCACACTATCCCAACAGAATGTGATCCCTGACTTCATTATCTTGCCATAGGTCTCAGGAACATACTGCAATAACCATCACATTTTTTGTCCAAGCAATGGGTGTGGGCCTTCAGCACTTCAAACACATGTTCAACAATGTTACAGGTCTGTGACAGTGTGCAGTATACTCGATCTCCACCATGGTCTGAGGACTACAGATTGGGGTCAATAGCAATGTTTTCATGTTATATCCTGCATCATCTGCAACCCACAACAGTGGATATAATTATGAATCGCCTGTAACCTATATTTATGACAACAGCTTGTATGGAACTCTGTGAAAGAAAATGTGCACACCTACAACTAGATGACCATGTGGAAAATCACCCTGAGAAAACTGTTGGTATTGGTCATACATGTACCAGATGTGGGAATCATTTGAACTGCCTGGATTGTACACACATTGTATGATGCCCTTCTGGATAATGCACTGAATGCCATACAGACCAGGTGGGGCGTTGACAGCAATACTGGTACAGTCAAAGTCCCATCAAATGTCGAAGTTGTTATAGAAGGCATGCATTGTGTTATTTCTCTCCTCTGTTGTCCATAGCAACCAAATATGTACCTCCACAGGATATAGCATCATGTCAAGGGACTAGTGTAGGCCTTGTTAGACATATACCTGCAAATCTCCTCTGTGTTCCCCTTTGGGTGCTGAAATATCCCCACGGTAAGGATAGTTAATGCTACACAAACCTTAGTGCCCACTAGAATAGGTACTGCAGGCATTTCCAATGAATAGTAATGATAGTTAAGGTTACAAAGAATTTAGTGACCACTAGAAAAATTCCCCATTATTCCATGTAAGAATGGCACATGTCTAACTCCCAGTCACAGAGGCGATGGTTTATTACCTATTGTCAGACCCATCTGTAACACAGAGGGGAAACAGCACACTATATTATGGACACTGGCTTCAGGTGCAGACACTAATAGATGATGCTCAGTTAATATACATGTCATTCATAGTATCATCTTGCATTACATAATCCAGTATGTAGGGAAATACTGACATGCAGAATAGCTGATCACCACAGCTCATTACATTAATTTTCTATTATTCTGAATTATTCTACTCTGTTGATTTAATCGTTTGCATACTGACACTAATTTGTATGCCATTATGTGGTTATTTACATGCAATGTGTACCATGTTATTTCCCTGTAGTACAATCAGTATGTCTGAACCATTACCCCCCTACATGTCTCCAAAAACTGTACTACATTTACACAACATTGTGAATTATTTGTTTCTAAACACCACTTCATCTATCCAAAATTTCCATCTATGAATCATAATATATAAAAGGAATCAGACATTTTACCAGGCTAAATTTATATATATGCATACAAATATTTCAAGCGCAAGCATTAATGCCCTTCTAGCTTGCCAATATACCAAAACACTTGTTCCCATAATAAGTATCCAGGCTATTCTTAAAAATATCTAAACTCGAACTTGCTTTAATGTAATTTGGTAGTCTGGTCCATGCATCAGCTACTCTGTCAGAGAACCAATTAGTACACTTCTTATTCCTACTGAATCTTCTACATGGGTTGTCTCATGATTCTCTAGTACTTTTTGTTAACCCCAAACATTCCCAGAGGTACTTATCAATAAATGCCCTATATACCTGAATAAGATCTCCTCTTAGATATCTGTAACAGACACTGTACAAGTTCAGATATTTTAGTCTTTCATAATAACTTACATTTTCACATTCATGAATGCCCTTGGTTTATTTCTACTATACTCTTTCCAGTTTACTCATGCTTGTTTTCTTATAGGGTTTCCATATTGTTATTCCATACTCAATTTTGGGGCTAATAACAAACAATGACTTCATTATTTTTGATTTTCTAGACTTTATAAAACTTTTTATACAACCTATAGCTCTATAGCTATCATTAACCAATTGGTTGATATGATTAGAAAAACTTATAGCTGAATCTACCCATATACCCAGGTCCTTAAATGAGTCTACAGTTTCAATCACTGTGTGCTGTATTAAATATTCACCTTTTAATTTATGTCTCCCAAATCTCATATACTTAGTTTTTGATGCATTTATCAGCATATTATTCTCCTGTGCCCAAATGGTCAATTTAGTCAACTTATTTTGCAGGCATGCCTTATCTGTAACACATGCAATCAGTTTACCCAATTTCAGGTCACCTGCATATAGACTGTAGAACACTTCAGTTGAAAAAGTATTTTATTATTTATTTATTATTTATTTTATTTCACATTTGTTTACCGGGATAGCCCAACTGGATACATGTCCATTTTCAGTGGAGGCCTGGGGAGAAATGCTCCAAAAAGACATTTCACGAACTGTTACATTTTTACAGTTAAAACACAAAATAAAACACAAATAAAAGGATTTTTATACAGATGTAAACAAACACAAAAACAGATACACAAATTATTACATGTTTACTCAGATGGAAAATTCAGACAGTGTTTTTAAGAATGATAGGGTACTGAATGCCTAGTAGGCTAACCTGGTAGTAGAACCAAGGAGATCATAGGATTTATAAGTTAAGAAACAATACAGTGTAGGCAAAAGTCCTCCATGTGCACACGAGTGATGGTTAGAGTTAATCTGGATTAGGACAAGGACATAGCCATCGGTTTTTAAAGTACTGAATCAGACTTTTCTTGAACTGTGGTAGAGAGAGTTCAGCTGTAAGATTAGCAGGACGAGAATTCCAAGTTTTGCCAACAGAGTTAGCAAATAGAGATCTACCGGCTGTGTTGTTGGATTTGAGAGTTTGAACTAGTAGTCTTTTAGATGAACGAAGTGCGCTAAGGTTACTGTAGGGGGTGATGAGGTTTTTAAGTACGGGTGTATTATCTAGTTGGTACAGGATCTTGTGTGCAACTATGAAGTAGGTTAGGCAGTTCAAGCCATCCTAGTAGATTTAGGTTATGACAGTGCTGAGTTCTGTAGGCTGCATTGGTAGCAAATCTAGCAATGTGATTGTAGCTTCTAGAAAGTTTATTAAGGTCAGTTTTGCTGAGGTTTGTAAATAGAGGGGAAGCATAGAGGAGGGTGGAGAGTAGATGTGTACAAGCAATTACAGTTTGTCTGAAAGATACAGTCTAAACAACTAAGGGCCTTGGATAGAGCCCTGTGGGACACCATGACTGTAATCAAGGTTTTCACCTGTCCAGTTGTTGTTTAATACTTGCCATGTCCTATTTGTAAGCCATGCAGCTATCCATCTTATCAACAGTACATCAATACCTAGTTGTACTAATTTATTGATCATTGTTTTGTGTATGACCCTGTCAAATACTGAAGTTAAATCTATATAAATTACATCACAGCACAATTTTTCATTCATAATTGTTATTATATTGTTATAGAACATCATGTTACAGGTTGACACTCATTCACAAATTTGTTTACATACAAAAAATGTTAACACTAGTCTCTAAATTTCTTTTATGAGTACTACACAAACTAATACTAAATGGAATGCTGTACCCTGATATTATACGGTACACCCTTTATCTTAATGTTTAATAACTCTAATTCTAGCTACAATTTATGTGTAGGTGGAAGATCTTAAGTATAAAACTATGAATATTCCCTAGCAAAACATCTGTTGTGTAAGATTTTGAATTTTTTCAACACCCACCCATCTAAAATAATCTGCTCCAAATGACTGATGTAATTTCTGAACACCAACAATCATCGAATGCTTTCATGCCCGTCAAATTTATCTTTGTTGAAAGGTGTCAAACGTTTTCTACATGGTTCTATTTTACTGCATCACAACTTGCTATTATCACAAAGTACTTTTTAAATAATACTTTCTTTGAGAAGAAGGCTTCTGGTATATTGAAGATGGGGTGTGAAACATTCTGTTGGGGACATAGTCATTCCCTTTTTCTCACACTCATTCGCTAAGTTTAGAGCTATATCTTCAAAAAGATAGTTGCTGTTACTGGATGCATCAAAAGCTTCTACCTTGAAATCCTCTGGGAATGTCTGGGTTCTCAGCCAAACAGGTCTAATTATGATGGTACTTACATATTATTGCAACCACACTTGAAGTGTGTCTTCATAGGCCAGTTTCAGCATGAACAGTATATTTTCTGACCCCAAAGCATTGAAATCTATATTATAAAACATTTCAATACAAATATTACAAGCGGAATAGTGAAAAGGTGTTTTGTTAAAATGCTTCTTCAACACATGTCCATCGGCATTTCCATGGGGACCCACGGCCCGAAGGGTCATGATGTATGCATACATACCACAAAAAAAGCCAAGGGGCATTTCCTGAAATAGGGTGGCTTGGCTGAAGGAGTTTTACTTATATATCTGCACTTACAGGATTTGGAAATCTTGAAGTAGTTCACTTACAAAGTGAACAAAAGAATGTTTTGTATTGACATGCATTCTCTGAAGAGCAATGATTACCTGCAAAATTATGGAGAGATGACACGTATGGCAGGCGGCCACTACTTTACTCATCTGAAAAAAGCAAGTCATTTGTCATATTGTGGATGCTTGGCTCAACGAGTTTCAGTTATGTATGTGCACTTAAAATGAAAGGACGATTTCTAAATATTACAGTAGTTCACTTACAAAGTGAACAGAAGAACATGTTCTGTTTCTGCATGCATTCTCTGAAGAGGAATGATTACCTGCAATATTGCTGGAGACTTGAAACATATGACAGGCGATGTCTACTTTACTTTTCTGAATGGAACAAGTAATTTCTCACATGTACATGTCAACTTGATTTCCAAACCTTGGTGACTTATATATATCACACATTCCGGCAGGAGAAGGGCTTGCAAATTAACCATTTCTCCTGTTCGGAATGTTGTTGCGATAATACGTAAGTACCATTATAATATTAGTGGTTACAGACCTCATTAAATCATCTACTATCATCATATGCACACTTGCTAACATGAAAATTTATTTTACCTGCTGTAGACAAAAAAAATGAGAATGCTGCACTTGTCAGAAATAGGCAATACATGAGCTATGTCCTGGTAAGTGCACAGCCCCAACAGCTAGAATGGAAAAAGTATTCTCACACTTAGTCTGTTCATCATTCTAGATTTTTTATTTGTGGAGGACAAAAATTCTTAATATCTATTTAAAAGATGAGCAGCTGTTGTAATTGCCCTTAAACTTATAGCAGCTACGGTTTGTCTGTAAGGCCCTGTATAGCACTTCTGCATTCTTAAATCGAAACAGCTGAATTCTAGGAACTTTTTCACCAGCTCGTTTCATACTTTCTTAGTTATTTTGCTGCTTAGGCCAATTAAGCTATTAAAAGTGCAGACTCGTGGATAGCATGGGCACATTTCCTGATTTCCATATACTTATCTAGTTTAACTCTAAAGGTGAGGTATCCGTGTGTTTTGATTTCCTAATCCCAAGAAGTAGTTTATTCTAATACTTGGGTTAAATGTGTATTAAATACCTATCTCTTTGACATATTCTATTCTTCTACATTGTAAATACTTGTCTTCTACCTCTAATCTTAACTGTGTGTCATTTTAATAGTTAAACCAATTTAATTCCTAAACCCTACATCTAAAAATGGCTCTCACGACCAAAAAGCTTTCCTTTCAATAACAATAACCAATAAAGTATGCTATATAAATTCAGTTGTTTTAATCTGTCTGAATAAGAAACATCATCTATGCAATTCACCTTTTTTGTGTATCTCCGTGAACTGACTGCCAATATCAGCAAGGTTCAATTGCCAAAAATCTAAGTTAGTCTATTATAGGCTGTACAACTGAATAAACAACGTTCACACTGAAATAAACAATGTTCACTGTAAATCGGTCTCTGGATCCCATTTTTGTTATTATTAACCTGATCTGCTGTGTGCATCTTGCCTTTATATGAATAACACATTGTTTCATTGTCAGACCAATCTGAACTGTGACACTGAGATTCTTAATATAAAGAACCTCTTCAAGAGGTTGATGACTCATCTGTATGCCAGTATTCCTAAATACAACATGTGTAACAAGTTTACATTTATTTACAATAATTGTTTACAACAACATCTACTCTGCAGTCATCAGCTACTTTGAGATCCAGAAATTAGATATAGCTGGCATAGTCAAGAGGACCATATTAAGCAACACAGGCCATAAAATGGAGTCCTGTGGAACTCCATTGCTAATGTGTCGCTATGCTTGCATCAGATTCTGGCATACTACCAAAAGAGGGAGAAAACAATAACTTACAGCTGAAGTTCATTAATGGCATGCCAGTGGCGTACAGGGATAAAGACCTGATTACGGCCCACATTCAATTAGAGTCTCAGGTGACTGACAGGCAGGTAGGGATGGGCATACTCATCCCAGCTGAGAGGGTGTTCGTCGATGACCCTCCCTTAAGGAAGGCATGGTCCAAAGAGGGTACTTGCCCTCAGACATGTTCGACAAATATGTGAAGCATGGAAAGGAGTGGGTAGGACAAGTAACCCCCCCCCAGGACAGAAAAGGAATAGCCGAGCCTACAGCAATACCAGATTAAGTCTGGGAGGTAAGGAAATGAGATGGTAGTCCCAGCATCAGGCACTTGGAGCCGGGCCAGTTGGGTGATGTCCCAAGGAGGACAAAAAAAAAAAAACTGTGATGAGGTTCCTTAAAGTTTATAGTACCTCCACTTTAACTAGGAAACATCCTTTAACTGGTCCAATTAGGTTTTGTAGAAGAGTGTGGTCATCGATATTAAGAGTTCTTCCACAAAGCATATTTTATCAGATTCATACAGAACTCTCCTTCAGGAGAAGTGAACAGAGAAAGAGGTGTTAAGCAACTCCTTTTAGATGAGAAAGGGACCACAAATACAGCATGTCCAACTGCTAAGAAAGAAATACTGGTTGGCTGTCAAAGAAATTAAGAGAATAGGTGCAAAAGCAAAGGACAAGGTATAAGGCACTTGATCAGCTTCTGGAAATCGACTCAGCAGATGGTACAATGAAACTCTATCAGGTACAAGGAAAGGACAGAAAGATAAATAAGGTAGTCATTATGCACCCCAGGCCACATAATACCAAAGTCAAATTGAAGGAGTACTTCTAACAACTTCAGAATGAAGAAAACCTCACAGAAGCTGGACTATCCTAGCCTCAGCCTATGATGAAAGAGGACAAACAGCCCACCCTATAAGAAATAAGAAATAAGAAAAGCACTAAGGAAAATAAAGTCAGGGGAAAACAAAAGGCACAGATAAAGTCACGGCAGATATGCTGGAGATGTTTGGAAAGTTAGGGGAGAAGTGGACCCAGTGAGCTCTCAAAGCACTATGGGCAGTGAGGAGCATCCCAGATGACTGGAGAATAATTCAAATGCCAGTGTACAAGAAGACAACTATGAGAGCAGTATAGAAGCAACAACCTCCTGTCACACTGCATGAAAGTACTGAAGATGATGACTGATAAATGAACATACAGTGAAGTAGAAAGTGAAATAGGTGATGAGAAGTTTGGATTCAGACAAGAATGCAGCACGACAGACCCAGCATTTGCAGTGAGGCAAACCGTTGAGAAGTTAAAGTTGAACAGAGTCCAACTGAGCATTCTTAGAGTTCAAAAAAGCAACTAGGCCCCAAAAAATCTAATTTGGGCAGTCTTGCGATGTTTCAAAGTCACGGAAACATTAGTAGGCGTACTGCAGGCTATGTACAAAGACTCAATGACACAAGTATAAACAGTGTTCTGACTCATAGAAGTAATCCCAGTAACAGTGGGTGTGCATCAGGGTTCAGCTCTCAGCCTACTACTGTTCATACTGGTGCCAGTGGGGACAGATAAACAACACTGCTGTATGCAGATGATATGGAATTGCAAGCGCAATCAGCACAAGAACGTCAGCAAATGGGATGAAACTGAGTACACATAAGACAGATATCATGTCAGCAAATAAGGAAAATCAGAAGAAGCTGAAAACTGAGATAAAGGGGAAAATAGTAGAACAGGTGAACAGCTTCAAGTATCTGAAAAAGGAAGTTGAGGAGAATGGAAGTCTGAATGAGGAAGTCAAAGCTAGAATAAGATGGGTTGCAGCCCACTGGCACAGAGTGTTAAAGGTACTGTATGGCACCAGAATGCCAAAGACACAAAAAATTAAGGTGTAAAAAACAGCTGTGCAATTAGTACTAGAGTATGGTACAGAAACCTGGACAGCTAAGGCAGACCAGCTGAAGCTAGAGATATGACAGAGATGAAGTGACTGAGACTGGCACTAGGATGCATATTGTGAGGCAGGCAAAGGAATAAAGACATTAGAGCAGAAGACAAAGTAGCTCCAATTGTAGAGAAAATTGAAGAGAACAGATTACCACAGTCTGGGCACATGTCAAGGAAAGCAGAGGACAATATGATGAAAATGATTTGGGACAGACAGGAAGACATCAAGAGGAAAGAAAGCATCCATGAAAGAGGTGAATATGACTCCACGAGAGAAGACCTGCTAAAATCAGGCATGAGTATGAATAAAGGTAGGAGAGTGGCACTGAATCGAGAACATTGGCGAAAGCTGATGGGACAGTCCAACCCCATGTAGAAAATGGGATAAAATGAGTTGACAATGACGATGAATCATTAAGAAAGACATCAAGGAAATATGACTGCTAAGTACCTCAAAGGGTATCAAAGGAAAGCAAGCATGAACCACCTTTACAGCTAAATAAAACACAATACAATAGAAACATTTGAAGATTACAAGGTAGATGATTCCTGACAGATGCAACCAAGAAGTATGTTTGCAGAAATAAAGAACATAAATAACCATCATGAACAAGCAGTCACAGGTAAACAGAGTAGCAGATTTCAAAATGATGGAAAAAAGCATAAGATAAGTTTTATATAGGATACTGAAACAAGCAGACTAGAAGGGTACAACAGTCCTTATCAGACATCAAAATGTATATTTCTCTCTCTAGAGACACTCAGAATGGCATGAATATCGTCAATGTCACCACAAGATAAAATAAATCAACAGTAAAAAGTGACTTTGGCTAAAACTCTAATTCTACTCATATACCTTAAGATACAAAACACCAATCTCCTGTAGGTTTCGGCCTTCAGCAGCTCAATGCATCACAAATTATATAGTTTATTTAATACTCTGCAAACCAGTAAAATGAAAACTTGGATTTTTACTATAATTTATCACATTCTGCTTGGTCATTCCTGGTGTCTACTTTCCTTAAAGTCATTAAATATTCAGCAACACATCATCTAAATTATGTGACGATTTCCCATCTGTTCTCCAAATGATGTTTACATATTTATTTAAGTAATATTGTTTTATACTGTTAAAGTTGGCTGTGGACTGGTATTTGTTTCTAAGTAATATTTCTACTTGAAGTTGTAGAAGGATCCCATTTTGATCGGTGGAAGTAAAAATATTGTGTCTGTAACTGTCCATGCAAAGTACAACAGTGGAAGGCATGTACATGAAGATGAGAAGTGGGTCTTTGGTATATATATATATATATATATATATATATATATATATATATATATAAATATATATATATATATATATATTTATATGATGTTGAAAGCAAAACTGGAATAAATACATATGTAGAAAAAAGGGATGCTGCAACAGATCTGCCATTAATTAAAAAAACACATTTCACCTTGCACATAAATTTATTCAGATTGATGGGCAGAATATGGTGGAATATCAAACTTAACTAGGAAAAGTATATACATAAAACTGTAGACCAGAATGAAAACTTTGTTGATCCAGACACATGTGGAAGCATATTGGTAAAGAGCAAAGAAACTGCAAAAAACATATGAACGGCACAAAGTATGAAATGGTTCCATCATACCTGGATCAGTTTATGGTGTTTGAAAGGTATGGAAGAAGTAAAAGAAGATGCTTTCAAAAATATCTTGCTTCACATAAAGGAATATCAAGAGGAACAACTTAATGCAAGGACTGACAGAGAAAATGAATTTGTTAAACTTGTTAAACTGCTGTTAAATTTTGTATAATACTTATATAGTCAATTGTTCTCCAAATGATATTGTTTACATATTTATTTAAGTAATATTGTTTTATCTTGTTAATGTTGTTTAATATTAAAGGTCACACATACAGCTGAAAGTTAGTAATTACCAGCTAAAAATATATTTCTTAAATCTCATTTATATTAACAACTTAAAATTGTCATGAGAATAAAATTTAATAAATATTTATATAACAATTATAGCTCAGAGTAATTCAAGGAATAAGCTTTTTAGATGTTTGCTCAGTGATAATACAGAACACCAGAGACTGTGATTTAAAATGTTAGGACAGCAGCACGCATGTACAAAACTACGTTTCGCCATAACATTTCAAACTTCACAAAAAACACTATTTCAGTCCACTGTTCTCCATTATCGTCCAGTCACTTGTTTCAAGTATAAGGCAGCCACCACTGCAATACACACACAGTTTTTTCTGCCTGCATCTCAATGGATGACCAGTCACAGAACTGGCTTAAGCCTGACTCAGAATGTATAGCTCCTAAAGACCATGCTTTCTCCCCATATGCAAGATAATTCACATTAATGAAGTAATCTAGCATATGTTTGCTAGCACTTCATTTACTACTGACTTAAATCCATAAATACTGAAAATCTCCCCACCACCACTCATCCAGGTCTATCTATAACTTTCTTCTATGTTTAACATAGAAGAAAATATCATTATTTTTTTATTTTATTTTTTTATTTGTTAACCTCGTAAACCCACTGGACACAAGTGTCCCTTTAGTGGAGTTATACAAAAGGACTGTCTGGTTAATGACTTGCTCAGAGTCACACAAACGGCAAAATAAATAAAACTCTGGACTGCAGAAAGTGACTTCCTGACAATTGATAGCCTTAGCCCTCTGTACTATTAGACCAGGATAAAGACCTGCAGAGCATTCAGACCGGGTTAGTAACCAGGATGCTTCTGTCTTATGCCTCCTGTAGCAACAATAGTAGGCCAAAACCCTCATTCCTTTAATTAGTTAATACAAACATAATTAGGGTCAATATACACTCCAGTACCCTATTAACTTGTTTTATCTTTACAAGAAACCAATGGAATGTCTTAACTTTCTAGTGAAAAAAAATACCACAGCTGGCAAAACAAATGAGTCTTACTTTCCATTTAAAATCTAAACTGATGGAATCTAGGTTTGAAGGTAGGGTTACAGTGTGATTTAAAACAGTTCAGTTTCAAATATTAGCATGTTCACTAGCACTATACTCCATATACTGTACCTGTGAGCAAGCTAATTCATTATCAAGTAACAGATATTAAAAACTGTCATAATAATAACAACCGTTATTTGGTTTTAAGATAAAGGCCACTTGTAACTGCACATCAAATAAAATGCATATTTTCAACCTAAACCTGGGTTGTTTTAACTTGATAGTAAAACAAATATAACCAGCACACTTTTGGCAGCTCTTCAGGACTACAGAGAAAAAATGAACAGTAAAATACACAATAATCACTCGTCAACAGAAATGTACTTACAAATTCTTAAAATACAAGACTGGAATTAAACATATATACTTTTAGACACACAATTAATTAAGAATAAAAAAAAAGAAATGCAGACCTGTTCAATACTAGCTGCTTAAGCTGCAAACTGATAACAGAACTCACCACATGAAGTTCTAGAACCAAGCTGAAGGCTATTATTATATCACAATGTAGTTAGTAGCTTACAAATAATTATTTATTGAGTCATTTGATTATTTAATATTATTTAGATGGCTTAATCTAGGCATCAAACAGATATCTACAAAACATTAAAACAAACACAAGTGACAATACTTCAGTAAACTTGAGAAATAAAATTATGTATTAACATTATTAACATTTGCAGTGTATTCAGTCCAATGATATTCAGCCTGAATTATACACACACACACACACACACACATATATATATATATATATATATATATATATATATATATATATATATATATATACACATACATACTGGGAAAGTCCGACTAGCCATGGATCTATTTTCAGCAGAGGACCGGGGAGACAAGCTCAACAAAGATTAGTACAGCAAATACAGGAAATACAGTACAAATTAATAAAAGTACACTACAGACCTAAAAAGTTAATAAGGTACAGTTTCAAGGTCAAAAAAGGAGCAAAAAGTAAAGGTTACAGTAAACGAAACAATTGAAAGGACATTTTGTTCAGTCATTTGGTTACATTCATCAGTGGCTAGTACAGTAAACACATATTGATTGAGTAAGAGTATAGAAAGGAGTTGTTGCAAGCATTCATAGAAGGTTAAAGTATATGATATGATATAATTAAGTGAAGCTACCCAGAGTGGGAACAATTACATAACCAAGAACTATGTAAATGAGACCAGAGGAGCTTTTTGAAATTATTTTTGTTTTCAGTGGTCCTAATATCTACAGGGATGGTACTTCATGCTTTTGCAACAGAAATGGAAAACAAGGATTCCCCAGAGCTATTGTTGCTTTAGCCTATGTCAGCCAGTGCTTTATTGGTGGCTCTTCATAGGCATTTGTTAGAGTAGATATTAAGTAGACCTTGTAGAGCAGGAGATCTATCGGGATAATATAGAATTTGGTGGGCTATTGTAAGCTAGTTATATGTGAGCAGAATGGGCAATTCTAACCAGGATAGTTGCTTGACTGCTATGCAGCGATATGTCCTGAAGGGTGAGTCAGTAGCAAACCTAACAATTTTATTGTAGCAGGTGTTTAGTTTGTTAAAGTCTGCTTTGTTTAGGTTGATGAGTATGAGGAAGGCATAGAGGAGTTTGGATGGTAGGTGGGTTCTTGCGATGGTGGCTTTACTGTCATTGGTGATGTACTTTTTGCATCTATATAGGGTTTTGAGTTTTTTATAGACTTTATTGTCTGCGCAATGTCAATATTGAATTTCATGTTATGATCTATGATAAACCCTAGAAGTTTGGTGTGTTTGACAGGTGTGATAGGGGTGTTATTAGCTGAAAATACTGTGAATGGTGGTATGGGATCTAAGGCTCTAGTGGGATAGAATATAATTAGCTGTGTTTTATTGGGGTTAAGTATTTCTTGAGAGTTGGCTAACCAGGTTTCATCAGCAGTAAAGACTCTTGTGTCAATTCCTGGAGTTGACGGAGTGATGGGGCGGAGCAGATTTGAGTGCAGTCATCACCGTACTGGACTAGAGTGTCATGCTAGGTAGCTTTATAGAGTTTGTTGGTGAATATGTTGAAAAGAAGAGGTCCAAGAATGGATCCTTGGGGGACCACACGGGTGACCGCTAGGAGGGGAGAGAAGGAGTTTTTCCATTTTACTGCTTAATGGCGGTTGATTAGTTAGTCTTGAAACCACTCTAGTGTAGAGTAGCTGAGATTAAGATCGAGAGAGCAGAAAAGAGTTTGGGATGGGACACAATATCAAAGGCCTTGGAGAGATCTAGGAATACAGTGGATACTAAGTTACCACTGTTTCGATGTTGGTTTACTATGTTAGCAATGCTAATAAGGGCTGCGGTAGTACTGTGATTGGGGCAGAATCTATGCCGGGTGTTGGTTAGCAGTTTAGTAGTGAGGAGATAGTGCATTATTTGGGAATGTGTACATTTTTCCAGGATTTTAGATAAGGGGGGCCAGTAATTTGATAGTTCCACAGAGTTACCTCCTTTGTGAAGTGGTATTATATGCGAAATTTTCCACAGAGAAGGAACACATTGTTCTGATAAACATTGATTAATGACCATGGAGGCTGGATAAGAATTGGCTTTGCCTGCGATCTTTAGATATTCTGCAGGTAATTTGTCGGCGGCTAGGGTACTTATATATTGTGCTAGTTGAGACAGGCTGTAAGGAGAACAGGTTTTAACCCCAGACAGAATCAGTAAAATTAGTTCATCCATAAAATAAATATGTTGGAGAAGTGAGTAAGTACACAATGTAGACTGGAACCACATTTTCTTTGATTCTGTTAAAATTAAGCCATTTTGGAATGGTATTAATAACTTTCTCCAAGCTTTACTTAATGAATCATTTTATTTAACTAAAGCCGTATTATTAAATGTGAACCAAGGTCCTCATTTGAATAGGTCAAACATGTATCTAGTGTAGACTATACTTGCAATTTCAAGGAAGTGTATAACAAGAAGATGGAATACAAACACAATACCAACTTTGGAAGACTTTTACAGCCTACTGAAGACCACAGCATTATTGTAAATTAAAATTAAAGAACTAAGAATTTATACAAAGCCATTTATCAAAAACCCTTGGGGAAAAGTCTTATCGTTGATTAACACTATACAATAATTGATCAGACACTCTGATAATGGATTGGACATACTTATAAAGTAACTGTATACATTAAGATCTGTTATAGTGTCAGGCTAATGTAAATAGTGTACATAGTTATTTAAGATTTTATGTATAAATACTATGGAATTCATTCAAATGTATTTGAAAAATAAAAAAACATTTTGAAATAAAAAAGGGCTATGTTGATACTTTTTTAAGCCACAAGAAGGGACCCTTGCATTTCATGAAGCTTACATGGGTAAGCACTTACAATTTCCATGGAAAGATTACACAGTTTCTATTTCAGACATTAACATTTGAAAAAAAAAATATCATTACAGTTTCGTTCTGTGTATGTTGGGGAAGAACAAGTGCAGGAATATTTGCTAACACTTTGCTCAATTGTTTATAGCAAATGGGATGGGACATGGAATGCCTGGGTAGAATTGAATGTCTGTGATAATGGCATTCAATATCTTCCGGGAGTTTGTTTCACTGAAAGTCAGAGACGTATCGTTTGATATACAGAACAACTTTGTGCGTGTTACTTTTCTGATTCCTTCTCTCAATAGTAACAGCTTGTCCATCCAGACGATACGTGTTGTAACTCCATGACCACTTCACAAAATCATGCCCAAATCAATGCCAATACTGTAATGGTCCACATACTTGGCCAGACTGCCTTGTTGTTTTTCCTGCAATGACTCAAGAATCAGATCTCCTTTCACAATTAGAGACACAAATAGATTTAATTTCTACTTCTGCTATGCCAACTACTATGCTCTCAGCAAATATGAGTAAATCTTCTACTGTGCCAGTCCATATTGCAGACACTCAATCTTTGCCAGATGGTTTTAGTAACTTCAAACAATCGGCAACAAACTTCAGAGACTCCATCTCCAGACATTCCTTCTCCAGAAAAGTCAATTTGGCATTTATTAATGGACGATTCCTTTCCTTCAGTGCCATTATCTCTGGGTGAAGATTTCAGTGCAAAACAGGATTCTATGGTAATTAATATAGCTGACTCCGACGTCGCTATGGATTTAGACGAATCTCGTACATGGATGGATATGCCCTGAAGAAAAAAATGGTGCTTCTAAGTGCAATTGGATTTAGCAGCTGTTTCTCTAGACCCCAATGGCTGACATTTCCTAAATTTTCTGCAACATTAATGGCATGTTATCATTAACACTCAGATTAGTAATTCATAAATGCGTTTCCACTTTACAGCTGGACGCTGTCTTTTGGACATTGGAACTCTTTTAGAAGAGATTCGATTTTAGTGGGAACACTTGTGGGGGTGGTGGATTGCAATGGTCCACTATAACAGACAAACACTTTGGAATTGTTATTTTATTTTGTAGATGCTTTATTACAGTCAGAGACGTTATTCATGTTTTCCCTGGAAGAGCTTTAATACTTGATGTTTTCTGTAGAAATGTGTTTATGCACTTAATTGTTATTTATGCCTTTGTTTCTGTGGCTGACAGATGTTCTTTTTTTTGACTGCTAAAGCCTTTTTTGTTAATTGATCACCCCATTACCTTCAGTGGAGATTTTAACCGCCATTTAAATAGAAGACACTCTTGCAGGGAACAAGATATTGCAATTTGTTGAGAATTAAGTCTTGCAGCTTTGCAAATGGGGGTGTTGACGAATTTACATATTATCATGCATCTGCACGAGTGAATAGATTATTGCTGTTTCACACCTAATTTTGTTTGTTATGCTTATAATTCTTATTTGCTGCCATTTACTGACCACATTATCCTTTGTTTTGGAAGATCTTCTTATATTGGTAATGGTAAAGGAATGACATGTTACATTGCTTCTTGGATGAAATCACCTACTTGGAATGAGGTGTTTCAAGAATTATGGTCAGACCATTTATCATTGCTTACTCTATACTCTTCCTATTCAGCATGGTGGCAGAACTTTAATATAAAATTCAGCAATCATTATCAGTGGTTTAGTAATTTATTTCAAGCAGGACTGAAAAAATACTTTAAAAGCTTATTCTGTTTTTTGTTCTAATTTGGCAAGGGATGCAGAAAAAAAACATTTATTCACCTCCATGCTCTTTATGAGTGCAATGTTACTAGAATTAGAACTACACTATGGAATTTAGCACATTCTCTTCAAGGGCAGGGAGAGCAATTTTTTGCCCTTTTTTAATTTCTCTAAATCTTTTGAGTTTCTAATACCATGATGGGAATGGACCTCATTCCTAACTCAAAGTACAATTAAAGTTCATGAAATTAGTATTGTTTCACTATTTGATGTCAGCCAAAAGTACTCTTCGCAGCACCCGCAACATGCCCAGTAATGACTCCTCCTGCAATTCGTATGGAGTTACATGTATTGGTAGCATGTCTAAATATGATTGTAGACTCTTTTTTATAATGCCTGTTGCTCCTACTACTATTGGAACTATCTGGGTATCTTTATTCCACATTGCTCTCATTTCTGCTTGCAAATCCTGATATTTTATAACTCTGTGTCTCTCTGTACGCAGGACACTGTAGTCACAGGGTGTGGCGATTTCAATGATCAATGCTATTTCTGTCTTCTTTTCTTGGACCACTAAATCTGGTTTTCTAGCTTCTAATTTTTGAACTGTTGGTAATAAATGATTTGTGGCTCATGTTTCCAGTGTTTTTCAGCCACTTCAATACCATAATGTTTGCACAATCCCCAATGCAATAGTCTTACCACATTATTATGCCTTTCAGTATACAGTCCTTCTGCCGTTAGTATGTCACAACCAGCAAAGAGATGTGTGACTGTTTTCAATTCGGTTTTACAAAACCTACATTTGTCTGTTTCTCTCACATGTTTAATGGACTTTGTAAACCAGCATGTGCATAGCCCACTATCTTGGGCTGCCAATATTAACCTTTCATCTCTTGGTTTGAATTCACCTCTCCTTAACCATTCCTGCATTCATTCCTGATAAACATGAGGTTCTTCAAAAAGTTTTCTATACCTGCAATTATATTTATGCATCTTCCACATTTCTTACCTTTTCGTTTAGTCCTTCACCTTATATTCTTTCTTTTGTTTTTTTGGCACATTCTGTTGCTGTCTGATTTTTATCTACTTCTGGTTTGATTTCCATTCCTGCTTGATGCCAATATGCTTCTGCGAGGTTAAGCAGAGAAGTCAGCTTAGATTTATTCTCTTTACGTTTTAAAACCATGCCATATGTGGGCGAAAAAAGTGTTACAAAAGGAAACCTTTATCTATGCTTTAGAAAATAAAAATTCAGATATTATTACTGATAAGAATGGCATTCTTCAAGTAGTTCATATCTGCACTTTATGCAGGTAAACCTGAATCAAATACTGTTTGGCCCATTCCACTTAATCCTCCTACTTATCGAGCTTGCATTACTTTACATGAGGTCCAAACAGTTATGTCAATCATGCATGTTAGACAAAGTGTCCCTGGCAAGGACGGATTTAATTATGATTTCTTTCACTTGTTAACAGATGTACATCTGTTAATTATTGTTGCTCTTTTTAATGAATGCTTACAATTTGTTTTTTTCCATCCACAATTCCTACGTGTGGCTTTAAAATTCATATGGAAAAAAGGTAACTGACATTTGTTATCTAACTAGAGGCCTATTTCCTTTTGTAATGTTGATTACAAAATTTTCTGCAAGATCTAAAACTACAATTATGATGCCATATTAGACCCTGGCATATATGGAATTTCTGGACTTTGATTTCCTTATTTTGTTAAAATCTCTTACTACTTATATTTCCTATTCACCTTCTGCAGTTTTACTCTCCTGTGATTTAGTCAAAGTGTTTCACAATATCAGCCACCAAACTTTATTAAAATTCTAAAGGCTTTTGGTTTTGGTTCAAGATTTTTTTAGATGCATCATTACAATATACTTATTGACAATAATAATTCCTATAATTAATGGTTGGATGGGCTCAAAGATTTGCATGCTGAATGGTATAAGACAAGGGTGCCCCATAAGCAGTTCTTTACTAACATTAGTGGTTGCAGTAGTTTTTTTTTTCCCAAAGCCCATGCACAAATGTCCTTTATTTCCATATTCCTTTTCGTGTGCTGGTATATTTGTTCCTTACTTTATGTTATATGCAGACGACACCACAATTGCTGCTGAGACCCCTAAAATGTTATCAAGTATGTTAAAAGTCTTGTTGACAATTTTTGCTTTTGTTGGTTTTTCACTTAATTATGATAAGACTGTTGGTTTTGCAGCTACTTCTTTGTCTGATATTGTCCTTACAAGGCATTTCTTTTTCTACTCAGGGTTTCACAATTTTGGGGGTCCTTTTTGGTACACCCTCATTTATTGCTAATGCTCATGATTCCATTTTTTTCAAGAGCTTATCAACGTTTACATTACTGGCAATCTTTCTCTTTAAAAGATATACACGTTTTGTGTAAGATAAACAGTTCCCTCCTCAACACTTTGGGTTATATTTTTTCAGTTCATTTTTTCCCATTATCTTGGTCTTCCAGGTTGTTGATAGCTGTGTTTGGTGGGGTTTCTTTGGGGGGGTGGTCACAATTTTAAACCCAGTTAAACATAGTATTATTTACTCTCCCCCAGAAAAGGGAGGTTTTTCATTATTACACCCGGTCTTGTTTTTACATACTTTATTTTCATTTCCTGTGAACAGCATACTCCATCCTGGTAAACCCTCTACCCCAACCCCTTCCCTGACAAAACCCATCTTGAAACCGCCACTCTTCTAAATAATGACTATACAGACTCTATCAGAAAACTAACCCCCTTCCAGACAACAGCCAACCCTTGACCACCCAGCCCCAATCAGCCTTCTCCTTGAAACCTCTTTTCAATGCCTATACCAAATTTCTTCTTCTAAAACTGAAACCTTGCTCACCCTCTTTTGACAACCTACCCCCTCAATTTCTTAAACTTGCTGCCAACACTATAGCATAGCCCATCTCAGTTCTTATTAACTGTTCTATCAAAAAATCTTCAGTCCCTGAGATCTGGAAATCATTCTATACTATTCCACTTCACAAGGGAGGTAGCTCCACTGAACCTACCAATTACTGACCAATAGCTATACTCTCCCCCTCTCTGAAAAATTCTCAAGAAATGCATTCATAGGCATCTTATGTCCTATTTACTTCATGAAAACCTCCTTATCCCCTCTCAGCACAGATTCAGACCTCACCACAGCACATCCACAGCCCTTCTATCTTTTAACCAGACTGTAGCAGAAGCAAGGGACAACAATAAACTCATATCATGTTGCTTTCTCGACCTCTCTAAAGCTTTTGACACCATCTCCCACCCTAAACTTCTCTCTAAACTATCCAAACTAAACCTCTCTACCTCCACTATCCTCTAGTTCTCCAGCTATCTCAATAACTGACAACAATCTGTTAAATGCCAGACTTTCTACTCACCTTTCTTACTTATCCAAATTGGTGTCCCCCAAGGATCCATCCTTGGTTCCCTTCTCTTTAATATTTTCACAAACAATCTTCGCTCTGTCTGCATCTCATCTTCACTAATCCAACATGTTGATGATTCTACCCTTATCACCCTCTCTGACAACCCCACTGACCTGCACTCTCTCACACAGACTTCCTTCAATATCATCGAACACTGGCTGACAACCAACTAATCCTTAACTCAAAGAAAACCAAACTCCTTCTTTTCCTCCCCAAATCTTTATCCCAATTTAAAACTTATTTCAGCCTCTCTTCTCTAGATAACACCGATATTTATACAGACTCCACCACAAAACTTCTAGGAATCACAATTGACGACCAACTGAAATTTGACCATCACATCTTTCAGTCCATCAAAAAGACCATTCAAAAACTAGGTTTGCTATACAGACACAAAAATTCTTAACTAACACTGCTAGGACCTCACTTGCCCAAGCCTATCTCCTCCCCTGCCTACTCTACGCTTCTCCTATATTCACACACATCCAAGCAAATCTCCTAACCAAACTAGAACAAACTTAACAACCAGATAGCCAGATTTGCCTGCAATCTCCCCTACAAATCCCATCACTGCCTTGCAGTAAAAAATTCAGTGGCTCGAGTTCCCACAACTACTCCAACTTTCACAGCTACAAGTTGCACATTCTCTTTTCTACAAATCTGAAAACTATCCCTCCCTGTCCACTCTCCTATCCTTCTCCAAACCTGCACAATATCTCCGTAGCACTGACCAAGCACTACTGAACACCTACAAGTCCAACAAAACTATAGGCAGATTACTTATTTATCTCAAACCTGGAGCAAACTCCCATCTAACATAAGACATATTCAATCTTTGCTCCTCTTCAAAAAAGAACTGAAAAAATACCTAGATAACTCTTCCTCCTGCAAGTGCCATCACCGCACCTAATCTCCCACTACCACACCTGAACTATTCACTTCATACATTATATATACTTACAATCCTGTGGATCTGTAGCTACACCACTGAGCACTCTTAAAAACTAAACTTTCCTCCCAACTTTTCCCCCCTATTTTACTTCTTATTTCCCTGGCCACCCCAACTCTTTCCCCCCATTACCTTCTTTCCACTCTATCTTACTTTACCACCTCTCCTTCCACTCCACCTACTATAACAGCCACTCCTTGCTATTCTGTGTCTCTTCAATTATTCTTCACTCTTCACTCCACTCCACTTACTATTCCTCTATTTTGCTCTTTCCTCCTCATTTCCTTTTCTCCACTCTAACTTTACCACCTCTCCTTCCACTCCACCCACTATAACTGACAAAACTGCCATTCTTTGCTATTCTCTGTCTCTTCAATTATTCTTCACTCTTCTCTGCACTCCACTTTATGACTGTGTGTCTCTGTATGCAAGACACTGTAGTCACTGGGTGTGGCGATTTCAATGATCAATGCTACTTTTGTCTTCTTTTCATGGACCACTATATCCAGTTTTCTAGCATCTATCCTTTGAACTGTTGGTAATGGGAGATTCTGTGTGATGTAGACCATTATTTTCTATGATGATTTGTGGCTCATGTTTCCAGTGTTTTTCAGCCACTTCAATATCATAATGTTTGCACAGTCCCCAGTGCAACAGTCTTGCCACATTACTGTACCTTTCAGTATACAGTCCAGTACGTCACAACCAGCAACAAGGTGTGCAAGTGTTTCCAGTTCTGTTTTACAAAACCTACATTTGTCTATTTTCTCCACATGTTCAATGGACTTTGTAAACCAACATGTATGTAGCCCACTGTCTTGTGCCTCCAATATTAACCTTTCATCTCTTGGTTTGAATTTGCCTCTCCTTAACCATTCCAGCATTTGATCCTGATCAATATGAGGTTCTTACAGAAGTGTTCTATGCTTGCAACTATATTTATGCATTTTCCACATTTCTTGCCTTCTCATCTGGTCCTTCACCTTATATTCTTTCTTTTGTTTTTTTGGCACATTCAGTTGCTGCCTGATTTTTATCTGCTTCTGGTTTGATTTCCATTCCTGCTTGACACCAATATGCTTCTGCTAGATTAAGCAGAGAAGTCATCTTAGATTTATTCTCCTCATGTTTCAAAACATTCACTACGTTTAGGTCTTGTGAGGTCAGGAGATACGTATGCAGTCCCACGATTGCAGATCTATACATGCAATCAATTTCAAGGAGGCCCATCTCTCCTTCGGAATGGGGAATATATAATCTTGGTATGCACTGGTTTTTATAAATAATTTGGTGAGCATCATTGTTTTTCTGTCTAATCTAACCAACACATTTTGGGGCCAGCGAATCACTCCAAAACTGTAAGTTAGGACAGAAAGAGCAAATTGGTTTATAGTGTGAATTTTGTTCCTAGATGTCAATGCTGTTTTCAGGATTAATTTAAGTCTTCTGAAGTATTCCTTACTAAGTCTTATTTGCATTTGTTCATGTTTTATTGTTGACCCTTCATCAATTCCCAAGTATTTGTACACTCCCTCTTGCTCAAGTTCTTTTCTATCACATTCTTGTCCCAAATTGATGTTTTCTTGGTGCTGAAGTTTTCCATCTTTAAAGACCAAATGACATTCTTATATCATCTGAAAAAGGTTTGACAACTTGAAGTTGATGAGCTATGCAGTTTTAAATTGACAAAGAGAAGATGAGAAGTCTTTACACTTTGCCGTTTTCTAGGAGCCACATTACAGCCATGGCCTAAGCTGTTAAGTAGTTTAATGGGTTAAGGGCAAGACAGAATAGCAGTGGTGACAAAGAGCTACCCAGGAATATCCTCCTTAGAATTCTTTTCCCTGGGATAATAATTTGTCCTTTATCATGGCTTAATTTCAAAGTGGTCTGCCACTGTTTCATGGTCACTGTAATGTAGTCGATCAGTGTAGGGTGTATCTTATACATTTTTAAGCACTCTTTTATCCATGAATGTGGGATACTATTGAATGCTTTTTTGTAGTCAATCCATGCCATACTTAGATTCTCCCCCTTTTTACAGTTCTCCACTATGACTTTATTTAACATCAGATTATCTTTTGTTCCATATGACTTTCTTTTATTGCCCTTTTGTTCTATTTTCATAACTGAGTTTTCTTCCAAATGATTATAAACTCTGTCAGCATCAATTCCAGTGTACAGTTTATACATCAGAAGGTAAGTTATTGGTCTACAGTTTTTATGGTAGCTTGCAGTTTCACTCAAGTAGGAGCATTGGTTTTTTTTCCTGTTGTTAGCCAGGTTGGTGTCTGTTTGGGGTACACATATAAATAGTTCTTACTCATGGCCAAATCTTCATATAAAGATGTTAATACTTTTAACCAGAAGTTAGGTACTGCATCTGGGCCTGGGATTTGCCAGTTAGAGGCTTTTCTTAACTTTGTTTCAATCTCTCTGGCTGTTATTTCATCACATTTCATATCCTGTACCTTTAAACTTCTTATTCTTTTTTTCTTCTTCTATCCATTTAGCATCTTTGTTATGTTCCACAGAATCTTCATAAATACTTCTCCAAAATACATCTATTTCTTATTTTTTGTTGGTCTTTCAATTCCTTTTACCTTGTTTCCCAATTTTCTATAAAACTTTTTTGGGTTATCAATAAATTGCTTATTTTGTACTTTTCCTTTATATTTATTTGCATATCTTCTAAGTTTTTCCACATGTGCTGAGATTTTTAGCTTATTTGCGATAGTGCACGATAGAGCCTGATCTGTTCTAATACAGCGCATTGCTTTTATCACGTCTATCTTTCTAAGTATTTTTGTTGATCTGTTCCCTCTTTAATACTTCAGTAGCAGTGACACTTCTTGTATTAATTGCTTTATAGTTTTCTCTGTTCGATACTTCCATGATGGTATTCGATTCTTCCCCTTCTTTTCCCTTCCCTGTGTTCTTGTGGAAGAACTTTATCAGTTATTAATTTAGCTGCACAGTAATATATCCTGTTTACTTCTGTTATATCACATGGATCTCTATGGACAGTCCCAATTACTCTGTTAATTTGCTTTATTAAACTTCTAACCCTCTGGGTTTTATTGACCTTCCATAGTCTATTTCTTTCATTGATCTTAATATGTCTATCTATCTCTATTAAATCACAACTCTTCTCTTAGATCATTTTCTTCTAAACTGAGGGCACATTTCTTGTCGGCATTCTCCAGAAAGTTCTATAACATCTTCTTGTGGCACATTCTGTTTAATTTCATTCTGTGCCATCAGTTGCTCTGTCATATGGGAACTCAGTGGCCTATCACTCCTCAACATTGACTGCGTCTGAGTTTCACAGTTTTCTGTTTTTTACCTTGCTGTCCAGCTTCAAGTGAATGCTTACACTGGATTCCTGTGGAAGGCACCAAAATATCTTCATATGGCACCTGACCAATTCCTGTTCCACCGGTTTCCCCTTAATTTGGATGTCCATTCCTCTATCCTGCTCTGGTGCTTTCTGAATTAGATTTTCTATACTGAATCCTTCACTTCATAGGTACTCCATAACCTCAGTTTCTATTTCTTTAACTTCTTTATTACTAATCTCCTTTTCTACTTTTCCTCTTTGTCTTATTTTTGTATTGTAAAGTTTTCCATGTCTGGATTCCTTTGCATGTATTTCTCTTCAAATATCTTTGGTGCTGCTCTTTTTGTATTGATTAGTTTTGCTTTGTCCTTTGTATAGATATTATACCATATTAAAATCTCTTTTTCTTTCCCATGTCCATATTTCTTCTTCAGATTTCTCCTGATCTTCCTGTTTCTCCTTACTTTGGGGACTCATTCTATCATGCCGTGATGTAAACTGTGTTAGACCTTCTATACTAAGTCCTTAACTTCGCAGGCATGCCATAACTTCAACATCTGCTTTACTGATCTTCTTTTCTACATTCCCTCTTTGTGATATTATTTTTTTATTGTGAAATTTTCCATATCTGAATGCCTTTGCCTGTATTTCTCTTCCAATATCTTTGGGGCTGCCTTCTTTATATTGATTAATTTAGCTTTTGCCTTTGCATAAATATTCCACCATATCAAATCTCTCTTTCTTTCCCATGTCCATATTTCTTTTTTATACTTTTCAAAAATCTTTAGGTTTTGTTGTTTATATTTTCACACTTCCTCAAATGCTTCTTTTTCCAAACAGATCAAAGATTATTGGTCTATATACTGTTTTTCACAAATGTGTTGTATTAATGAACACAACTTTTTATTTGAGGCTTCTGACAGTTTTTCTTGTGGAAGTATTTTTCTTTCGTTTAATTTATCTCTTAATCATTTTATACATCTTGTGTCTGGAAATTCTGGGCTTTTTGCATAATAGTAACAATACATAATTTCTTTCTTACTCTCAATAGTCCACTCTATCATCTTTATGGCTCTTCTTTGGCCCATCAGTTTTTATGATTTTTGTGGACTGCTATTCCCTTCTACAACAGGGGGGGCAACCTCCCCCTTGGCCTGGCCTGCCCCATTGCAAGAATGTTTCTGCATTTTGAGGATTCTAAACTGTCACTTTTTCCAGTCTTGGCACCAGTGCACCTGCCAGAATTGGGCACTTTTTTATCCTGGGTTTTGTGCACCCAGCTATCTTTTTTTAATTTTTTACCTATTTCTGTCCATGATATATGTTATATAACTAGAGTCTATATATCAGTGTTGTCTTGGTGAGATTTTTGTGAAAAACAGGGTACCTCATGAAGATACTCACCAAGACTTGAGGATGAATTAAATTTCAGCAATACTACTCTCCTTTGCTTGCTGATTTATCATCTCTCCATTCAGATCCCTCTCTCCATTCAGAGTCAGATTTATAGTGTGAGGTTTGCAGATCCCTTGCAAGCCAGGCATAGATCACCCCTCAGCAATCTATATGAGACTGAGTAGAGGGAAAGGGCTTTAAGGTACTCTGCATAACGCAGGTTTGTTGCGCCTTGTATTCTTTTTGTAAGGAACCTCTGAGGTCATTCTACTTACTGCATATGCCTGGTTAGGTACATACCAAAGGGAGCATTGTACTCTTATGATTGGTCTAATAAGTGCAAAGTGCAGTGGGATAATAACCTCTTTGGACCTTGATGCCATGCTCTTACTTATAAGTTGCTCAACATAAAATAATTTCCTCACCACTGTGGCCACATGGTGATCGAAGGTAAGGCTACTGTCTATGTGTATACCCAGAGCCACGACCACTGGGTCGTTCTTAGGAGCGTATTATCAGCAGGGTAATTAGTTGTGATAGCAGACTTCCCAAATGGTACAATTATGCATTTCTTAGCATTGAGGTCAAGACCATGGCTTTGGCACTATTTGTTAGTCAGAGATATGCCTTAACTTGAAGACCATTGGTGTCAGCAGGGGAGTCGATGATAACCCCCAGCTTGCAATCATCTGCAAACTTAGTCAACCATAAACATTCAACATTTGATTTGACTTCAGAGAAATAGACACCAAAAAGGAGCGGGCCAAGTACCAAGCCCTGAGGGACTCTGCTTGTGAATGGCCTCTTGTTGGAGGTGGTCTCACCTATCAGTGAGCTGGATGGCTATAACTATATATAACTATATAACTGGGTTGTAAAAGGGTTTATACCTATTTTAGTCAGCTTGTCCATAATGCCTGAGTGGGGGTATTGTGTCAAAAGCCTTGGCCAGGTTGAGGTAAACTGTGAGCAGTCTTAGCCTCATCCATTGCTTTGGTCACCCTCTCAAAGAATTCCAGCAGATTTAATTGGCATGACCTTCCTTAAACAAAGCTGAAATGTGATGAGTCCAGCATTTGCAAGTTACCTATATCTTCATTTATCATGTCCATGATGATTCTTTCCATGACTTTACACATGAGGCTGGTCACACTTACTAGCCTGTAGTTACCCAGATAAGTGGTTGGACCTCCTTTGTGCAGGGGAATGACTGTAGCTATCTTCATTCCTTGGGCACAAAACCCGACTGTATGCTGCAGTTGAAAAGCGAGTCAAGTGGACCAGAGTGATCATGTTTCATGCTATTTAGTAATCATCCTAGGATGTTATTTGGGTCCACTGATGCACTAGTTTTGGCACGGGAAATTGCTTTAATGACTTGTTCCCTAGTAATGGCTGAAGGATTCTGGCATGTGGTATTTCCTTTGGAGTATTGGGGGGAGTATGGAGAGAAATGAGTTGAACCTGTCAGCCAAAAGGTTGGCAATGGCCATCATATCAGTGTGGGTAATGCCATTTTGTCCTGCACATTGTTGCATATTTCTATTGATGTTATGGACATAGCTTTAGAAAGCTTTGTGGATGTCAAATTTACCCTTTGAAATATTAATTAACTCTCTTAGCTGCCTGTTTATATTGATCAGGGGTTTTTTAGTATGTTGGGTTTTGTTCCTCTTATACTTGGCCAAGATTTTTTTTCTTTTGTTGTATAACTGATGCAATGTGGTTAGTGCATGCATGCATGTCATTTACTATATATATATATTTTTTTTATCTGTAGAGTAATGAGGTAAAAAAAATTCCAAAGCAGTAGACTGGAAGACATGAAGCAATCAATGGCCTAGAAGGAAGAAAAAAATAAATACTGCAATTATCTCTACAACAGGCACTGCACAGTAAAAAAAAAAAAAGAAAGAAAAAAAAAGAAAAAAATATCTGATGCATGACATGCCTCGTGAATCACTGGTTCAATGTGTTGCATACTGCAAAAAAGGACAGGGCTGACAAATGGCACAATATTTATCACATGAGCTTTTCCCCTGGTTCTTTGAAATGCTGTGCTATTGGAGAGTTACCAAACACTATACTGCATATTAACTACTTGATTAGTAAGATAAAGGGTACTTACAGTTTGATGGTTTTTTGTTGTTATTTGTCTTTCAGCTTTTCCCGGTAAGGGGTCGCCACAGCGGAACTCCAGTCCGCTAATGACTGGATGTAGATTTTTTATGAAACGCCAAGGTGCCAGCTCAATGCCCAACCATTAACAAAGGCACTCCCATTTACACATGCATGTCATTCGAGCGCTGCCCAACCGCGGGGAGGACATGCAGACTCCACACAGAAGGCACTCCCCAGCCAAGCCGAGAATCAAACAGGAGAACCTCTTGCTGTGAGGTAACAACGCTACCGCCATACCACCGCGGCATTAACAGTTTGATGGGTTATTCCTCACAAATTGGTCTATCCCATTCAACAAATGCATGCAGAATTGTGTACAATACCACCTCTGGCTAACGCAGACTCTGTTATGTCAGTGCTACAATCTATAGATACTTGGGGTGATAGTCTTAGTTGCTACGCAAGTGGGCTGGTGGCACACAAGCACAAGCAAGATGCAATTCAGAGATATAAGCTGAGCTTTAAGTGCAACGATAGGAAATTCAAGACGTACTCCATAAGAAGATGAGTAGATAATGAAATGAAAATTAGAAAGCTGTGACTACTATGTTAATTAGGTATTATTCCCATCATTTGCAATTCATAGCTGTAATTTGCCACGCAAGTGTGTTGTGCGTATTTACATTACAATACACAGATCAGCAACTTTTTCAGTCACTTTGCAAATTGACAAAGAAACTTGGTTGCAAATATTGCTGTATCCTGCGGTGAGTTGCTTGGAGTAGCACACTGCAGCTTCGGAGAAGGGGATACAGGCAAAGGGTTACCCACTACAACTTTGAGGAGTAACAGCAGCTTGTCAGGTTTTAAGTGGACAGGGAGATTATGAGGCATTTGGTGAACTTGGTCCACATACTGGAACTGGGGGAATGTGTAGCCCTCCTGTTCCTGTAAATAACAATGTATGTATAACCCTTAACATACTTCCCACAGGAACCTTTCACAGACAGAATAGAAACACACTGAGTATATCTCACTGGCATTTAGCTCAAGAATAACGTAGCTGTTGCTTGATATATACTCTTGGCCTATGTAGAGGAGCATTTCTGAGAAAGTACCATGCATACCTTCCAAGGAATGACATGTTTTGCTGAGGTGCTTGTGCAATAGATTACACACATATGCCTATTCGGGCCTCATCTAGACCACAAGGGGAGATGTACTGCAAAAGGAAGGGTTACAATTCCATCAACTGTCGGGTAGTGTGTAATGTACATGGCTTTATCACCAATGTATGAGCTCAGCATACTGGCAGTACCCAGGACTACCATTTATGGCACACAAGTTCACTGTATCCCCATTTCCTGCATTGTAGGTTTCTTCAAGGTAATCTGGTCGATAAGAGTAAACTAAATAACTTTGTTCTTCATAGCTATTTCTGTATGTAATGATTAAGATGTTAATGGCTAGTCATCCCATCTTCCTATGTCCCCTCTCTGTTATATTTTCTAGGTGACACAGACTACTCACTTAAACTCAGCCTAATGACGTCAGCCAGTAACCCACAAGGTGCTGCAGAGGAACACTTGCTCAATAACGCAGCCCTGTCCCAGACATGGACAGCCACTGAGAAAGTGTTTTTCTTGCTCAAAGCCCATTTCAAATGCTTGGACAAGTCAAGGGGGGCCTTCAGTATGACCCTGTTTCTGCATGCAGAATGTTTACTGCTTACTGCATTCTGCAGCTCCCACTATCATTTATCCGAACAGTGACAATGACGATGGCCAGCCAAAGGCAGCAGCACAGCACCCCCTCCAGTACACTCGTGCACAGTACATGGGAAGTGTAGGTGAAGCAGAGGCTTCTAGTCCATAACTGTTGGCCATGACATTCACTAAATGACAGTGAAAACTTACAAAGATAATGCTTGGTACATGCAGTTACCTGTGGGCTATGCTGAGTAGTGCAAAGTCAATTCACACTGTGTATCACACATTTCTCCACATATTGAATACGCCCTTGTTTAGTGGGCAGTGACGCAAGTGTTAGTTATATCACAAGGCTGAAGAAGAAGAAGAGCTGGATTGCTCAACTATTTTAGTTCAAAGTCAAAAGTCGAAGTAAACTTTATTGTCACCAATTCACACAAGTGCGATCAGAGTGACTCGGACTCAATGCACACACAATACATTAACTAAATTTGACATGACGATAATACACAAAATTCTATAGATACAGACAAACACAACAATAATAAATACTTGCATTATTGCACTGATTTAACAGATTGTCACTCATTACTAAGTTATTAGCTTATTTTCACTGGAAAAAAAATGCACTTAAGCGATTAATTTTAGGCCTACATTTATATTGCACAGTAAGACAGTTCAGTTTGATTACTGCTGACTTTGCTGTCTGTGTGCGGGTAAGACCTTGTTACATATTGTACTGTAAAGACTTTTCAGTATTATTGGATTACTGCCTTAATGTCCAGTTTGAAGGGTACTGTTCCTAGTGTTCAGTAACCTGATGGCTAATGGAAAGAAGCTGTTTCTGAATGTCATTTTGCAGCATATGCTTCAAAAGCGCCTTCCTGATGTTAAATATCAGAACAGCTTGTAAGCAGGATGAGTGCTATCCCTGGTTATTTTCCTTGCTCTGATGAGATATCTGAACATGTGCAGGTCTTGTATGGATGGGAGGAAGTTCCCAACAATCTTCTGAGCCGCTTTCACTACCATCTGGAGGGAATGCTGTACATAAACACAGCAGTATCAATACCATACTGTAAAGCTGTTTTCAGTATATTTTCAATGGTGCTCCTGTAGAAGGTTGTGACAACCACGGATGGCAGGTTTGTTCTCCTCAACCATTGCAAGAAGTGAAGCCATTTGTGTGCCGTCTTAATGATGGTATTTGTGTTGGCTGACCACGTCAAGTCTTCTGCAATGGGCACCCTCAGAAATGTTGTGCTTTTTACTCTCTCAACTGTTTCTTCGTTGATTATGAGTGGAGAGTGCTCTCTGTTGCTTTTCCTGTAGTCCACAATTATTTCTTTGGTCTTGTTGACATTTACTGCAAAATTATTGCTATAACACCAACTTATGAACTGATTCACCTCCTCTCTGTAGGCTGTCTCATCATCATTCCTGATGAGGCCCACAACTGTCGTATCATCTGCAACTTTGATGATAAGGTTTGAGCTGTGCTTGGCAGTATGGTTGTGGGTTAGTATAGTGAAAAGCAGGGTGCTTAGGACACATCCCTGTGGGACTTCAGTGTTCAGGGTGATGCTTTCCAATGTATTCTTGCCTATGCACACTTTTTGGGGTCTATCTATAAGAAAGTCCAGAATCCAATTGCATAGTGGAGTGCAGATTTCCAGTTGAACCAGCTGTCTGATCAGATTTTGCGGGATGACTGTATTGAAAGGTGAACTGAAGTTGATGAAAAGTAGCCTCACATAGCTATTCTTGTTCTCCAAGTGGTCCAGTAATAAGTGGAATGCCAAAGAAGTAGCATCTCTTGTGGACCAGTTGGGTCTGTATGCAAAGTGGAGTGGATCGAAGTCTGCACGTAGTTTGGATGTTATTACATCTTTGACCAGTCTTCTCAAAGCACTTCATCACAGTGGAGGTGAGAGCTACAGGACGATAGTTATTTAGGCTAGCAGATGATGACTTCTTTGGCAGTGGTATAATGTTTGTATTCTTGAAACATTTGGGCACAATGACTTGACTCAGTGAGGTGTTGAAGATCTCTGTGAGTATATTTGTTAGCTGGTCCACACAGTCTCTGAGCACTCTTCCAAGAATGTTATCAGGTCCAGCTGCTTTTCTAGAGTTAACTCTTCATAGGGTCCTTCTGACATCAGCAGGGTTGAGGCTGAGCTCTTCCTCACTCTGGTTGCTGGTGATTTTCTCTGCTGCTGTCTTGTTCCCTTCCTCAAACCTATTGCAGCAGATGTTGAGCTTGTTTAGGAAATCTGTATCATCATCTCACTGTGAAGACGGGGACCTGTAATCTGTTATAGACTGGATACCCTGCCACAGGTGCCTGGGGTCCTTTTGTTTGGAGAAGTGGGTCATGATCTTTTTACCATATTTGCATTTGGCCTCCTTCACCCCTTTGTTTAACTGAGACCTGGCCAATCTGACAGCCTCTTTTCAGACTTGAATGCCACATTACTTGCTTTCAGGATCTCATACACTTCACTTGTTAGCCAGGGTTTCTGATGGACTCTTTTGAAGATGCTTTTGTGACTGTCACATCGTCAACACATTTTGAAATGTAACCCATCACTGATTCAGTGTACTCCTCCAGCTTGATGTGCTGGTTTACTGTGGCTGCCTCCTTGAAGATGTTCCAGTCCGTACTCTCAATACAGTCTTGTAGTGCTGAGACAGCTCCCTCCGGCCATACTCTCACTTGCTTCACTGATGGTCTCCCCTGGTCAGCAGTGGTCTGTACAATGGTAGCAGCATAATAGCAAGGTGATCTGAGTTAGTCAAGTGGGGGTGAGGTACTGCCTTAAATGCTAGCTTAATATTTGTATAGACCTTATCCAGTGTATTCTCCCCCCGGTTGCAAAGTCTACATACTGGAAGTATTGAGGTAGGACTGTTTCCAGGCTTGCCTGATTGAAGTAACCTGCTATTACATGTACTCTGTCAGGATTTTGATTTTGAAAATCATTTATAGATTAATATAGCTAGTGCTTCATTTGTGTTGGCACTGGGAGGTATGTATACTGCTGTGATGCTGACACTGTTACATTCCCTTGGTAGGTAGAAGGGTCTGCATTTCAGTGACATAAACTCTAGGTCCTCAAAGCAGTGTGTTTTTACCACCTTACAGCAAGTGCACCAGTTGTTATTGATGTAGATGCAGACACCACCCCCCTTTGCTTTCCCACAGAGAGACTGTATTTTATCTGCATGAAATAATGATAGTCCCTCCACATGAACTGCACTGTCATTTATGCTACAGCTCAGCCAAGTCTCAGTGTACATAAATACACAACAGTTTCTCACTTTGCTCTGGTTAGTAAGTTCTAGCCTTATGTAGTCCATTTTGTTTTCCAGGGAGTGAACATTAGCCAGTAGAATGGATGCTAGTGCAGGCCTGAAGGGGTTAATGTTTAATCTTGTGAAGATTCCAGCCCTGGATCCTCATTTATGAGTTATTTTACAGCTTTCTCTTTTCCTTCTCCTTCCCTAAGTAATAAACACTGATTCCACCTTATCTGAGCAATTTGGATTGTGTTTCAGTATAATTACTGTCTCCAGTAGCTCATGGAGTATATTAGGCCTTGCAGGCCCTGCAGCCAGCAGTCCATGAAACCTATTGCACAAAGAGCTTTGTAGACGAATTTCCTGACGTCTCTCCTTGTTGTATGATAACTTATATGTTTTTTCCCTGATTCGGTTGTTTTACTTGATTTAGACGCAGAATTATACAAATAATGCACATTTCTCTGACGAGCCAAAGCAGTTTCTTCCACACAGGGCACCATCACCCCCCCCCCCCCCCCCGTGTTACTTCCAGTTGGTAATGCAAACATCAGAGCTACTGCAGTTACATTTTTTTTAACATGACAAGTGTTGTCATCTTTTTTTTTTTTTCCTGACTTTTCATACACTCTTCTGCCATTGCCTGGAGCTGTTGTTTGAGGTATATATTATAGTCTGCAAAGTTGTGTCAGATATAAAATGTGTCATATATAATGTCCCCTAATGATAGTACTGACAAATAAGATAGTGTAGAAGACCTAAAATAGCCACAGTGTAGCTGATAGATCCTATAGACTAAGTTTTCCTTCTTTAGAGGAATATGGCAAAAACACTTTGTTTCCGGGAAAATCATTTTAGACAATGGATAAGCCAGTTTGCCAGCAGTGTACTTTAACAGCGGCTCATAAATTTACTAAAACCAACTCCCCTTTATATACATTCAGCACACTGAGGAGGAAACTGTAGGTGACTGGTCTGGACTACGTATAAATGGTTAAAAAAAGGGGGGGGGGTCTGTTTGGCTATCCCTGGAATCCCTAATTAGCATGTTTGCTAATGGAACTTCCCCTGCAGTGGTCAGGCCAGGTTGTGGGTCCCAAGAATTTACACATAATATATTCATAGTAATTTGTACATCAACGATATCTGTTAACCAAGATTCATTTCTGCTTTTACAAGACTAATGTAGACAAGCACAGTTAAGCAGAGAGATTCATAAAATTGAAGTGATAGTGCTCTCTCTGTAAATGGGCTTCCTCAGATCCATCTAAAGGTACTCATAAAACATGAAATAAGTCCATAAGCACATTATCAGCAAAACAATAAAACTAGACAAAATAGGCTTCTTAAGACTTCTTTGCGGATGGAGACCAAATTCAGAAAAAAGTGAACAGTGTAAAATAACACTGTAAACTGAATCTTGGTTGAAACTGCCCATTTTTACAGAACATCAGACTCTAGCAATATCAGTGTGCAATATCAGATTAACACAAATTACCCTCATAAAAGCAAGTTACTTGACTAGATATACTTTGAAAAAAGAATGAACAGAGAATAAGTGCAGTACATATTGGAGCTTCTTAACTATGCATTTTATTGTACACAAAAAAAATACAGGAGAAACTTAAAGACAATTTATAACTGAAAAAGTTTTTTTATAACTTTCTTTTAATCCTTGATGTATGAATTACTGTAAAGATGGTATTTTTAAATTCATGGGAGCAGAGGATGCATGACATGTCTTCACCACTGCAGGGGGAAGTTACAGTCGTCCTTACTGGCAAACAGGCTAATTAGGGTTTTCAGGGATAGCCAACCAAATCCCAAAGTTTGTAATCATATATGGGCCAGACCAGTCGTCTGAAGTTCTCTCTCCCTGTGCTGAATGTATATAAAGGCAAGTTGGTTTTAGAAAACTTTACCTTGCAATGGGTGAAGTTCACAGCATAGAGGTCTTACTTTCATCCATTTATTTATTTGACATTTGTTTATCAGGAAAATCAGACTTGGGATAATATCCCATTTTCAGCAGAGGTTCAAGGAGAAAAGCTCCACATTAACATAATATGGTTACAGTTAAATAAAGTTATTATAAAATCTAATACAAAAGAATGACATTAAGTAAACATTCAGTTTCAGCTCATAGTGTGAACTTATATATACTTAGTGCAAATATTTGAACAGATGCAACAAGTTGAAAAACGATATTGTCAATAGATAAAGTACTCAGAAGTTGCAGTTCATAGGGATGACATTAAACACAAAGAATATATCCTGGAACAGAGATGACTATATAATACAGCATAGGCAGAAATATATCTAAGAAATAGGTTACATTAATTCATTCTCTCTGAACATAATCAAAGTTTGCCCGGGGTGGAAGGAAGGAGAAACTAGTTCAGCCTGGGGTACTGAAGCAGCACAGCCTAGTTTTATTTAGATAGCCTTTAAGTAGTTGTTTGAAGTTGGAGAGGTTAGATGAAGACCTAATTTGCAGAGATAGAATTCCAATTTTCAGTGACAGAGTTGGAGTAGAGACTTTGGCCTGAGGATTTGTGGGGTTTATATATGCTGAGAATATGTTGTTCATTATTCTGTTAGGGTGATAAGAATGGAGAATAGGAGTAAAAGCAAGGCAGCCTTCGACTTTGTGAATAAAGTTGTGTGTAGAGATAATCTGAATGTAATCTAAGTGGTGAGACAGTTTTTGAGCCAGTTCAAAGCCTTATGGGCATCACAGTGGTGGTTGCAGTATTGTTTGTCAGTGGCAAATTTTGCAAACTCATTATAACATGCCCCTAGCATATTTATAACTGTGGCCTGAAGGTTGTTTAGTATGATTGCACCATAGAAGGGAACTAGAAGAAATCAGATTGTAGCAAAAGTGGTTTTGGTGGAGTTGATAAGGAAGTTTTGACAATGGCTTCATTATTCCAAGTGTTTTGGGTTTCTAGTTATCTGGAATATTTGAGTTTCTAGTTATCTGGGATAATAATTTGTCCTATATCATGGCTTAGCTGAAAAGTGGTTTGCCACTGTTTCATGGTCACTGTATTGCAATTGATCAGTGTAGGGTGTATCTTAGACATCTGCAAGCACTCCTTCATCGATGAATGTGGGATGCTGTCAAATGTATTTTCATAATATATCCATGCCATACTAAGATTCTTCCACTTTTTACAATTTTTCATTATGACTTTAATAAAAATTTATCCTGTGTCCATATGACTTTCTTTTGTTACCCTTTTGTTCTATTGACATGATTGAGTTTTTTTCTAAATGACCATAAACTCTATCAGCATTCATTCTAGTATATATTTTATACATAATCGAAGGCGAGTTATTGGTCTATAGTTTTTAGGGTAGCTTGCAGGTTCTCTCTTAAGGAGAAGTATTATTTTCCTGTTGTTAATTAGGTTGGTGCTGTTAGGTATGCGCATATAAGTAGTTCTTACTCAAGGCTAAATCTTTGTGTAAATACATTAATACTTTAGAAGTTAGGTACTGCATCTGGGCCTGGAGTTTTTCATTTAGGAGCTTTTCTTAATTTTGTTTCAGTTTTTCTAACCTTTACTTCATCCCATTTCATATCCTCTACATTTGAACTTCTTGCTGTTTCTTTTACTTCATCCATTCAGCACCTTTGTTATGTTCCACAGGGTCTTCGTAGATATTTCTCCAAAATGTGTCTATTTCTTCTCTTTTTGGCGCTGTTTCTATTCCTTTTGCTTTGTTTCCCAATTCTCTACAAAATGTTTTGGGTCATCAATGAATTGCTTATTCTGTACTTTTCCTTTATATTTATCTTCATATCTTCTACGTTTTTCTGTCTTTGTTGATATTTTTGTTCTACATTTGCAATAGTGTACGATAGATCCTGCTCTGTTACGATACTATGCATTGCTTTTATCATCTGTCTTTCTAAGCATTTTTGTTGATCTGTTCCCTCTTCAATTCTCTTTTAACAGTGTCACTTCTTATCTTAACTACTTTACAATTTTCTCTATTCAGTGCTTTCATGATGGCATTTGCTTTCTTGTTTTCCTTTCCCTAACTGCTCTGAGTTTTTGTGGCAAGACTTTTATCTGTTATTAATTTAGCTATACAGCAATATATCCTATTTACTTCTGTCATATCACATGAATTTCTGTTAAGTCTTGATTACTGTGTTCATCTGTTTTATCAGACTTCTAACATTTTGGGTCTTATTGACATTCTGTAATCTATTTCTTTCAACAATCGTAATATTGTCTATCCATCTCTATTAAATCAAGCAACTCTTTCCTTAGATTATTTTCCTCCAAAATAAGGGTGCATTCTTTGTTCTCTGTTTCCTGAAGTCATTCTACAGAAAGCTCCAGACATCTTCCTGTGACATATTCTCTTTGGCTGCATCCTATCTACAGAAAGCTCCAGACAACTTCCTGTGACATATTCTCTTTGGCTGCATCCTACATCATGCATTGCCCTTTCATATGGGAACTCACTTGTCTGTCACTCCACAACAGTAACTGTGTCAAGAGTTGCCAGTTTCCTGCTTCCTCCCTTACTGTGCAACTCCAACTGAACCTGTGTATTGGTTTCCTACTGAAGGTTCCAGAGTATCTTCATGTGGCAAGTGATCAGATGCTTCCTGTTCCACCACTTTCTTCTTAATTTGGGGACTCATTGTTCCATCATGCTGTGATGTTATCACAGTTGGAATTTCTACACTAAATCTTTCACTTCGTAGGTAATCCATAACTTCTGTTTCCATTTCCTTAACTTCTCCATTACTAATCCTGTTTTACTTTCCACCTCTGTTTTCTTATTTTTTTTTGTATTGTGAAATTTTCCATATCCAGATGTCTTTGCCTGTATTTCTCTTCAAATAACTTTGGTGCTGCTTTTTTGTATCAGTTAGACTTGCTTCCTCCTTTACATAAACATTGCATCATATTACATCTCATTTTCTTTCCCATGTCCATATTTCTTCTTCAGATATCTCCCACTCCACCTCTTTCTCCTTAATTTGGGGACTCATTGTTCCATCATGCTGTGACATAACCTGTGTCAGACTTTCTACAGTAAATGCTCCACTTTATAGGTATTCCATTACTTCAGCTTCCATTTAACTCTACTTTACTAATCCTCTGTTCTGCATTCCCCCTTTGTGATTGTATTGTTGTACTGTGGAATTGTCCATATATGTGTACCTTTGCTATATTTCTCTTCAAATATCGCTGGAGCTGCTTGTTTGTGTTGATTAGTTCAGCTTTCATCTTTGCATAAATATTGCACCATATCTGATCTCTTTTTTCTTTCTCTTGTCCATATTTCTTTTTTATACCTTTGAAACAATCTCTAGGATTTGTTCCATATATTTTTGCATTCCTCTGTCACTTCTTTTTCCAAAAGGTCCAAAGTTTCTTGGCCTATATAAAATATTTCATGGAGAGGTTGTATTAATGAGCATAATTCTGCATTTGAAGCTTTTACCAGGTTTTCTTGAGAAAGTATTTTCTTTTCTCTAATTTCTCTCTTCATCTTTTTGAACATCTATCTTTAAATTCTGAGCATCTTGCATAATAGTTATCAATACATAATTTCTTCTTTCTCCTCACTAGTCTACTCTGCCATCTTTATGGCTGTTGGCCTGTCAGTTTTTGTGTTTTTTGTGGACTACTCCTTCCATCTGTAACAGGGAGGCCATCCTCACCATGAACCTGGCCTAACTCCATTGTAGGAATGTTTCTGTGTCTTGAGGATTCTACACTGTCATTTTTTCTAGCCCAGACACCAGTGCACATTTCAAGACTGGGCACTTTTTTATCCTGGGACTTGTGTACCCTGCTGTCATTTTTAATTTTTTTAACCTACCTCTATCCATGATATATACTATATAAAATGTAATCCGTATATCAGTATAGTCTTAGTGAGATTTTGTGAAAACAGTGTCCACCATGGTAAGGTACTCACCAAGACTTGAGAATGAATTCACGTCCAGTAATACTACTCTCCTTTTCTTTCTGATTTTATCATCTCTCCACTCGGACTCATTATTATGCCGGTAGACCATTCCTAATTTTTGGTTTGTCTTTTATCCTATTTTGAACATGCAGGTCAAATTTAAGATTATCATACTCCAAGAAGTTTTGTATGGAAGACTACTTCAATTTCCAGTTTTGTTTAGTGAAAAGATTTTGAAATTTGTTTTATCGTGAATGTGTCATTTTGGAAAAATGGCAATAACTTTGTTTTTTTGGGGGGGTTGAGTAGTAGCTGGGCATTATGGAACCACTTCCCAACTGAGAAAAAAGCTTTTTGAGTGATATGGAGGAGTTGAGGCATGTTAGTAGATACACATATAAGTGTAAAATCATCAGCATATTGTCTAAGAGAGGATGGACTTATGGAGGTATAGAGAAAATTGATAAAGATATTAAAGAGGAGGGGACCAAGGACAGAGCCTTAGGATACACCAGTGGAAACTTGCAAGTATGGAGGGAAAGCATTCAGACATTTTACAGACTGGATCCCATCAGTTAAATAGCTATCAAATCACAGTAATGAAGAAGGGGATAAACATCAGCCAGTTTATACAGGAGTTTAGAGAGAAAAACTGTACTGAAGGCTTTTGTCAGGTCAAGGAATAAGGAAGAAACAAGTTTGCCTGAGTCTCTATATTTGTCAGTTAATGATAGGAGGGCAGCAGTTGTACTGTGTGTTGGGTGGAAGTCATGGTGGGTGGATGTTAAGAAATGCTGTTGTAGAAGATAGTGGAGGAGTTGCTTGTGAATTACATCTTCAAGAATTTTTGAGAGAGGTGATAATATTGCAATAGGCCAAACATTAGAGGCATCAGGTGAGATGCTACCTTTATTATGAGGGATAACATAGGATTTTTTCCCATAGTAAGGGTACATAGGATTCAGATAGAGACTGGGTATGCTAAGCTGAATACACAGGCATAATTCTTTATTGAACACAAAAATTGTCCCGCACCTAGGAGGTTGAACAGAATATAACATTTTTTTATTGTGGCAACTCCAAAAGTGATAGCAAACTGGTTTTGGCAATAGTAAAGCCTTCTTCAGTGCTAAAACACACAATGAAAACTTAAATTTGTTTAAATACACAAGCACATAATCAAAGTCATGTTCTTATTGGTTCATACCAAAATGAGGTAAGCTCATTAAGGCCAGGCTTAAACAAAGCACCTAGCCTGAAAATCCAACTGGATTCTTTTTTGTTTAAAATGGTATGCCACCCTGTTTTACATAATCTGTTGCCCTGGACTTTATCTATAACAGTAAAATTAAACCTAGCAGTTGTATGGGTCAGAGTATGTTTAAATAATGAGTTGAAAATTCTCTTATTTCTAATGTCACTGAGGTGTTCACTAATATGAAACCTCAGTGGGTGGGAGGTTTGTCCCATATAAAAAGCTGGGCCTAAGTATATCTCCCAGTCACTGCTACAATTACTAAAGGAGCGAATCTGATATATCTTGGAGGTGTTACTACTGGCAAATTCTTTTGTCTTTAAAACAAATGCACATGCAGAACAGTGACCACAAGGAATGCTACCCACCAATTTATCCCCAAATACTGTAAGCTGCTGTTGTGTATTGGAGGGTGATGAATGTTTATAGTGGGTGAAATGAGAGTTTAGTGTAGGGCCTCTTCGATATGAAAACAGAAAATGAGGTGATTATAATGCAGATAGTTTTTCACTGGCCAGTAGTATGTCCCAGTGACTGTCAATGATTCGTCAGAATGTGTTGATGTTACATCCAAAGGAAGTGACCAGGTGTATAGGTTGAGATGAATTTTTTTTTCAAATTGTTAGGGGTGTGTTGATATTGCAAAAGATTGGCTCTAGGTTGTTCTGAGGCAAATGAACATGCCTTATTTATGTTATGAGCATGATAGCCCCTTCTAAGGAATCTAGTGGTTAAATCCTGTTGCAAGGAAAATGCATGCTCAGTGGAACAAATTGCTTGATCCTCAAAAACTGGGACTTTGGAATGTTGTGGATGATATGTCCAGGATGATGACTTGTAGCATGAAGCAGGGTATTGAATTGGGGAAATTTACGAAAAACTTCTGTTCTCAACGTGTGGTCCCTCTCTCGAATGACACTCACATCCAAATAAGTTATTCGATTATAATCCCAATTCAATGTAAAACAAATCCCCCACTTGTTTTCATTTAGGTATTGTACAAACTCCTGTATGTAAGTTTCATCACCTCTCCACACCATCCAACAATCATCCAAGTACCGCCACCAAATGTCCATTTCTCCCAAAAATATGTAATGACTGGCATCATAAATAAGCTGTTCTTCAATGTACCCCATGAACAGGTCAGCATAAATGGGGGCAAAAGATGCACCCATGGCAATACCCCTAACTTGCCAATAGCATCTACCATGGAAATAGAAAACATTTTTTGTTAGAACATGTTCCGTCAAACAGATTATTAGGGTATTAAACCCTAGAGTGAATATATCAGCTTTTTCCAACCAAAACCATATAGCTTCCAGACCAGCCCAGTGGGGGATGTTTGTATATAAAGCGGAGACGTCTAATGTGCACATCATTCAACTAGGATCCAACTGTATATCGGCGATAATCTGAAGAAACTGTTTGGTATCTTTGATTCTTGCTCTAACCATTAGACATCATTTGAAGATGCTTTTGTGAATGATGTCAATGAATTTTGTAGAATTCTCAATCTCAAATTGTTTTTTTTCAGAGACTGATTAGTCTCAAAGATCTACTGGTTTTCACTTTCATAAATCCAACTTTATGCCACCCGTGGATAAACATGTCTCAATATTTAAAGAATGTGTTCTCAAAGATTTACATTTCAATAAAAACATACATCCCAACATCCAAAATAATCTTACCAAGGAGGAACAACATGCTTTAACCAAACTTAGTAATAACCATGATTTGGTAATCTTACCAGCAGACAGGTGTGGGGGGGGGGGGGGGCAGTGGTCATCATGGACTGGTCCATGTATTTAGATGAGGCTGAATCACAACTAACGCCCAATTTTACATGCACACACCACTGGACCCCACATTCAAATTTAAGAAGGAGATTGATCAATTTTTGAAACTGGCTCAGGAGGAAGGTATCATCAGTCAAAAAAGAATGTCTCAACTCACTGTTCCTGACCCACAATCCCAATACCTATATTTGTTGCCCAAAATACATAAACATCTGACCCAACCACCAGGGAGACCAATTGTATCGGGCAAGGGGTCTTTGACAGAGCCTTTATCAGCATTTTTGACTGAATATCTACAACCACTACTACCCATGGTTAGAGCAAGAATCAAAGATATCGCTACTTGCTGTAACTGTGTGGATTAGTTTTATGAAATCTCGTGAGCAGACCTTCAGCATGTTTCAGCCAAGCACGGAAAGTGCCAGATAAGGGCAGTAGTTTTCAGAAAAAGCTATAATCATTATGTGGTTAGCAAGTTACCCCAGTGTGTCAGTGCTTGTTTCGAGTGCCGTGATTTTTTTTAAAGAGACAGGCCTACAGATTTACATTTTAATACTAATAAGAGACAAGGGACTTTGTTTAATTTTGTTAAGAAATGCATATTAAATGTGTTGTGATGCAAAAAAATATGATTCATCCACCTCAAGCCTACAGAGCAATCTTCAGGATGTACAAAAGGAGGGGGGAAACTAGCAGCAGACACAAGAAAAATTCTGCATTCACTCATAAGTACGTGGACGGCCATTTAAAATTTGATTTCATACAATGCCCTGACAGACCAACTGCCACAACCTCAATGTGTCATTTGTGTTCCTGGAAATGAAGCTATGAAGCCATCGTGACTTATGAGACATCTCAGCACAAAACATTCCAATCTCTTCAACAAACCTCTGGAATTCTTTATGCGTAAAAGAGATGCACTTAAAATAGAAAAGAAAATTATTTCCCAAGATTCAGCCACTGACAATTCACTTCTGATGGCATCCTATTTAATATTATTACAAACAGCTAAATGTAAAAAAAGTATTCAATTTGTGAAGATCTCATTAAGCCTTCTTTGATTAGAGCTTGTAATGAAGTATTAGGCTAGTCTGCGGCAAGTAAAATGAAAGACATCCCATTGTCAAATGATACAGCTGAAAGATGGATATCTGATTCCTGAGCTGGGAATGGTATCAAAGGTCTTGGCCAGATCAAGATAAGCTGTATGAGCCACCTTGCCTCCATCCACAGCTCTGGTGACTGACTCAAAGAAGTCGACCAAGTTGAGCAGGCATGATCTACCCTTCACAAAACCAAACTGTGTATGATCCAGAGATCGGAGATTCCCTATATCCTTGTTTATTAGGTCCATGATGATGCGTTCCATAGCTTTGCATATCAGACTCGTCAGGCTAATTGGGCGATAATTCCCGGGGTCTGTAGTCGCTCCTCCTTTGTGCAGAGGGATGACTGTAGCAGTGCGCCATTTGGTAGGGACAAAGCCTGAGGTGAGGCTGTGATTGAACAGGGCACACAGGTGAGGTGCCAGTTCACTCTGTATTTCATGTAGAGCACAGCCAGGAATATTGTCAGGTCCCATAGAAGCTGTAATCTTGGCCGTGGACAGTGCTGTTTTAACCTGTACAGCAGTAATACTGGGTGCCTGGCAATCTAGTGGTATTTTGATTGGTACTTTGGGGGGGGGGGTAAAGTTAACACTGAATCTGTCGGCTAGTATATTGGCAATATCTGTTGGCTAGGTATAGGAGGTATCATTGTGCAGTAGCTCACAGCAAATCTGGGTATTGCCGTGGAGATTCTTTACATAACTATAGAAGGCCTTGTGGTTGTCTTTACTATCTGCTGCAATTCTGTTTTCATAGCTAGCTTTAGAGGATTTGATGAGGGATCTCAACCTTTTGTTGAGGCTGATAAGGGAGTTTTTCCAGTCTTGGGACTTTGCCTTATTCAGCATCAGTTTCCTCCTTTTGTTGTAGAGTTTGTTTATGGCAGGGGACCACCAGATTGGCTTCCTTTTTTTTTGAGGCGAGCATCTTAGTTCTATTGGGTATGGCGAGAGCCATGCATTTGTGTATGTGTTCGTACAGTGCATTGGTGTATGATTCGGCGGTCATGCAACTATTCTCCATTTGCATGGGTGCTGTGAAGTTAGCCACCTCTATTTTTAGGAGCCCAAAGTTAGCTTTGGAGAAGTTTTGCATGGTGGTTACCTTTGTGGGGGGGGGGGGTGTGGATTTCCAAGGTGATTAGTTTGTGGTCGGATCTAACCATGCAGGAGTTGACTATTGGTGTAGAGCAGCAGTCGCCCATGTTAGTAATGACCAGGTCAAGGATGTTGCTACCTCTAGTGGGGGTAAGAACGAGCTGATCCAGAGCATTGGCATTAATGAATTCCAGAAAGCAATTGGCAAATGTACTGGTACATGAGTAGTTTTCCCAGTTAATAGAGGGGTAGTTGGAGTCACCCAGTATGAGAGTGTTAGGTTGGACCCTAATTTCTCCACGGTGCTTAGGAACATGGGCGTGATTCTTGGGACATGGTTGGGGACCTATAGCAGGCTACGACCTGAATCGCTGTCTTAACCAGTGTTAGCTGCACCTGAAGTATCTCAGATGGGTTATGTTGGGCTACCAGTCTGGAGGTGTGCGCATCCTTTATGAATTTGGAAACATCACCGCCTTTGGAGCTTCGGTCTAAATTCTGGGGCCGAAAGGGGTGAACTGAGTTATAGCTTGGTGGTGCAGGGGTGCTGTCTGCTGCCTTGAACCAAGTCTCTGTTACATCACAAATGTCGATGTTCTCCATTTTAAGGAGTGCTTCGAGTGAGTGCATTTTGAGATTTACACTTCTTGCGTTGAGCAGCATGACTCTCAGACTGCATTTGTTTGTAGCTGTTACGGTGGTAATTTGGTCTTTGGAACACCGCCTAAAAAAGGCACTATAGGGGTGGCAAGAGCCCAGATGCAGGCCATCTCTGGCAAAGCATCGAGGTCCAGGCAGACAGATACTGGATCCTCTTAGAATGACACCAGAAACTTAGCCAATTGTTGAAATCAATCATTTTCTGCTTGTACTGTGGTATCATTCTGAGTGACGGCAGCAAGCTGCTCAGGGCTAGGGTCATACCCAACTGGGCTACATAATCCAAGAGTTCCTCCATGTCTCTTTTCATGAAATCCAGGGAGGTATGTCTCAAGTATTTCACACCCACATGTACAATGACAGAGTCATATTTGTACCTATTGTTGAGGGGCCTGAGTGCGTGCATTATGTGACTGATCCTGGCACCTGACAGGCAGCTGACTGTTACTTTCTCCTTATTCAACCCAGTGAGTCGGACATCAGTATGTCTCACTATCGAGTCACCTATGACTAGTGTGCTGGGCATGCTGTTTTGCCTTAGGGGCTTTGGTTGAGTGGCACACTATTTAAGAGAGTTAAGTGTCTCATCATTAGTGTTGTGTTGTGGTGGTCAGGTGCATTTCTGCCTTGGAGGTCTCTGCTGTTTGTGTAGATTTCTTTTGAGAGCCTCAGCGAAGGTGAGAGTGCGGTTTGTGTTTTTATGTGAAGGCAGTGCTGGTGTATGTTCTGGAGGGCTATGTGTTCCATGTGGTGTGGTGCAAGTCTTGACCTTCTCCTCTTGACCAGCTATCCCGGTCTTGGCTGGAGAGTGCGTGGCTTCCAATTTCAATATATAAGTGCATCTCTCACAAGTCTGAGTGTTGGTAAGAGGTAAGAGCAGAAGGTTGTCAGTGTACATGAGGCAGTTGCTATATTGCCTCAGGATGCCCAAGTTCACCAGGCTAATAGGAGAAATCACAAGGAACTGACCTTTAGACATGCCTGGAGGGGTGAGCATTAATAAATACTGGAGCTGTTTCCTTGTAGAACATCTAGTCCTGGTAGCACTTTTGTGTGCTACAATAATTGCTACAAGAAGTCTGGTAAAGTGCTAAACTAACTAATAATAATAAGCAGGAAATGCAGGAAACAAGTGCAAATGTGGGCTTTTAAACCAGAAAGAAGTTTGAGCCCCCCAAGACTTTTTGTGTTGGAGGGAAGCCTTCTAGCTTATCAGTGGGAGTGGTAAGCACAAGGTAGCCTATCTACCATAAGAGGAGTGGCTTTTGGCTCATAAATTGTAGTTTATTGGCTGTTTGGGCAGTTTTTCCATCTCTTTCAATTTTCTGGTTCAAAAGCCCGCATTTCCGCTTGTTTTCCGCCTTTCCTATAACTAGTCTAGTCCAGGTACAGATTTGCTATATCCAGAACAGTTGATAAGCTTCTGAGCCCCCCAAGCCCTTCTGTGTTTGAGAGAAGCCTTCTAGCTTATCAGTGAGAGTGGTAAGCACTAGGTAGCCTATCTAGGACAAGAGGAGTGGTTTATGGAGCAGAAATTGTAGTTATTGGCCATTTGGGCGGTTTTTTCATCTCTTTCAACTTTCTGGTTTAAAAGCCCATGTTTGCGCTTGTTCCATGCCTTTCCTGTAACTAGTCTAGTCCAGCTACAGATTTGCTGTATCTAGGACTGTTTGTAAGCTTTTGAGTCCCCCAAGCCTTTTTGTGTTGGAGGGAAGCCTTCTAGCTTATCAGTGGGAGTGGTAAGTACTAGGTACCCTATCTACCACAAGATGAGTGGTTTTTGGCCCAGAAATTGTAGTTTAGTGACCATTTGGGCAATTTTTCCATCTCTTTCTACTCAGTTTATTGACCATTTCGGCAGTTTTTCCATCTATTTCTACTCTCTGGTTTAAAAGCCCGCATTTGTCCTTGTTTCCTGCTTTTCCTGTAACTAGTCTAGTCCAGATACAGATTTGCTGTATCCAGGATTGTTGATAAGTTTCTGTGCCCCCCAAGCATTTCTGTGTTGGAGGAAAGCCTTTTAGCTTATCAGTGAGAGTGGTAAGTACTAGGTAGCCTATCTACAAGAAGAGGAGTGGTTTCTGGCCCAGAAATTGTAGATTAATAAACTGCTAAAATGCCGTGTTTTTACCCTCAAAATGTTAGCTACTGTTGGAACTAGTGTTTAGAATTGAGAGAGTCATACATTTATCTTTACTAAATTAGATACTTTGCATATATAAATATTTGGCGCGTGATGTGATAAGTGTTTTGCTGACAATTTGACATCCTCCTGCTTTATAAAGGTATTTATGAGTAAATTTGTTGGGACCAGGCCCTCGTTTTATAAAAAAAAGAATTTACACGGACCCCAGCCTCACAAAGGTTGAGGACCACTGCTCTCAAGAGGCGCACTACAGTTTAGATCCGAAGTATAACGCACCACTCTGAGAACATAGGTTCATAGGTTCATACTAGGCTATCTGCCCTAGGGCATTTATAAGCCTAGCCAGAGTGTGTATGGCTTTCGCCACCCATTTTAAATTAATTTTGCTATGCCCTTTTTCGAGGTTAGTATACTGTGCCTCTGTCTAAGAGTGACACAGAAGTGATACCCAGGGTAAACCTACGATCACCCATCCACTCATCAAGATTCCTCTTGAAGAGAGTCAATGAGGGACTCTGCCTAACCTGGACTGGGATTTTATTCCAGAGTGAAGGGAGCCTGTGGGTTATGAATCTGTCCCTCCAGCATGCCCTATTTATTTCAGTGCTGAGGTTTAAGTCCCTAGAGCGCGTAGCTTGATGGGATTTGGATTTTCTGAGGTGCAGCATGTCCATTAATTACGGGTTGGACATGGCTTTATACGTCAGGCACAGATCACCTCTGAGCAGGCGGTATGCCACTGAGTAGAGCTGGAGTTTCTTTAATCAGGCAGCATACGGCATCTGTTTGAGCCCCTTGATCCTCTTGGTGAGGTACTTTTGGGGTCTGTCCAGTTGCTGCAGGTGTCTGGTAAGGTACATCCCAAAAGGGGCATTGTACTCAATTATGGGCCTGATGAGGGATGAGTAAAGAGGCACGATGACCTCCCCTGATCTAGATGTGAATCCCTTCATGATTAGGTGGGCTATATAAAATGTTTTTCTAACCACTTTGGCCACGTGGTTGTCAAATGAGAGATTGCTATCAACTTGGGTCCCCAGGTCCCTAATTACTTCTTCTGTACTTAATGGAATACCACCTATGTGGTAATTTGTGGGCACTTTGTTTTTGCCAAAGGGGATGACTATACACTTTTTGGCGTTTAGCTTGAGGCCATGCCTCTGGCACCAGTTGTCTGTTTCTATGAGGCCCTTTTGGAGGATGCTTGTGTCGGCTGGAGAGTCTATTATGGTGCCCAGTTTGCAGTCATCTGTGAACTTGGTCAGCCACAGTCCTTCCATGTTGGCCTGTACCTCCGAGAAATATATACCGAACAACAGAGGTCCCAAGACTGAGCCTTGTGGGACGCCACTTGTAACTGGTTTGGTGTCTGACATGGCTCCAGCTATTCTAACCATGTGGGTTCTGTCCTTGAGCCAGTTTGCAACCCATCTAGTGACATAGGGGTTTATATTTAAGCTGGTGAGCTTATCTATAATGCCCGAGTGGGGTATTGTATCGAAGGCTTTTGCGAGGTCCAGGTAGGCTGTGTGGACCACCTTCCCCTTGTCAATGGCCTTGGTGACTGTTTCAAAGAAATCGACCAGGTTTAAGAGGCAGGATCTGCCCTTAACAAAGTCGAACTGGGTAGGATCCAGTGTCTGTAGGTCCCCAATATCTTTATTTATAAGGTCCATGATGATCCTTTCCATAGCTTTGCAGACCAAGCTAGTGAGACTTATGGGGCGATAGTTTCCAGAATCCGTTGAGGCACCACCTTTGTGGAGAGGGACCACTGTTGCTGTACGCAACTCTTTGGGTACATATCCTGTAGTAAGGCTGAGACTGAACAGTAGTTTTAGGTTTGGGCTTAGCTCTTCTTGAAGTTCATGTAAAACGCAGCCCGGGACACCGTCTGGTCCCATTGATGCTGTGTTTCTTGCTTTGGAGAGGGCAGCTCTTACCTCAGCATCTGAGATGTCAGGGGGGCAGCACTCTGCTGGGATAGATATTAGACCTTTTGGTGGGGAGGGGGGGAGAGAAGTTTGCGCTGAACCTGTCAGCTAGGATGTTGGCAATGTCTGTGGGTTCGGTGTATTTTTTGTCATTTTGGACTAATTCTGAGCATATCTGGGAATTCCCACCCAGGTTCCCAACATAACTAAAGAAAGCCTTGTGATTATCCTTAGTGTCCTGTGCAATTTTTCTCTCGAAGCTGGCCTTAGACGATTTTATGAGTGCCCATAGTTTTTTGCTAATAGTGATCAGAGATGCCTTCCCTTTTTGGGATTTTGCTCTGTCATGTAGTAGCTTCCTCCTTCTATTGTATAGTTTGTTTATGGCTGGGGTCCACCAGACAGGACGTCTGCCTTTGGAGGATTGGGTCTTGGTTTTATTTGGGATTGCATGATCCATGCATTCCTGAAGGTGTTCATAGAAAGTGTTTATAAAGGATTTTGTGGTTTGGGCCGTATTATCCACAGGCCCAGGGGCTTTGAAGGATTCCACCTCGGTTTTGAGGAGTGTGAAATTTTCTTTAGAGAAGTTTTTGACTGTGGTTTTCTGGGCATGGGGTGGGGTCGGGATGTGAATATCCAGTGAGATTAGTTTATGGTCTGATCTTACCAGTGAGGGATACACTTCTGGTCTGGAGCATAGAGTCCCCATGTTGGTGATGATCAGGTCCAGTATGTTTTCCCCTCTTGTGGGAGTGGTAACAAGTTGTTCCATAGCATTTGAGTTTATAAATTCTAGGAACCTTTGGGCTAGGGTGTTGGAGCTAGAGTAATGCTCCCAGTCTATGGTTGGGTAGTTGAAGTCACCCAATATAATGGTGTTTGGAGAGACCTTCATATGTTCCAGTGTTCTCAGGAAGGCCAAGTGGGGTTCCTGGGTTTGGGAGGGTGGTCTGTAGCAGGCTATAAACTGGAAGGCAGTTTTACCCACTGTTAGTTGCACATGGATAGTCTCTGATGCTTCGTGCTGTGCCACCAACCTGGAGGTGTGGGTATCTTTGACGAATATTGATACTCCCCCTCCTTTTGTGGTCCGGTCCAAGTTTTGGGGCCAAAAAGCATGGTATGCGGTAAAACCTGGTAGTGCTGGGGTGCTCTCGAGAGCCTTGAACCAGGTTTCTGTTACTGCACAGATATCGATGTTCTCCATGCTAAGGAGAGTTTCGAGTGCGTGCATCTTGAGGTTTAGACTTCTGGCATTGAGTAGCATTACTCTTAGTTTCTTATCCCTTGTGATACCTATGGAGGTGGGTTTGTCTTTTGAGCCTTGCCTAAAAAAGGCACTATGGGGGTAGCAAGAGCCTTTGCCAATATCCGAAAGCCCAGGGGTGACAGGTGCAAGCCGTCGCTAGCGAAGCATCGTGGCTTGTCGAGCATGTCATCCCAGGCTGACAGGCATTGGATCCCCTTTGAATGACACCAATACTTAAGCCAATTGTTGAAATTGATAATCTTGTCTTCATACTGTGGCATCATTCTTGGTGAGGGTAAGATGCTACTCAAGGTCAGGGTCATACCGGCCTGGGCTACATGCTCAGAGAGCTCCTCTATGTCTCTTTTCATGTAGTCCAGGGAGGTACATCTCAGGTCATTCACACCAGCATGGACAATGACTGAGTCATATTTGTACTTGCCTTGGAGTGACCTGAGTGCTTGTTTTATGTGGCGGATCCTAACGCCCGATAGGCAGCTCACCGTGACCTTTTCCTTGTTCAGCCTGGTGAGCGGGACGTCAGTGTGCCTGATGATAGAGTCACCTATTACAAGTGTATCGGGTGTGTTGTTTAGCCTTAAGGGCTGTGACTTTTCGGCACACTGGCTTTGTGAGCTATGTGTTGCACGTGTTTTGTTTTGGGGTAGCGGTTGCTTGGGTGTCTGCTTTGGAGGTCTCTGCTGCTTAGGCATATTTTTATTTAGAGCCTCCAAGTATGTTTTTGTGTGTTTATGTGTTTGGTTTGCTGTCGTGGTAGGTCTATGTGAGACTGGAATTGTAGTGAGTGTGGTTTCCTTCCCCTCCTGACTAGTTACGCCAGTACTGAGTTGAGAGAGCTTAGCCTCCAGTTTGGCTATATGGTTGCATCTCTCACATGTGTTGGAATTTGTTGGGAGGAGGAGAGGGTTGTCTGTGTACATTAGGCAGTTGTAACATTGCCTCAAGATTCCCAGGTTCATCAGCTGGACCAGAGAGGAGATTGACAACTGACCTTTGGACATGCTAGAATAGTACTGGGAATTCCTTTATAATTGAAAAAAAAGGGCCAATGGGGAACAAGTTACTCAAGGGGAGTTTGTGAGGGTGTAGTGCTTTTAATTTTTTAGTACTGACTTATATAATTGCTTTAGTGAGCAAGTGCTAGGCTTTAGCATAGGAATAGGGTGTTTATTATGAGAACTAGATCAGTTCCAAGGCTCAAACCCAAATAAGTGGTGCTGCTCGATGCCGCTCTATGCACATAATCACGCAAAGCCGCGCTACAGCGGGTTTTATACAGGCGGCTTGAAAGAGCTAGAAATTGGCCCAAAACAGCCAACAAACTACCAGATTACTGCACTGGGAACACTCCTCCAGGGACAGATAGACTGCTCCAAGCACCCCACTGCCACTGGTGAACAAAGAAGCCTCCCTCTATCCAAGAAAGGAAATGGCAACACAGGAACTTTCCAAAAGTCCAGAATATAGCAAAGCCTGTATTTGGACTACTCTAGGTCAGGAAAGATGGGAAACAAGGATAACTTTTTTTTTCTTTTTTGCAACAAACAGCAGGAAATTGCAATAAATATGTAACATAGGCTAGCACACTTGAGTGTGTAGCCTCAACAAGTAAATGCAACAAACAGGACAAACTTTAAAAGTGCAGGTGCAAAAACAACTTTAGACAGTTTAAAACAGTTCAAGAAGCAGAAATATTTGCAGTTTAGCTAGATCGGACAGTCGCCCAGGTAGTAGCAGGAAAAAACACTTTCATCAGGTTAGCAGTCACTCTTTTAGCCTCTCTGCTGCTAGCACCACTCTGTAGGACCACGAGGAGCTTGGCTGAGTAGTAACAAGTGCAAATACCACGCCAAAGCGGGTTTTATACAGGGGGATTTGAAAGAGCTAGAAATTGGCCCAAAATGGCCAATAGACTACCAGATTCTTGTGCTGGGAACACTCCTCCAGGGATAGATAGGTTGCTCTAAGCTCCCCACTGCCACTAGTGAACAAAGAAACCTCCCTTAATCCAAGAAAGGAAATGGCAACACAGGAACTTTCCAAAAGTCCAGAATACAGCAAAGCCTGTATTTGGACTACTCTAGGTCAGGAAAGATGGGAAACAAGGATAACTTTTTTTTTTCTTTTTTGCAACAAACAGCAGGACATTGCAATAAATATGTAACACAGGCTAGCACACTTGAGTGTGTAGCCTCAACAGGTAAATGCAACAAACAGGACAAACTTTAAAAGTGCAGGTGCAAAAACAACTTTAAACAGTTTAAAACAGTTCAAGAAGCAGAAATACTTGCAGTTTAGCTAGATCGGACAGTCGCCCAGATAGTAGCAGGAAAAAAACACTTTTATCAGGTTAGCAGTCGCTCTTTTGGCCTCTTTTCTGCTAGCACCACTCTGCCGGACCAAAAGGAGCTAGGCTGAGTAGTAACAAGCGCAAAAACCTCGCCAAAGCGGGTTTTATACAGGGGGACTTGAAAGAGCTAGAAATTGGCCCAAAACGGCCAATAGACTACCAGATTCTTGTGCTGGGAACACTCCTCCAGGGATAGATAGGCTGCTCTAAGTTCCTCACTGCCACTGGTGAACAAAGAAACCTCCCTCTATCCAAGAAAGGAAATGGGCAACACAGGAATTTTCCAAAAGTCCAGAATACAGCAAAGCCTGTATTTGGACTACTCTAGGTCAGGAAAGACGAGAAACAAGGATATTTTTTTTTTGTTTTTCTTTTTTTCAACAAATAGCAGGAAAATGCAGTAAATATGTAACACAGGCTAGCGTACTTGAGTGTGTAGCCTCAACAGGTAAATGCAAAAAACAGGACAAACTTTAAATTACAAGCGCAAAAGTGCGCTAAAGCTGGCTTTAAAGCAGGGGGTTAGAAAGAGATAGGAAATGGCCCAAAACGGCCCATAAGCTACAGGTCACTGGGCTGGAACCACTCCTCAAGGGACAGATAGGCTGCTCAGAGCTCCCCACTCTCACTGGTGAACAAAGAAGCTTCCTCCTATCCAAATAAGGATATGGACAACACAGGAATTATGACACAAAACAGCCCATAAGCTACAGGTCACTGGGCTGGAACCACTCCTCAAGGGACAGATAGGCTGCTCAGAGCTCCCCACTCTCACTGGTGAACAAAGAAGCTTCCTCCTATCCAAATAAGGATATGGGCAACACAGGAACTATGACACAGCCCAGAGATCAGCAATACCTGAAGACTGGACTATTCTAGTTCAGTAAAGTCGGGAAACAAGGATTTTTTTTTTTTTTTACAAAGTAGCAGAAATTAGGTACAGAAACACAGTAAATGCTTTAATTCGGCTAGCACACTTGAGTGTGTAGCCTACCAATTAAACTAAGCAAAAACAAATTTTAAAAGTGCAAAAAAAACCTCAGAAATCCAGGCAGGAATGCAATAAAACAACTTTACAGAGCTTATTTAGTAAAAGAAACAGAAAAGTCTATATATACAGAAAAGCAGCTAAAACACACAAACACTTCACATGCAGTGCAACCTAGAGCACTTGAGTTGTAGCAATATTAAGGCTATTACAGTTATAATAAATGATCTGAAATATACTGTATATTTCCAAAATGTTTGAGAAGCACAGTCAGAACACAAGGAGGTTCAGGCGAAAGAAAAAAAAAAAAAAAAGTTTTGTTTTACTTTTTGAAAGGGAAAAAGGAGGAACAGAAGGCCTTATCAAATGTTCTCTCTGTATTAGGCAGAATGAGCTAATGACACTAGACTGGGAGGAGTGTCACAGTAGGGTCGGGCAACTGCAAAGCCACCAAGTATAACAGAAAGACAGTAACAGGGAGGGAGGGTGGGACAAAATAGCCTACAGCCAGCAAGCACTAGAGACACAAATGAAAGTTTTTAAACAGATAAGGATTTGTAAAGATACAGAATAGACAAAGTGCTATATATATATTAAGTTTTAAAAACAGTAATCTGTAAAAATAATAAAAAAAAATCAAGATACTTATATTTTCAGCTCAGTTGCGGTCAACAACTAATCAGTCTGCACTGTGTGTAAAGACAGAAACCCTATCAAAGTTAGGGCTTAAATACCAGAACAGCTTTTTTTTTTTTTTTTTTTTTTTACAAGAACACAAAAGAACCAGCCCCCACTAGCCAAAAGATATTTACACAGAGGAAAGGCTTCAGTTAAAACAATAGCCTACAGACAGCAAGCACTAGAGACATAAATTAAAGTTTTTAAACAGATAAGGATTTGTAAAGATACAGAATAGACAAAGTGTTTTATATATATATATATATATATATATATATATATATATATATATTTATATTACATTTTAAAAACAGTAATCTGTAAAAATAATAAAAAAAAATCAAGATACTTATATTTTCAGCTCAGTTGCGGTCAACAACTAATCAGTCTGCACTGTGTGTAAAGACAGAAACCCTATCAAAGTTAGGGCTTAAATACCAGAACAGCTTTTTTTTTTTTTTTTTTTTTTACAAGAACACAAAAGTACCAGCCCCCACTAGCCAAAAGATAATTACACAGAGGAAAGGCTTCAGTTTAAACAATAGCCAACAGACAGCAAGCACTAGAGACACAAATGAAAGTTTTTAAACAGATAAGGATTTGTCAAGTTACAGAATAGACAAAGTGCTATATATATATATATATATATATATATATATATATATATATATATATATATATATTAAATTTTAAAAACAGTAATCTGTAAAAATAATCAAAAAAAAAATCAAGATACTTATATTTTCAGCTCAGTTGCGGTCAACAACTAATCAGTCTGCTGATTCAGATCCTCCATGCAGAGTCACCAAAGTCCTCTGTCAACAGTGGTTTGAACAGCCTGCTTCCTTTTTCCCACCCTTCCTTCCAGTGCAGCAAAGTGAATAGAATGATTTCCCACATCATGAATACTGTCGGTAGCTTTCCATCTCACCTACTCATAATTGCAGCCCTGGCCACAGACAGCATTAATTTTTTCAACAACATCCTGCTAAGCACAGTTACGGTAAGGCTCATCAATATTTTCCTGCCTCAACAGCTGCCAGCTATGGAGATGAAGAACATGCAGCAAGATTTTATTCTTCCCACAGCAGAACTTGCTCTCCCGTGCTTTCCCTTTACCAGACATACTGCTGCATGGTAAAAGTATACAACCTGTGGGTATGCTGCAAAGGCCTGCCTGTCAGATCACAACATCTGCAGTTTTTTTTACCAAATCTGTACAGCTGATCATGAATGATAATACATTCACCAAAGAGTATGCAGCACCTCCTTAGATTATATAGCACAGGCCAAATCCTGCCAAACAAAAAAAAAGTAATACACTCAATAATGCACACTTTCCCACCCATTAGTAAACCTTCCCCCCACCTCAAATGAGGCTTACACAGAACTATGCACCATGCAACATGAGCTGACTCATGGGTAACCCCCATTTGTATATCTACAGAGAACTCAACCATGCAGTCATGGCTACTCTAGCACAATCCCATCATCACCTGGAGCTGTAGCAGTAGACTGGCTGCCAGTACGCAAACTGCGCTGACGGGTATTGCATGTAACCCTGACAAGGCCTCCCAGTTTTTTGACAAATGCAATCTAAACCAGAAGTTTTGATTTATGGTCTGCAGATCAGAAAAGTATTTAGTAAAAGAGGTCCCACCATTGAGCCAGAAGGACACTAGTAGTCATGTTCATAGTACGCTGATGAGGCACTTGCCACCTGCAGCATATGGGTTCTATCTCTTAACCAATTTGCTATCAATTTTTACTACATAGAGATCTTACCTGTTATGCATCAAGCTAGCTAAGTATGATAACATGGGAGGTGGTGTGAAATGCCTTAGTCAGGTTCAGGTATTCTGTGTGATCAGCATAACTGCTGCCAATAGCCTGTTACACTTTCATAGAAGTTAACCAGATTCAGTAGGCACAATCCATAATTGACAAAGTGAAGATGCTGTAAGTCTAGCTTGATAATTTTAATATTGTAGCTTATCAGCTTAGTTACATTATATTCAATAACTTTGCAAATAACACTTGCCAGGTTGATGAGCCTATCATTTCCAGGGTCAGTAGTGAGGGCGCCCTTATCTAGAAGATTTATAATTTTCTCATGTAAGTGTTTCCTTAGGTATTTTATATCTCAAGTAGACATCAGAGAATTTTTCCAAAGGTAGAATGCAATTCTTGGAGGCATGATGAGAAAGACTAGGTAATTGAGTAAGAACATGTTATTTGGGAATGTAACAAATTTGTTTGGGGAGAAAATTATTTTAACTATGGAAATAATTTAACTCTGAATTACTTAGACGTATCAAGGACAAGTTTAATGCTGTTTGCTGCCAAAAAAATCAATTACTAGGAAATGGAAATAGCAAGCAAAACCAACTGTGACAGAATTGTTGAATGATGTAAAGCAGATAAAATAAATGAAGGTGTGATCTTTAGAAAAGAGAAGGAGTAAATTACATAGCAATAAATGGAATGAGACTTCCAAGATGGCTACACAGTGATCAATGTCTTAATTTCAACTCTCCCAGTGTGAAAAAATATGATAGATAAGGGAAAGTAACTGCATGTTTTACTAAGATTCAGTTACCGGCTACTAAGTACAATGTTTGAAAGCCAGTAAAGAAGAAACATAGAGCCTGAAAGAAAATCAACTAGAAAACATGAATAAAAATTATTGAATGGAAATAATCCTGCAGCTGTTCAGCAAAAAACATTTCAAGCTCCACCTTTGGTGTAAAACATGGCTTCCAGTAATCTAGAGGAAAACAATAAATCAAATGTGGTCAGAGCTGATTAACATAAACAAAACATTAAAAGGGTATATCACTTAAAACAAAACAAAATACTGGATAAAATAGCTGAAGCTTTTAAAAGCTATTCAGATAAACTGATAAAACTGCAAAATCAGAAGTCAAAATGAAGAAAAGTTTGGCTGAGTATGAGATTGCTCAAGAAGAGCCGTTTCAAAAAAAAAAAAAAAAAACAGTAGACTTAGAGAAAGAGCATAGATAGATAACCTGAGATTTTCTGCTGTACCTGTAACAGACTGTATTAATTTTATGAAAGCACATGTAAGTAACTAGTTTGGCAGAGTAGTTACTTAACCGGTAACCAAATTTTAGTAAAACAGACAGAATTACTCACCCTTATCTATCTTTCTTTTTTCAGGTTAGCAGAATTGAAATTAAGCTGCTGATCAGTGTGTAGCCATCTTAAGCCATCAAGCAAATGTATTTTTTTTGTTTGTTTTTTGTTTTTTTTTTTACAAAAACTCCAGAGCACAAACATTTCAGGTATGATGACTTATGCAACAGAAAGTAGAAAGGGTTGTTACTAAATTTGGGAGACCCTATAACAAGAAAAAATGTATAATAGAGGTATTTTTGAAATTTCATGAAAATTCGTATAAAGCAGAAAAATGTGGAAATCAACAAAGAACACAAATGTTAATATTTATGGAAGATTTAAGTATGCCAAGGTTAGAGGCAAATGAGCCTCGACAATAAGATAAGACGTTAAGATAGGAGGAGACAAGATAAAAACTGTGACATATAACTGCAAGAAAGTCCCTAGAACATATTTTTTTGTGAAAATATGGAACCTGGGAGGGAAGAAAGTGATAAAGATTGCAAAGGTTTTAACAGTATTTTAAAAGAAGGGAAACATCAACATCCGAGAAGAAATCTATGGTGGCTGTAAAATCTAATGACAGTAAAAACTTATCAATTCCAGACTCATACTGGCTCATTTAATTTTTAAATCATGATTATTACATGCTATTCTCTATAATAGATAAAAGAATGGAAAAGGTGTTGCTAAAATTGACAGATATTGATCAATGTGGTTTTGTGGAGGAGATACAGACATTTAACAACATTAATAGAGCAATGATGACCCAGAGGGAAGCAGAGTGTAAAAAAATGCTGCTGTTTTTGGTAGGTCTTGATGCACAGAAAGCATTCAACAGAGTAAACTGGGATTTCGGGTAGGGCAGGGGTAGGATCTACATTTCCTGATAAAATATTAAGGTTAATTAGGAGAATATAAGAGGGATTGGAGGCAAAAATTAAAATTGTAAGGGTTTCTCTCTGACGAGTTGTTTCTGAACAGATGAACAAGGTAGGGGTGTCTTCTTTTCCCTTTGTTATTTGCTTTACAGTTACAGCCATTGGCAAACAAAGTAAGGTACTCAGAAATTCAAGGATATAATCGGTATGGTAATAAAAAAAGTTTGGCTTTATTTACAGACAATATTTTGTGCAAGATAAAAACAGAAAAGGAGTCTTATGGAATATCTTGAGACAGTTTCAAGTCTTTTTGAGATATAAAATTAATAAAGTTAAAATAAAGTCTATAGCTGTAAGCTATGCACCTACACATAAATTTATCCAGCAATACCCATATTTATTGGAACAAGATAAAATTAAGTATTTAGGAGTATGGATTAAATAAAATATTTTATGGCACCTAAGGATATGAATGAAGAGACTAAAAAGATAATACATAAAAATGAAAAACTGTAAGTTCTTGTATATAAACAGCAAGATATAAACAGTGGAAATGTTTTTAGCCCCTTTACTTTTATATACAGGTCAGGCATATTTTTTTATCAACCAGAGGAGAAGTTGTGGACAATTATTAATAAAGAGTTGAAAAAATTTATCTGGGAGGGAAAGAGAGTAAGGGTCAAGTGGGATTAGCTGACCCTTCCAATAAAACAAGGTGGTTTAGGATTACCTGACTTGAAGGAATATTTTAGAGCTACACTGTAAAGGTGCACATATATAACACAAGCAGAACACTATAATTCAAAGATGAAAGGAATGACAATGAAGCATGGAAAAGGAGAGAGTGGGATGTTGGAGGTAGTTCTTTAAGTATAATAACAGCAGCCATAAAGAATATTAGATTCACAAAGTTGCAGAAAATATTCTAAGAACTAAGCCAACACGAGAATGGAGAATGGAGAAAGGAGATTCTGCCAATAAGGATGACTACAATTAGGGGTACACAGACTAGGCAAAAGGGAGCTGGAATTTACTGGAGAAAACTGGCAAAGTAACCAAGGTATTGGGAACAAATAACTAGAGAGGAAAAAGTAATAGAATGGGAAGAAGTTAAGAAGATATTTGGACTGCAGGCTACAGGCTATCTACACTATCAGTGATTGATATCAAGAGTATAGGGGAAGAGAAAGGGATTGGGGAATCCAAGTGAAAGACCTGATCTGTTAGAGTATTTAGTTAATCAATAGCAGAAGCTGCTGTTAAAGCAGGATAATTAGTAGGGCATATAAAATATTCCACAACAGCCACAGGAGTCAATCGGAGGAGGTTAGAAAAGATTGGGAAAAGACACTGAAAAAGCAATTCACAAAGAAATAATCGGAGGACATATGCATGGATCCCAAATATGCAGCAAAGTCTATTTTTATACCCCTAGCAGATTCCAAAAAATTTTTCCTCAGGTAGATGCAAGTACCGGATGTGTAATAGGGAAGAAAGAGGTAACTGGCAAAATATGTTTTGGGAGTGCAATGATTTGGCAGATTTAAAAAATTCCCTGCAGAATACCCTGTCAGAAATATTGGGCAAGTAAATGGGTGCAACTAATGAAATGATTCTGAGTTGGGATACAGGATCTGAACTGCTTATACATAGTAAGGCCTCACTAACTGTAGTTATGATGGCTGCCAAAAATCAATTACTAGAAAATGGAAATCAATGTCTACACCAAATGTACTTGAAGTAGTAAATATTGTAACAGAGATAAAAGAACTGGAAGTGGGATCTTCAGAAAACAGTAGGAGTGAACTACATAGAAAAATTGAAACTTGAACAATACATGCAGAATGAAGTTTTGAAGGAGGAATGAGGTTTCAGCGAAGGCAAGAAATGAGCAATTTACATAATCATTGGACTGATAATTGTATAAAGGCACATATAAGACATATAATGTTTGAAACTATAAACATGTTAACATAGTTTATTTTCATTTATATAAATATATGTTTGTCTATGTTTTAAGTATTAATTCAATAAAAGTGTTAAAAAAACTATTCGTCTACCTGCTGTATATCTTGTACCTGCATGAGGTAGAGGCAGGCTGCCACTGATGGAAAGCAATGTAAAATTCATATATGGCAGGAGTTGGGGGTTTACCTGTTATCCCTGACAGGTATCCACACTCCAGGGTGCATACATGCCACAGGTATGATGACCTTAAGAGGCAGAAGAGGGATTATATAGCCAGATGGGCTTCGGAGATACAGGACCAAAGGCCAGAATTCTGTAGTAGTTACTACATTTTGTTTCCTATATATTGTAGTAATATATACTTAAATAAATTACAATATTTAGCTTGATAGTTACATATTTCTCTCTCTCTCTCTCTCTATATATATATATATATATATATATATATATATATATATATATATATATAAACACAGAAGCACATATATGAACTGAAAATGCTTGTTTTTTGAGTGAAACCTGATTTGCTATTGTTTTTTCAACTTGTGGCTGCACACTGTCTTAAAATAATTTTTGGATTATTTTATGGTCCTGATGCTGTTTATTTTTGTTTTCTATGTGTATATATAATTAATATATATCAAAAATCAGTTTCATGCATTAGTCAAGGGAATATTACCTGTAATGTTTCATAACTGTCCTAAAAAGTTGGTACTGCTGGCATCTCAGAATCTTATTTGAAGTACTGTTAGATTTTAATTTGTTGAGCATTCTCACAGATTCAGTATAATGACGATGTTACTTGTTCTATATTAATAGCTTCACAAAGTTTAATGTTTACTCATTGGTACAATTAATCTTGTATTAATTGCATCACTAGGAAAAAACATTAAAAATGGAGACAACAGACTGTTTCTGGAACATAATTATTCACTGCACACCAGGCAGAACTGTAACGAGTTTATCTCAACAATCAGAGAATGTTGAATGGCAGATGTGAGATTCAAGCTGCTATATCCAGCTGTCTTCAGAATATTTTTTTCCTTGGAGGATCAAAGACATTTGATGCAGAACAAGCTGGGGAGAAATTAAAACATAGGCAACAAAGAGTGAGACAGCCACTGACAAAAATGCCCATCCACAGACAGACTTTGCTAGTGAATGTAACATTTAATGGGCACAGTAGCAACCAAGTTCACTGCAAAATACTGTTTGAGACTATAGTAAGTGACTTAGAAGTGACAGCTTCCCAAGAGACTTAATATTTCAATGCATTTAAAACAGCACTCAATCTATTTTTTTTCAAGGTAGCCAGGACACTTTTTCTTAAAAATTGACTATGATTGTTGCACTAAATACTGTAAAGGCAATAACGTTGAATACTGTAAAGAAGATAATATAACTGGAATTGAGATATTTAGGAAAGGAGCAAAATTATATAGAAATAAATAAAATCAATACATGCAGAATAATGCTCAAGAGAAATGAGGTTTTAATGGAAGGCAAGAACAGAGCAATTGATATAATGTTGGAGGGAATGTTAACTGTTAACAGCAAAAACATGGATGCCACGTATAAAGTTTGAAAATGAAAATGTTAATATCACTTATTTTATTTTCAATTAATGTATGTGTGACAATTTAATAAAAGCGATAAAAAAGATAAAACTGCCTTAGTTCTACTAGCAACTCTCTTCACAGCAGAATCAAGTGTTACTAACTATGTTGAAGTCACTGAAGGTTGCTAGCAGTTCCTTCTCCTTTTCAGATGCAGTCGACATCTACAAGCCTCATCACCTACAGATTTTTCCCTTTCTTGAATGTAAGCTACATTTTTCAATGTTTAATGTAGACTGCAGTTACAGATTGGTGAACATCATCAGAGGTTAGAAGTATGCATCTCACATTACAGAATAATATAAATCAGAAATGGATAGGTCAAGATCCGATTTAAATTTCAGCAAGCTTAATCCCCATTTTGTACCTGTGGCTATTTGCTGCAGACATCAGTAAGTCTAATATGATTCCTCTTAGTTTAAGTTATCAGTCAAAATAAGGTAATTACTATTCCTAGTATTCACGTGAAAGATAATTAATCATTAAGTCATCTATAACAGAATAAAGCCCCTTCTAATTAACTTAGAAATAACTGAATACAGCTAAAGTATGCTATGTCTGTGGCAACAGCTGAGGTGTTTTAACATTTTTTTTAATACAGAACCTCTGGAATACTTACAATATTATTAACTCAGATATACCACAGGAGCAAAATGCAGTACCATACTCTGTGTTCTCTAACCAGGGATTTGTAAAGTGAAATCATAACCTCTGGCTGACTAGCTGTAACAATTTTTAAAATATCTTTAATTAGTGGGAAATAATGTCACACAATAAGACTGACATCTGACTTGAATATCAAACATTTCTAGCAATTGAAACACCAAGATCTCTGGTGCACATATGATTCTGACCAATGATGGAATTTCAAATGTTGTACACAGTATTTTTTGGAATAAAATGATACCCCATTCTCATTTGTGCTTATGTAAATCAAGTCTAAATAATTGCAGTTCTCCCTGGGCTACATTGCTATTGTCAGCAAATGTACTAAGCCAGATATTACCAGTGACAGGAACTGTCAACATAAAAATAAACAAAAATGACCCCCAAGGCATACCTTTATATAAAAAAAAATAAAAACATCTCAGAAGACTACCTCTTATGCACCCTATGCTTTCATATCCATTTAACAACCCAATTATTATTACAAATAGAAATATAAAAATTCATATTTAAATACGTGTTAATAACGGTCTAATGGGGGACTATATTATATACCTTGGCAAAATTCAAGCAGATTGCATATAGAACTATATTCTAATTCAGGATATCTTTTTTGCTTGTTTGATTGATTCTCTCTAGTGTACTTAACTTATACATGTTTATGTTTACTCAAAATTTCTGTAGTACATTATATTAAAAAAGGCAATGCTCTTGTGTTAGTACCTGCCTTTGTAGCCTACAGGGATGAGTAAGATATTAGTCCACTGTGATCAGTGCACTACCCTGGTTGAACAGGTGTTGCCCCTGCAAAAACATGTTGCTTAAGGTCTGTACACAGCAAAAACAATGCTTGCATCATACTTTGAAATATTACACTTTCATAGATTTTCTTAACATTACTGGTTATGATTATAGACCTAAAACTACTAATCATGCTACTGCTGCCTTGCTTGAAAATTGGTTTTCACATATCATGTACATACTCTGTTGAGTTTTGTCTGGGAGTAAATTTGTTAGACATAAAATTTGACTATCCTTCATTTTGTTGAGAAAATATCCATTTAGGACTATGCAGTCCAGCAGATGAGTCATTTTTTGTCAGGCTCTAACTTTACACTCTCTTCAGTTACAGATGAGTAAATCTGATGACTTGTATGATCTTCAAGAAATAATTCTACTTCACAATTTATCCAATTCATTCCAAAGAAAGTTTCAATTAAAATCTCACTAAGTCACTAATTAAAATGTTGTTTGGTGGGGTTAAAGCATATGTCCTAAATAAATCATTAAGCCATCCTGGAGTCTTGTTCAGTTTTTAATTTAGTAATTGAAATTAGAACTGAGTTTTAAAAAAAAAATCAAATTGTCATAAGCTTTTTTCAAAATGCTTAAAGTTTTACTTAGAATATAAGCATTAAATATCCGCACCTAACAATAATTTATTGGTTTATCCTTGCTAATTCAATGATCCTAGAGTACAGTAGACTAGTGAAGGCTGTCCTCTCGGAGCAGATTCCTTGGGCGATTTGATAACCAACTAATAGCTGTTACTTGGAATGACCTTCACTATAAGTAAACTACTACACAAATGCTTGAGACAACAACTAATGGTTATATAAGAATGTATCACTACTTTGGATGTGATCTGGCAAGTAATATTTGCACAATGGTTTGACCTTTCTTATTTTCTCTCCCACTGTAGAGCCTTACCTTTAAAGCAGCATTCATTGTTAAAACCAAAAACTGTCTATAGACATTCCAACATTGTTTAACTATAGCTTTTTATTTAGCTATAAAAGTTTACTGAAAATTCACCTACTGTTAATCCATGCTGGAACACATAAATGCATTAGGCTACTTAGCTTCCAGTAGAAAAGACAATTCTGTAGGGCTGCATCTCGTAATTCTAATATGTATTACTCTGCATTTCTACTACATCACTTTCACTACCCAATACATATGTAACTGAGGTCCTACCACTGCTATTGTATTATTACTGTTTTTATAACTGCACGCGTGTATTTTGTAGTTGCATGATCTGCAAATTTCCTTAACTCATCCAGTGTCTGTAAATGGTCAGTCTTGATCAGTGCACTACCCCAGTAAATAATATAAAATAACTTCATTGTAAATCAAAGGTGAACAAGGGAAATGCCAAACGTACTCACACAATTGTTCTGTTACCACCTCACAACTACCCAGGTAAAATTTTCTGTTAGGGTAACATGGAATGTGATCTTACTGATTATCTCTGGTGCGTCCCAACAAAGGCTTAAATAGTCAGAGTTTACTAGTTCTGCACATATAAATAAATTTCATTCTTAGTGTCACTTCAAGGCTATTATATTTTGCATCCATTTTATTTTGTTCAGTTTTTCACATAAAGAAAATATCTTTATTAAATTATCTTGATTTACAGAAATTAACTGAAATAATTTAACTTCCAAAAAATCAGTTAACTAATACAAATTACAATAAAACTATACACACCATACACATCAAAACATTAATTCTATTTATACTGGTCTTCATTAATTCTTCCACTTAATAAGTTTAATCTGCAATCAAGATTATCATTATATTGGGGGCGTGGCCATGATGCAGGCTAGTTAGCAGCACTTTTCTTGAGCTCTGACAGTCTTTATATTTACTAATAGGAAAAACTGAAATCCAGGACTAATTTCTTCACAAAAATTACAGGATATAATATTTAAAGGTCACTGGTTTGCTTTATCTGAAATAATTGCTGGTATTTAACAAAATGCTTGTCAAAAACTTCAACAGAAAGGCTATTGATACTGTCACAAGATAAGCAACTCAAAATACAACTTACAACTTTTAAGACCAGTCTTCAAAGAAGGACCTGCAAACCTTATTAGTCAACATGTCTGAACTAACCAAAAAGTTGATAAAATGGACAGTAAACTGGATTTGTATAAAGAATAAACCTCTAGACAAATAAAGGTTTTAAAAGAAATGATGCAGCAACAAAAAATCCAAATAATTAGGATAGAAAACTCATTAAATGACCTGGATGGGAGATTAACAGAACAAGAACTACAAGTGGAATTTCTTTTGAAGCAAACTACATCTTTAAATAAATAAAGTGGATGATCTCGAGAACAGATCCAGGAGGAATAATCTTCAGATTTATGGTTTACCTGAACATGTGGAGGCTGAAAACATGACCAATTTCCTCACAACCTGGCTTCCCAAAACTTTAAATCTGCAAGAAGCCTTTTCATATGGAAATGAAAAGGCATATCGGTCTTTAACTAAATCAATCATGTACAGCAAGGACAAAACCAAACCAAGATCTGTCATACTTCGTTTTTTCTCTTCACAGGACAAAGAACTGGTTCTGAAGTCAGCATGGACCAATTCCCCAATTAAATATGACAACAACATTATTAGGTTTGATAATGACTACTCTTCTACAGTGGCAGAAAAAGGAAGGAATGTTTACCACTAATTAAGAAACTTAAACAACAACAATTAAAAGTTCATCTTTTATTTCTAGCCAGACTTCGCATTTTTTTCCTGAAAGGTAATTAAAAGTTCATCTTTTATTTCTAGCCAGACTTCGCATTTTTTTCCTGAAAGGTACCAGAACCTTTGAAACTCTGGATGCTGCAGTTTCTTTTCTTTCTAAAAACAACTTCCTAGATCAAACAGAAGAAATGAATTGTTTAGGACCTAGCCTCAAACGTCAAGCTGAGAAGAATAACTGTCAGACAACAGGAAAGAAAAGTAAAAAATGAAGGACAAATGACTTTGTTTTTGCATTATTAAGCACCTGCAGTTTATGGAGAGGGAAATATAAATCTTCAGCACTCTACACCATCAGGAAAAGGTGACTCATATTAATTTATCTTTACTACTTTGAATTTATAACCAACATTAATACTTAAATAGACAATACAGTCATAAGGATAGGAAGTTATTCCTGTTAACAATGTTTATGGGTTACCTAAATTACACTAAGAAATAGAATGACAACTGGGGATAGTTGTGTTTGGGTTGGTGGTTATACTAATAGTGTCATTTGAATGCTGGTTACATTGACTCTTTACTTATATTTATAGTTGATAGCCTTACTTCTCTTCTAACATAGTTTTAATATAGATAAATAATTAGTTTTTAGAGTACATGATTTACACACAAAATGTTTTGTTTTAAGATGTATAATAGCTCATTTATACAGTATGTATGATTGTTTTCTTTAAGAACATTTTTTTTAATCTGTGGTAATACATTTCATAAAAATGAACAGAGTAAGCCAGAAAGCTTGACCACACAAAGAATCAAAAGCACCACACTTACATTCTCTAGTTTTCCACCAGAATCACGAGCTGATTACACTTTTTTTTTGTTTTAGAACACTTCACCTAGCTTCATGAAGCAATTCTGAAGCCTGGGTTTTCCCACAGACAAATAGAGGCACTAAAATGAAAGTAAAACAAGCATGGTGATGTCACTGCTTTATAGCACTCAGATATAGTTGTTTTACCATTCTAAGCACTTAAAGTGACACTTACTATTTCACTCTAAGTGTATTAATAGTTTACCACAGATTATAATTTAATGATTTAGTAAAACATACAGTAAAAATAATAAAAACAGTTTTGCTTTACAGATTTCATGTTAAGTCTACATATTTACTGATTAAATATCTACTTTTTCATTACAAACAATTAATTGATTTGAAAGTTTTCTGTCACAAAAGCAAATAGCCTGATAAGAGGAGGCAATTGCATTCTGTAATCCACATATCTATTCCACACTGACACTTATCTGCAAACCATAAAAATAGAAGTCATGTATAAGGAAAGATTGCTGATTACAGTTTCTGTATTTGCTGATGTTTCTTGTTAGTCTATGAAGGATGATGTAAGTTACAGAGTTCTGTGGCCCTTTTACACTGATAGAGCAGTCATGGCATTAGATAAAGGCAATACATTTAAGGCTACAACTATCTGTAAAAGGGTAACTTTGAACATTAAAATAAGATCACATACACGTAAAACCTTTAAAACAGTTTTAGTGTAATACAGATTGAGTTACTTAAGTAAATGTTTCTCAGTCTGTTAACTCAGAAAAGGAAACTTGCTCAATATCTTACTGTTATCTATATCAGTTCAATTATGCTGACTGCAGCATTGCCATTGACTTTACAATTCAATCTGGATTGTTAATGTGTTAAATAATATTGTATATAAACCAAATATTTCTAGTTATAGGGTTGTTTTAAGCTTACATAAGTTACACTTCACCTTTTCAGGACTTTTAAAATGTATATAATTGCATACATATGAGACTGCTACAAGTTGTATAATAACTTTTAAATAATCTACCCTAAGTAAACCCGAGAAACAATATCCAAACATAAATTATACAAGCTAACATATGGATTTTCATCTTGTTTTTGTGTTGCTTACACTTAGAAAAGAAAAAGAGAAGGTTTTAACACAAGAAGGAATGCTGAAGGATTTGCTTATAGTAAACATGAGTTATAAATTCATAAGTACAGCAGTGTTGCCTATATTTAAGTATAACTATAAGACAATTTCTCTGCTTAAATATGATTCATATCAACCTGTATGATTTCTTGATATGTTATTGGGATTGTAAATTCTTGCCAACCTTAGTAGACTGAATTTGGAATATATCAGACAGGTTAATAACCATACGTTTACTATTATAATTATCCTATAGAATGATTACACACTTTCTGACTAACAAGTAATGACTTGTCAGACTTGAAGTATAGTGCCTGCGATAGGGAGAGGGACACTTTGATGCTTTGTCATCTTAAGTGTAGGGGTTATAATAACCCCATAGATAGAAAGGGGTTCATGGTTCAGGTTTTGATACTACAATGTTTCTTATGTTTTTTTTTTTTTTTTACTTGCCTAAGTATATTAGTCAAACTAAAAGGAAACTAAAACATTTTTTTATTTATAGCTGTACGCAAACAAGAACTTGTATACATTACTTTGCCTAATGGAATAAAAGTTCAATTAAAGCTACATATAGCAGTATTTAAATATGAAGGGGATCTCAATTAATGTTAATGGGTTGAATAATAAATGTAAGAAACTAAGTTTATTTAAATATATTAAAACTATAAACCCACAACTGATATTTCTGTAAGAGACACATTTATTAACTGAAGACCTTAATTTACTCAGCTTCAATGGTTATACAGTATTAACAAGTTCATCACATAAGAAAAAAAAACAAGAGGGGTAATGATTTAATGGAAAAATTCTGTCACTGTTCCAAAAATAAGCTTATATAAAGATAAATCTGGGATGCTTTGTATGTCAACTATCTCAATAAATGGTAAACTTTATACTTTCATTAACTTTTACTGTGTACCTGGATTGAGTGCAAGTATAGTTAAACAGTTAGAAGTAGTAATCCAGCACTCCAAAGGGAACTTGATAATAGCTGGTGATTTCAATTGTATATTAGATGATAAAGACACTGACTCTATAAATACCAGAAGGAAAACTGCAATATGATAAACACTAACAGAATTTGTTGACCTATATAACCTTAAAGTTGTTAATGAATATGCAGACAAAGATTTTCTCCATTATATGTTTTTTTTTCACATAGGTATATCACACACTCAAGAATAGAGTATATATATATATATATATATATATATATATATATATATATATATATCAAAGGAATCACCTTTCTTAGCAATGTTAAAATAATCGTTTGTCCACAATGCAATTACTTTTGAAGTAGAAGTTCATAACAAACAAAAGGTGACAATCACTAGAATACCATCCTATATAGTGAATAAAAAAGTTTAAAGAATTTTATATAAAAGAATTACAACAATTTCTTGAATTACACATAAATGAAGACACTTCAGAAATCTATGTATGGGATGCATTAAAAGCATACATATATGGAAGAACATTAACTTGGTATAAAAATAAAAGGAAGCAATGGGGCAAGCAATTAACTAAACTTCAAAAGGAAATAGATATTTATTATTAAACGTAATATACAAAAAGGACAGTCAATTAACTAATGATTTAGCAATGAAAAATAAAGACTATACTGAAATATTACATCATAAAAAAGTCAAACTTATTTCTTATTCAATGAATCCAAAGAATCAAACAATAATAGCAAATAGAACTAAGAAAGTTATTAAAATATATAATCCCAACATTAATAAGAAAGTCTCAGACTTAAACAGCATACTAGAAACATTTTAGTCGCACTATCAAAAAATTGACACTAGCAACATAGAAATAAAATTGGAAGAAACAATTAGAAATTTCCTTCAGACTAATATAAACCTCAAGATACAGGAACAATAGAATAGACACATTGACAAGCAAATAACAATGTCTGAGTTGCAGAATCAAATTAAAAAGCTGAAACCCAAAAAAGCACCAGGAAATGGCAACATAATTCCAAAAATGTATAAGTTATTACCCAAAGACGCTAAACAGTTATTGTTTAAGGTTTTTAACCAGGTTAAACAAGGAATATTAGTTCCACCTTCTTGGAAATATAGTTTAATCTCACCTATTCTGAAATCTGAAAAAAAAAATATCTCAGAATGTTCTTCCTATAGGCCCATTTCATGGTTAAATGTAGATTACAAAATGTTTATGGCAATACACACAGAGAGAATTAAACATATATTACCTTCATTAATTGATCACGACCAGACAGGTTTCATAAAAGATAGAAACACCTGCGATAATATTAAAAGAATTCTTGCCTTGATAGATTATGTTGATTTAAGTAAGAGAGACATGACTCTGGTGAGTCTAGACATCAATAGCACCTTTGATTCAATAGTTTGGAATTATTTACTTGTGGTACTAGAAGAATATGGTTTTTCACAGCAATTCACATTCTTAATTAAAACACTATATGAAAATTATCTGGCCTATGTTAAGACTGGGTCATGTCTCTCTGCTTCTTTAACTATTAGAAAAGGAACTATGCAAGGATGTCCACTTCACCTTTACTGTTTGCATTAGCAATTTATGGTTCAATCTATCTGAAGATATGGAAAAAATTTTAATAAAAATTTATTTGAGTAAAAAAAGAATATCATTATATTTATCTAATGCTACTAATTTTGGGCAAAATAGATTTTTTTCTATTGTGCATTAATTTGTTTTATTATAAATTATAAGAAGATGTAAGAATTCCATTATTTTTCCAATTCCATATTAGTAAACACCATAGAAGTGGAAACTGGTCTTACATAATCCAACTATTCTGCATCAGTAATCAAACTTACTTGGTCAAAACGTTTTTTTTTTTTTTTTTCATGAGGCTGCACCAAAAACTTTATTTCATTCCATTCTTTCATTTTCTAAATAATTAGTGCTAGCATGGATTCCTTTTGAACTATGCATACATATATATATATATATATATATATATATATATATATATATACATACATACGATTATAAGAAAATATATTGTTAGGTGTAATATGTACTTTTAATTCATGCTGAATTTGTCACCTGTGCAATGGAGTACCAAATTAATTTACCAAAAAAAAAACTTGTTTTAATATTCAGATGATTTGATATCTTAAATGTATTTCTTTTGCAGGTTACTAAATTAGTTTATTTCCATTTAAATGCATAAGGACCTACTCAATGGCTTACTAATTGAAAAACATAACATTTCAATGTCAGGAAACCACTGGCTCCATATTTTTGATAGACTTACATGATTTAATGCAATTTTAGATTTGTTAGCTTGCCATGAAAAGACTGTCAATATTGTAATATATAACTTGATTTTTTTATGCGGCAATGTTTTTTGTTTGTACTATATAGCATAATTTTAATAAAATAATTTCTAACGTATACAATTTAAAATCAATAGTAAAATACATTTCTGTTCAATATATTATTCATGATACAGTATAACTTATTTGTATTATATTCTTTATATTTCATGATAAAATACCTATAAATGTTATAGTAGATTAAAAGCGTAAGAATCCCTTAAAATTTAAAATTTCTGGATTTTTATCATTGTAATTAAAATTTAGATTTTTTTTTTTTTTAAATAATCAAGATGTTACCTTTTTTGTATCACTTAAAACAATATCACCTGCAAATAATGACAATGTTGTTTCTACACTAATCATTATTTGCAGATGATATTATTTTTGTATCACTTAAAACAATATCACTTGCAAATAATGACAATTTTGTTTCTACACTAATCATTTCAAAATCTTTGTTTTCTTCTCACCATACTGTGTCTGCTAGAGTCTCCTACCGCACTGCAAAACATAAAGTTGAAATGGGCAATCTTTTTGTTACTTTTTTATTTCAATTTATTGTGAAAAAATTGTCTTATCTTGAATACAAACTTCAGAATTAAATCCTGCTTTTGATTAAATCAATAAACATTTTAGAAAAGTTACATTTTTCTAATATTTTGAATAAATATGACCACAGTAAGACAGACCCCTCTCAACTGTCCCTTTTTCGCTGTAACGTTCTTATTTTCAGACCTAATTTACCCTTGCACATGAAGTAACTTATTCGGGACATCCTGTCTCTATTTTCAGGCTTGATTTACCCCTTCAAATTTTTTTCTGATTTTTGAAGTTGTTTAGATCACAGAAAATTATTCTGCATGACCAAGATACTAGTGGTACCAATAACTTAAAGAAAAAGGGCACACATCCCATATCTCCCTTCTTTTAGAAACAAATTACCCTGTGGAGTAGAATTTTGCAATACAGTTAATTTATGTTTACAGTCTCTTTGATAATGCACTTATATTTTGCAACAAAATTTGTCATTCTGTTTTTTAACATGTATTTCTGAGTAATACCCAAATTCTTATTGGAGGTAGGAAAATTTATGTGCTATATGGTATTCAAATTTTATACTAATTAGATGTCCAGATTTTTCGTTGTTTGTACCAACTTTTCAAGGACTTTTGAATCCATTTTCAATGTCTGCAGTTTACGATGTACAGTGAGAATAGCATGCATTTTTGTACCCTTGCTTTATTGAAGTGTCTTAGAGCCTTGTCATCCATCAATTTATTTCATGTTAAAAGATCCCAATATTGAGGCAATTAAATAGATTCAAATAATGTATAATTCTCAAATAATGACTAATGTCCCAAGCAGAATGCTTTACTGTGGCTATATTTAAGTGTGTTCCTCCATAAAAGTCAGCAGTGTCCAGCAATTATCAATTGTACATGGAAGATAATGATATCTAGGTACACACAATACATTGCAGGAAAGAGAAAACATTGCCAAAAAAAAAAAAAAAATCACATCTGTGACCAGATTCATCACTTCACTTCAGATCACAATGAATTAAAATTATTTTAGTGCTGCAGGTTCAGTAGTATCAGAAAGATCACAAAGTTAACATAATATATTTTCTGACCACATTGGTCCTTTAATCGCACAGCTGTTAAAGGTCAACTGTGTAATGCTGTTCTCATACACACTGGTGAAAAGCTTGAAAGCCTGAAAATTAAAACAATAGTTTTGCAGTACAGTGTTACTGGCCTTGTTCTCAATATTTAACTAGGCACCTAGTGTAATCTCTTTATAAATCCATATGAAGTTATAACCTGAACTTCATGGAGGATCATTCGACATTTTGCCTTTTCCAAATGTTGAAATGTTGTTTTTTCCTAGAAACATATCACGTTTTTTATCTCCAGTCTATCCCCAATCTACAGTAACTGCTCCATTGAAACCTAAAAGCACTCACCAACTATTCCAAGTTTAGGCCACTATTAAAAGTACACCTTAATGGACAAAGTGCAAATGCAGCAAATGGGACATATTACATACCATACTGCATGCCTCCTAATTTTGCTAATTCAAGCTCTCATACTAAACTTTTCCATTTGACAGCTCAAATCTGTACTCAGATCGCATGGTTTTCGATTGTAGGTGCATTGTTTTCTACTGTAGGACAGTTTTCAGTTTCTTTTACATGTTCTACTCTAATTTTCTTCACATTGACACTAATTGTTAATTGTACCCACTACTAGTTATTTCGTAACTTGTTTTCTCCATCCACAATGAGCCTGCAACTGGTCAGTCTTCATCAGTGCTTTACCCTAGTAAACAGACACCACCTTATGATTCAAAAACATGCACATAATGGGTTACAATAACACCACATTTTAGTTATTAAAGCTCTATCAAAATTTCCATCCACAAGTACGGGGTTTGTCACAATGGTTAGGGTATTTATCTAACATAAACAAGATACAGGGTTTGATTCTCACCTTTGGTCATTAACTAAGCGTGGAATAGTCTAGAGGCTGACTGCCAGTATGTAGGGTTGGGAGATGGCATGATGGTTAAGGTGTTAACCTCAGAGACACAAGGGACAGAGTGATTCTCGTCTTAGAAAGGACATTGTCTAGGCTTAAAATAGCCTGCAAGGGCAGCTAAACTAGTACTTACCTATAAACCTGAGTTCACATTACAAATCAAATTTACTTATGTTTCATGGACTGCTCAAAAATAGTTTTAGTGAGTGAACCCGATGGGCTAAAATGCTTTAACATTTTCATTATGTTAGATTCCAATATACAATTCCTTCTGTAGTCCAAATTGATCCGGTCATCAAATAAACAGTGGTTCTTGGGCTTCAGCTCTTCCTATGATTACAAAGAGCCTCTTCCCAAAATACAGTCTTCCAACTTCAATATTCAGTATACTTGTCTGAAACACTGAGAACATAATAGTCCCGTAATGGAGGAATATCAGCAGATACCAACAAAACAAACCATATGTCCTAGACCAATTGTGTAATAGCATTTAATACAGCTAAATCATTATTAGTCTTCCAAAGGTCATTTATACTGCCTACATTGTTAAGTTTATACATAGCAGCATTCTTTGTACCTTTAAACCGCCTGCTTTTCATGCAGTCCACGTCACCCCAATTTATTATTACTGAGACCACAGCTCTTAGTCCTCAAACCACGGAATCATCTATAATGAAAGTTTACTTATTGCAAGAAAAAAAATGGAATTTAGGCTTCTTACCTATTTTAGACATATTTCTGGCAGTTGCTTGGCCTGGGGGAGATTCTGGGACTGATCTGTTTTATCTCCACCTACCACTGTATGACTTCTACAGGCTTCTCTTTGCATGTCTCAGCAGATATCACCAATTTCTTCTTTTACTGTACTGTCTCTCAATACATTTTCTTAGCTGCTCTTGCAACCTTCCTTATCTACATACACATCACTTTAAGTTAAAATGGGGTAGATTTAGATGGATATGAAATTTGATTTTCATTTAGATAAGTACTGCGATCAAACGTTAAACATCTGAAATATTTATCTACTTGCATTTCCCTTTCAGTTCATGCTTTCTCTATTCCAGCTACCTCATACCATATGAGATGATATTTACATGCATCTGTATGGCAGGCCAACATTTCTTTCACACCTATAAGCATCTTCCATGCATTACACTGCCTTAAATATCTTATGTTGCCTTTAATACCTCATACTATGTCTTGAATATGGATAATATCCACTAAATTATATCCTTGTTATTCAACCTACGGCTACTCAAAATTATGATTAACCTCTAGCTGCAAAAGCTACACAAACATAGAATTCTATTAAAAGTGCCCATCCTAACTTGTACATTAACACACTGGAAAATATAGGCAAACTAACCCTATAGTGCCTTTCACTGACTACACAAATATAGTCCTTGTATCATCTTTCTCACTCTAGCTTTCATGTAATAGAATAAACAGATATGTTCAACCCCACACTAGTTGAGGAACAGACTTAACACACTAATTATAGTAACCTTGGTCTCATTTTACAATTGGAAAAGTCAGGAGGAGGGCATTTTTTGTTTTATAAATAACACATTTTTAAATGAACATACCATGAAGGAGTGGGTGGCTGAAGAATTTGTCTGTGATTACTTTTTGCTTTGCTCCTTATTCTGGTTAACAGGCTGAAATATATGCTACAAACTTATATTAGCACTATCCCTATTGACTGTTTTGTTTTTTTCCTCAACTATCAGACTTTCTGCAAATACAAAAAATGTTTATTCTTTCAGCCTTTCACTTCTGAAAAGCCTAAAGGTTTTATTCACTGAGCAGTTAGAAATCTGTTACTGAAAATGGATGGACCAGACTCTATCAAATCACATGCTACCTCCCAAGTAGAATATATACATGTACATATAATATATGTATATGTACACATATTTATATATATGCTTAACTCATGAAAAATTGAAGTAAAAAAAATCAGAAAAGATCAAAACAAGTAATGAAAACAAAAACAATAAAAATATATGGACATATATATATATATATATACACACACACACACACACACACACACACACATCTACACATATTATGCAGGACAGAAGTCCACCTGCACCACCCACATGTCCTACTACTTACACCAACTCTCAGATCACACAACAGTGGAGAAAAGGGCACATTTCCAATACCTGTAGTACTGTGATCCCATACAAACACAAGCCACCATTAACAAAATGCAATTTCTTAACCTGGCACACAAATATTCAATATTATAAATGCTCAACCAAACCAACTGCAATCACACACATATACATACATTCACTTACAGCTCTTCGTTTCATTGGGAAACTAAGCGAACTCTAACATGAAATGCTATTTGATGATCTGTGTTTTGAATTATTATTACATAAAAGCAGAATACTTATCAGTTTATTTGACATTTGTTTTCTGGTAAAGTCTGACTGGGATAATAATCCCATTTTCAGGAAAGGTCTGGGGAGAAAGCCTCCAATGTTTACACAGGCGGATTTACCTGGGATGCTAGAGGAGCTAAAGCTCCCCCATTAGTGGCTATCTCTCTACTGTACTCTTCTGCTGTGCCATACAACTTTTTTTCCCCTACAGATTTGCAGCACACATAAAACATGACTGAACTACCGGGAAAATTAAAAATGAAGGACACTAAGTGGGTACAAGTAAACATTAACTTTATTTAGTGCTTTTGTCGCAAATAGTACCCGTAGTCACTCATTTTTAACTTTCCTGGTTTGTGTCAGACATGATTGAACTGTCAGGATCAGTTCCTTGTCAGCTGATCCTGACATCATAATCACTTTCTAAAAGCCATGTTGCTAAATTTGGGTCAGCAATTACAGGCAACATGGGGAATATGGATCCTTGAAGAAACGGATTTGCAGTTGTCTATAACTGAGTGGAAGTGCATTTTATTTTACACTGGGGAATTAGAATGCACTGCTGAGTACTTACTTGGACAGCCACTTGTTTAACTATGGTCAATGCCCTCTCAACTGTGCAATATTTGCCTGAAAATATTGATCCTCCTCCCCACCTTAAAATAATATAGTACCAAATTACAAGTGGCTAACCTACTTTAAATTATTATCATTCCTTTGCCTCCTGACTGCAACTGTGTCCCTGCATCAGCATCTCCGATGTTGGTGGCGCAACAACAGGCTCACCATTGCTTTGACAGAATGAAAAAGAAAATAAACAGTAGCAATGTTCTACAGTCAAAAGCTGCTGTGTTTTCCTTTCTTTGTGAAATCATTTCTCATCAGAGCTGAGGTGCCAAGAGATCGTACTTGAAAAATTGAAGTAATGACAACTTCCTGGTAAATCGCGTGGTAGTGACTTTGGGCTAAGGGAAAGATATTTATCTACCCCTCTTTCAGGGAGTAATAGAACATGCATTAGCACAATCTGTGGCATAAGACTGATCTTTCTTAAAAGTATTCACTTGTTAAGACTAAGTGTTTATATCACTCACAGATTCTTGCATCTGACCATTCTCTTAAAAAAGAAACGTAAATTGTGAAGAGAGAGTTGTAAAAGTTACATAATTCTTTATACTATTTAATGTTGTACAACCTAGATATATATACATTTCATAGGCTGGTACTAGGCTATCAGCCCTAGGGCCTATACAAGCCTAGCCATAACAATTCCCTGGCTATTTCTTCCCAAAATATTTACTTCACTGGTCCCCTGTCAATGACTAACATCCCCGAGGTGAATTTCCTATCTCCCATCCAATCGTCAAGGTTCGTTTTGCAGAGGGCCAAAGAGGCGTTCAGCTTGACATGTATGGGAAGTCTTTTCCAGAGTATGGGGAGTCTCTGGGTCAGAAACCTATCCCTCCAGCATGTTTTGTTCATTCTGATGACCAGGTTTAGATCCCTGGAGCATGTGGCTTTAAGGGATTGGCATTTCTTTGAGTGTAGCATGTCCAACAGCACTGGGTTTGACATGGCCTTGTATGTTAAGCAGAGATCGCCTCTGAGTAGGCAATATGCGACAGAGTAAAGTTAGAGTTTTTTTAGATGGTCAGCATAGGGCATCTGCTTTAGACCTGTGATTCTTTTAGTGAGGCATTTCTGTGGCCTTTCTAGTTGTTGCAGATGTCTTGTGAGGTACATACCAAACAGGGCGTTGTACTCTATCATAGGTCTAAAGAGAGATGAGTACAGTAGGACAATAACCTCCTTTTTTCTGTATGAAAAGCCCTTAGTGATGAGGTGTGCCACATAGAAGTATTTCTTGACTGTTGTGGCTATCGAAGGTGAGACCACTGGCCACCTGTGTCCCTAAGTCCATTATCAAACTTTCAGTCTTTAGTGTACTGCCACTTATGTGGTAATTCATAGATACATGTTTTTTCCCAAAAGGGATAACTATACATTTCTTGGCATTGAGCTTAAGCCCATGGCTCTGGCAACAAACATCTGCTTCTGTAAGGCCCTTTTGTAGAATACCCACATCATTTGGGGATTCAATAATGGCTCCCAGTTTGCAGTCATCTGTGAACTTTGTTAGCCAGAGTCCCTTAGTGCTGGCCTGTACTTCAGAGAAGTAGATGCCAAACAGGAGCGGTCCCAGGACTGAACCCTGAGGTACTCCGCTGATCACTTGTCTGGAGCTGGATTTTGAAACCGCTACTTTTACAGTGTGGGTTCTGTCAGTAATCCAGTTGGCAACCCATTGAGTGATGTAGAGATTAATGCCCAGCTTGGTACGTTTATCTATGATTCCAGAGTAGGGGATGGTGTCGAAGGCCTTGGCGAGGTCCAGAAAGGCTGTGTGGACTGCTTTACCCTCGTCCACAGCTCTGGAGACTGATTCAAAGAAGTCAATCAGGTTAAGGAGACAAGATCGGCCCTTTACGAAACCAAACTGGGTGGGGTCCAGTGTTTGAAGGTTGCCAATGTCTTTGTTTATAAGTTACATGATAATGCGTTCCATGGTTTTGCAGATCAGGCTCATCAGACTGATGGGAAGATAGTTCCCTGGATCCAAGGTGGATACCCCCCTTGTGGAGTGGGATAACAGCAGCTGTGCACCACCCATTGGGCACAAAGCCTGAGGTGAGGCTATGATTAAAGATGACACTTAGGTGAGGTGCCAGTTCATTTTGTAGTTCATGTAGTACACAGCCCGGGATGGCATCTGGTCCCATGGATGCTGTATTCTTAGCTTTGGAGAGTGCGTTTTTTACCTGTGTGGCCATGATTACCGGAATTTGGCAATCTTTTGAAATTGAGATGGGCCGTTTAGGGGGTGAAGTTGGCACTGAATCGATCTGCCAGGTTATTGGCAATATCCTTGGGATCAGTATATTTAATGCCAGAGCAGATCTGAGCATTGCCATTTAGATTCTTGACATATCTATAGAATGCCTTGTGGTTGTCCTTGGAATCTTTGGCAATTTTATTTTTGTAACTAGCCATTGAGGATTTTATGAGGGATCTCAACTTCTTACTGCGGCTGGTAAGGGAGTTTTTTGCATCCTGGGATTTTCTTCTTTTCTGCAACAGTTTTTTCCTTCTGTTGTATAGTTTGTTTATGGCAGGGGACCACCAGACTGGGTTCCTTTTTTTGGAGGAGACCATCTTGGTTCTGTTTGGAATGGCATGATTCATGCACGAGTGGATGTGCTCGTACAGTTGTACTATTGTTGTTCTATTGTTAGAACATTTTGGTTAACCAGATATAAGCTTGCACATGACAGCAATACATTTATCTGTAAGTGCATGTTTACTGAGATATTTACAGAAATATGAAAACATATGACTAACTGTATAATTTAGCAATATAAATAATAATATCTCTCAAGATGTGCATTTCACAGTTCAAATATGGGGTAATGTTATAATACAAAGCTGTGTTTCATACCAACTGTAGATTAGGAATTACATTTACAAAGTTTGCCACTGTAAATTACTTCATGTTCATCTTGTAAGCAACAGTGATTCACCATGTCACTGGATAATCTGCATGGTTTGTCACTCAGCCGTGTTTTCCATGCAACATCACATGGGCTTGCCCTGTCAATCATGTAGGCCACGCCCATTCCTGTGCAAAAATCATGGTGGGTTAATGTTCTAATACAAAGCTACTTGTATGGTCGCCCACTACCTTGGATCTGTGTACACAGGGTGCTAGTATATATAGTAAGGGAGTCTGACAATAGCTCCCCCATCCAAATCCGTTCTGCATTTTCCACTGGTTCACGTGCTTCTGATAAAATATGATGTTCTGTTGGCACATCACCTCATATTTACTTTAAAAAGTTACTACCTGTGATTTATTATCATTGAGGCCACTTTAGTTGAAACCACAGTCTGTTTTTGGCACTGACCATGAATAAAACCAGGGCTTTGTAGGGATCTTCCCTCAAATCATGACTGATGTAAATATTGTACATACTGATTTTCTGAATACTGGCTTTTTAAAGCATTTTTTGCGTGCTCTCAGTGTTCTAACTTATGTTATTTTTCACATTCCGTGCAGAGAAATGAAAATGATCCAATGGGATCAGTTAGTAACTATATTGTATAAATAAATAATTTACGTTATCTTAGCTATTCAACGCATACCCCCACACGAGCTAGTCTACTGAGCAAACCCCTCCTATCCTCAAACAGGATTTTAAAGAACTCGAGACTTAAAACAATGTGCCTAACCAAAACTGTAAAATGTAAGTAGAGGCCTGTAGCACAACTTTTACCGAAACGCTTTCCAACCACCCTCCCTTCCATATCTGGGGATGGTGACCCCCTCTGAAAATTAAGAACAGCAAAAAACAATATATCAAAACACAAACTAAAAACACTGCCCATTTTCAGTCACTGAAATATAATTTAGTGCCCCCTACCATCAGCATGGTGAGACCCGAGAAGAACGCAAAACATTATTTTCAGTTAATGCTGTTTTCCCTCCAGTAACAGACACACTATACCCAAAACGCCACCTTTACACAAAAATTAGTTAGTAGAAACATATGATTCTTAACTATTAACCAATGCTAGATTGAACACTGTTATGAGTGAACTATGACAGTATACTGTTCAACATGCTTATCATTCTCCTGCCTGTAATTACTAGGGATTTAACTGTGTTTTAAGGTCTCACTGTTTATATCTCTGCTTCAATCCTCAGACTATTTATTGTACTCTGTTGAATTTAAAACTGTGATTTTGATCTGTGAAGTAAAAATGTTCTCGCTGTTGATACCATCTCTCAAGGGAATCCTTCTCCATTCTTACTCTTATATCTCACCACCATCTCTCAACCTACCTATTTCTCCACTGCTCTCACTCTACTATATTTAACCCTCTCCCTCTACAACTCACTCATTCCCATTTTTCTCCATCCTTATCTTACAGGTCCCTGGCACCAAATTTAAGGTAATTGCATACCCTAAACCATACAGAAGACCTCCAACACCCCCTGTGTGCTGAAATAACGGTGGAAACCTCTCCCAACAACTTTGCCAATATACTTAATATAAGTATGTGTTTAACTTATATCAGCTACCCAGTCTCCTAACCTTATTAAAGTGCTAGTCTACTGTTTGGTACCTGGTCAGCTCAAAACATCTCTGCCCAACCATCATCCCACTTATCCAGTACTACACCCCTATAGCACCATACTATACCCCTAACCATCTGCCCTGTAACTTACTTACTATCTCCCTATCTTCCCCTGTCCAGCTCCCACTGGCCTAACCTCATCTCAACACATACCTTTTACCTCCACGCTGAGTACTGCAACCAATTTAGGCCTGCTCTCTCTACATCCTGACACTCTACTACTCCCCCTTCTCTCTCACCTCCCTTGCCTTACTTTCTGCTAAGTGCTGCTACATCCATACCTATCTCTGCTTCCAGTGTAAGGCCTGTAGATTCATCCTCACAGCCTTGAACATAAACTCATCCCTCACCCTGCTTCCAGTCCATGCATCTGTCCACATTACCTTTAAAAGTTTGTGCTAAAATAAATTAAATCAAAAGCACAACCCTAGAGCAATTCCAGTAGGTTTTTCCCTCTCTTAGCTAGCCCTCTCTGATTGTTTTTGAACAACAGGGCCACTCCCGGGATGGTGCATACCCGCTCCTTTCCCCTACCCTACCCCATTCCCACCCACCCATGAGCTCCTGTACCTTATAGCTAAACACCACACCCACTAACATTTTTCACACGCCCAAATTATCCTATCACTTCTCAACTATCAATCACAAACCCCTCCTCCCACCTCACCCTTAATCACACATACCCCACCCAACACACAGAAACCAAACAGACCTCCACTTTAAGATCACTTACAACTTAATAAATATGATGCTCAGAGCACATACAACTCTTACTACAAACATTAATCTATCCAACCAGTACACTTACCTTACTCCTACTCTCCCTCCCATCTCTCCTCCTACCACACCAAATTCCATTTCAGTAACCCTCCACCATGGCAAACTGAACCCATAACTAATCACAATCAGCTGAAAAGCTACATAATTATTCCCAGTGACCTTACCTCCTATCAACCACACACGCACATCTACTCCACCCAAAACTAAAAACCAACCCTCTCGCCTATCAAAAGCAATACAAAATACTGCACAAATTAACCAAACTATATCGTAACCTACTACTAACACTTACTTGTTGTGGTGACGTACATCCCAATCCAGGACCTACACCAACTACAACTAACGCTAATATACCAATCCCTCTAAATAACCGACCCACTTCATCTCTCCTCTTCCTAAACATAGATATACGTAGCATGCTTAAAGTGTAGGACCTTCATGCCCTATTAGCCTTATATAAACCTGAGATAGTCATACTGACTGAAACCTGGCTTAAACCACATCATTATAACAATGAAATCCTAGCCCCTGGATACAATATTATTAGGAAAGATAGATTAAATAAAAAAGGTGGAGGAGTAGCAATATTATTCCAAGACCATCTAACCATAGAACACTTTGACTGTGATAACCTGGATTTAAAAGACCTAGAAATTATCCCAGCCAAATTCAAACTTAACTCCCACAAACAAATTATCATAGCAGCAGCCTACCTCCCTCCAGGCAATAACATCAACAGAAAACTCTAAATCTAAATCTCTAACTCCCTTCCTCATGAAACTATACTACTAGGAGACTTTAACATAGACTGGCTCAATTGCTCTAACCACAACCCCTCTAACCACATCAACCTCCACGGATTCACCCAAATAATACAGACCCCCCACCAGAACTGCATTTAACTTAATATTGCACTTGGAATCCTTGTTTGTTACTATTTGACTGTATTTGTAGCAAATTCTTCTGTGTAAGCTGTAGTAGCTGATTCATAGCATTTATAAGTGTTTGCTGTACCTGTTTCTGCCTGTTTTGTGAAAAAAAGAAAAAAAAGAAAAAATATCTCTTGTTTTTCCTGCTTTACTAGTTTAGTCCAGTTTCAGAGTTGCTGATTCCTGGGCTTTGGTTGTAGTTCCTGTGTACTGTTTCCTTGCCTTATTTGGGTGAAGGGAAGCTACCTTGCTTACCAGTGGGAGTGGGAAGCATTGAGCTGCCTTTTGTCCAGTTTTGTGAGGTTTCAGCCAGTAACTAGTAGTTTATTGGTCGTTTTGGGCCAGTTTCTAGCTTTTTCCAGCCCCCTGGTATAAAACGCGCTAAACGCGCGTTAGCACGATTTAGCCCGATTTAGCGCGGAGTTGCCACCGTTGCACACTAGGGCAGCGCCGGTTAAGCAGGTTTAAACTATTCGGGCTACCTAAAGTCCACTCTTCAAATTTTCCCTTAAAACTACCTTCCTCGAACTATACTACTGATCAAATCAGCGTATCCTATAACTAAAAAGATCAACTCTACTTGACTCCAAGTAGACTATTCTCTATCTATTAAACCTAGCACTTGCTCCTACAGTACTTATTACCTTGATACGGCACTCTTGTCATAGATAGTACCCCAAAAGGCAACCCCCATTTCTCGGTCACCCACGCCCCCGGAATCTTTTTAAAGTTTTTCGTCTACCCTTCTAGCATGTCGAGGGATCAGTTGCTAGTGTCCTCTCCTGCTCAGCTGGTGAACCTGGGAATATTGAGGCAATGTTTCAATTGCCTCATGTACACAGACAACCCTTTCCTCCTCCCACAAAACACAAATACATGCGAGAGATGCAACTATACGGCCAAACTGGAGGCTGAGCTCTCAACATAGGACTGGCAAGACCAGTCAGGAGGAGAAGGTTACCACACACACTATAGACCCAGTCTCACATAGTACCATTACAACCTCAAATCATACACATAAACACACAAAGACATACTCGAGGCTCTGATCAAAAATCTACCAAAACAGCAGAGGCCACCAAAGCAGACACCCAAACAACCACCACCTCAGAACACAACACCCGCAACACATAGACCTCACAGTCAGAGTGTCAAACAGTCACAGCCCTTAAGGCCAAACACAATGCCAGACACACTAGTCATTGGTGACTCCATAGTCAGACACACTGATGTCCCGCCACCAGACTGAGTAAGGAGAAGGTCACAGTAAGCTGCCTGTCGGGCGCTAGAATCCGCCACATAACGCAAGCACTCAGGTCTCTCAACAGCAGGTACAAATATGACTCAGTCATTGTCCACGCTGGTGTAAACGACCTGAGACGCACCTCCTTGGACTACATGAAAAGAGACATTGAGGAGCTCTCTGATTATGTAGCCCAGGCAGGTATGACCCTGACCTTGAGCAGTATCCTACCTTCACCAAGAATGATGCCACAATACAGAGATAAGATGATCAGCTTTAACAATTGGCTTAAACACTGGTGTCATTCAAAGGGGATCCAGTATCTGTCTGCCTGGGATGACATGCTGGACAAGCCACGCTGTTTCGCAAGGGACGGCTTGCACCTGTCACCCTGGGATTCCAGATATTGGCAAAGTCACTTGCCACCCCCATAGTGCTTTCTTTAGGCAAGGCTCAAATTCTAACCCTAACACCCTAGAACACAAATAAGGAAAAAACTAAGGGTAATGCTGCTCAATGCCAGAAGTCTAAATCTCAAAATGCACGCACTCGAGGCCCTTCTCAGTATGGAGAACATCGATGTCTGTGCTGTGACAGAAACCTGGTTCAAGGCTCCTGAGAGCACCCCAGCGCTATCAGGTTTTACCTCATATCATGCGTTCCGCCCCAAAATACGGACAATACCAAGAAAGGAGGGGGTATCCATATTCATCAAGGACACCCACACCTCAAGACTGGTGGCAACGCATCGATGCATCGGAGACCATCCAGGTGCAATTAACCATAGGCAAGACTGCTCTGCAAATTGTAGCATGTTACAGGCCACCCTCACAAACTCAGGAAACTCACATGGCCTTCCTGAAAACACTAGAGGGGATAAATGTATCACCAAACACCATCATACTAGGTGACTTCAATTACCCTAATATAGACTGGGAACACTACTCAAGCCCAAACACCCTAGCCCAAAAGTTCCTGGAATTCATAAACTCAAATGCCATGGAACAACTAGTCACCATCCCCACAAGAGGAGATAACATACTTGATCTCATCATCACGAACATGGGAGCACAATGTTCAACACCGGAAGTATACCCCTCACTGGTGAGATCAGATCACAAACTAATCTCGCTGGAGGTCCTCATCCCACCCCCACCTGAAATAAAAGACCACAGTAAAGAACTTCTCAAAAGCCGACTTCACACGTCTAAAGACTGGTGTGGTAGCCTTTCAGGCCCCGAGCCATGGAAAACAATACTCAAGCCGCTGAATCACTTACAAACGCCTTCTACCAGCACCTGCAGGACTGCATGGATAAGGCAATCCCAAGCAAAACAAAGACTCTTTGTACCAAAGGCAAGCGTCCAGTCTGGTGGACCCCAGCCATAAACAAACTCTACAACAAAAGGAGGAAGCTACTACAAGATAGAGCAAAATCCTTAAAAGGTAAGACACCCTTGATCACTATAAGTAAAAACTAAGAGCTCTCATAAAATCATCCAAAGTAAATTTCGAGAGAAAAATAGCTAAAGACTCAAAAGACAATCATAAGGCCTTCTTTAGCTATGTTAGAAACCTAGGAGGAAACTCCCAGATATGCTCAGAACTAGTTCAAAATGATGTGAAGATTACTGATCCTACAGACATTGCCAACATACTGGCTGACAGGTTCAGTGCAAACTTCTCCCTCCCCAAAAGGAGAGATATCTATACCAAATGAGTGCAGCCCCCAAACATCTCCAGCCCAAGTGAGAACTGCTCTCCAAAGCAAAAACACAGCATCCATGGGACCCGATGGTGTCCCCGGCTGTGTGCTCCACTTAACTCAATGAGGAATTAAACCCACAACTAGGACAGCTGTTTAATCAAAGTCTTACCTCTGGATACGCACTCCAGGAGTGGCGCACTGCAACTGTGGTCCCACTTCACAAAGGCGGTGCCTCCACAGACCCTGGAAATTACCGCCCATTAGCTTGACAAGCCTTATCTGCAAAGCCATGGAGAGGATCATAATGGACCTCATAAATAAAGACATAGGGAATTTGCAGACTTTGGATCCAACCCAGTTTGGCTTTGTCAAAGGCAGATCATGCCTTTTAAACTTGGTTGACTTTTTCAAACAGTCACCAAAGCCATTGATGAGGGAAAGGCAGTCCATACAGCCTACCTCGATCTGGCTAAGGCCTTCGATACAATACCCCACTCGGGTATCATTGAAAAACTCATCAGCTTAAATGTTAACCCATACATCACAAGATGGGTTGCAAACTGGCTGAGTGACAGAACCCACAGGGTCAGAGTTGCTGGCGCCATGTCAGACTCAAAGCCTGTCACAAGTGGTGTCCCACAGGGCTCAGTCCTGGGCCCACTCTTGTTTGTCATCTACTTTTCCAAGTACAAGCAAACACAGGAGGGTTATGGCTGACAAAGTTTGCAGATGACTGCAAACTGGGCCATAGTAGAAAACACATCTGACACAGATATCCTTCAGAAGGGTCTCACAGAAACGGATAACTGGTGCCAGAGCCACGGCCTAAAGTTAAATGCCAAAATGCATAGTCATACCCTTCGGGAAAAACAAGGTTACCCCTAGCTACCAAATAGGTGGCAATCCACTGAGCACAGAAGAAGTTATCAGGGACCTGGGGACCCAGGTTGATAGTAGTCTGTCATTCGACACCCATGTAGCTAAAGTAGTTAGGAAGTCCTTCTACATTGCCCACCTTATCATGAAGGGATTCTCATCTAGATCAAGGGAGGTCATAGTCTCCCTTTACTAATCACTCATCAGACCAATGATTGAGTACAATGCCCCATTCGGAATGTATCTGACCCGACACTTGCAGCAGCTGGAGAGGCCACAAAAGTTCCTCACCAAAAGGATAACGGGTCTCAAAAATCTGTCCTATGCTGCCCGACTGAAAGAACTCCAGCTCTATTCAGTCGCCACGCTTGCTCAGAGGTGACCTTTGCCTAACATACAAGGCCATGTCAAACCCAGATTTGATGAATATGCTTCACCTCAAAAAATCTAGATCCATCAGAGCCACAAGGGCGGGAGACTTAAACCTCGACACGGCTATTAATAGGACGTGCTGGAGGGATAGATTCATCACCCAAAGACTCCCTATGCTGTGGAACAAAATCCCGGTACATGTGAGGCAGAGCACCTCGCTGGCCTTGTTCAAGAGAAATCTTGACCAATGGATGGGAGATCGCAGATATACCCCAGGAATTACCTCAGTGTCACTGCTTGACAGAGGCACAGCAAAATAATGGGTATAGTTCCCCATACTAAAGGGGTGGCGTAAGCCACAAAAACAATGGGCTAGGCTTATAAATGCCCTCGGGCAGATAGCCTAGTATGAACCTATGAAACCTATAAGAACTGACAAAACAACCAAACGCCAGTCCATCCTAGACTGGAGTCTGTCAGCCCACCCCACTCTTGTACAACAGTCAAGGTCTCTCCCAGACAGTCTAAGTGACCACCAACCAACCTATCTAATCAGGAACAGATCCAACCAACAAATCAAACAACCCAGCCTCAGGGTTATACGTAACAAAAGAAACTTCATAGCAGCTGATTTTAACAAATCACTAAAATCTTGAAATTGGACACCCCCTTAAACATGTACCACTAGATGAGGCCGTGCAATACTTTAATTCCACTTTCCTAGATATCCTGAATTTCCACGTACCCCCCAGAACCATCAGGATCAAAAACAACTGTGCTCCATGGCTCACAAAGGATACTAGAACTACCATGAAAGACAGGGATAAAAGCTGGACAAATTATCAAAAAAACAAAACCCCGACCCTAAGGCAAAACTATTTAGAACTTAGAAACAAAGCCAAAAGACAAATTAAAGCAGACAAGGCCAACTACTATAAGAAACTTCAAGAAAAATTTGCCCACAACCCCCAAAAATTCTGGACTACCATTTCAGGAATACTCTGCCCAGGAAAAGCCTCCACCCCTACCCCTGTTCTACCAAATAACAAAACCAATATCCCCACCCAATTCAACAATTTCTTCACCGAAACAGTACTTAACCTTGCCAATGCCCAAACCAACACAAACTCACTAACACAACTAACCACCCTAACACAGCAGAATAACCAAAACACCCTTACCGCCTTCTCCCTGCAGCCAGTCCCTACCAAGACAATTTTAAAATTGCTTAAGAAACCAACACCAACCACCTTAGCTGCAGACAAGCTGCCTGCTGACTTCCTTCAAAGAGCAGCAGAAGCTATATCCTACCCTATCTCCATCCTCATCAATAGATCATTATCTGAACACAAAGTACCCACCTTATGGAAAATTGCACACATCATTCCACTTCACAAAGCAGGTACTTCTCTGGAATTGACCAACTACCACCCAATTGCAATCCTATCCCCCTTATCCAAAATACTGGAAAGGGTTGTGCGTAGTCAGCTAATACAGTTCATTCTACAATATAATCTCCTCTCCAATACACAACATGGATTTAGACCATCACACATTACCACCACCACACTTCTCTCTTACGTCAACATAATCAAACAACACAGGAACAAAGGACTATTTCTATCCTCTACTTTCTTAGACTTATCCAAGGCTTTTGTCATGGTGAATCACATGCTTCTTCAAACCATGTCTAACCTAAACATATGTCCGTCTACTATATTATGATTTACCAACTACTTTTCAGATAGGCAACAAGCAGTTCTATGGCAAGATAAACTAGCCCCCTTACTGCCGGTCTCTATAGGAGTTCCCCAGTGATCCATCTTAGGCCCACTTTTGTTTTCCCTCTTCACCAACATCTCCTCAACCCTACACAAAGCCTCAGTTGTGCAGTATGCCGACAACACCATTATATGTGCCGCCCCCATGATAAGCAAACTACACTCCCTTACCCAAACTAACTTCTCCCAAGCCGAAACCTAGTTTCCCAACATCAAACTTATACTCAATCCCAACAAAACAAAACTGATCCTGTTTCAACTGGGAAGACCCAACCTTTAAATGATGACTTTAACTTAATAGCCAAAGGTGATATCCAAATAAAATCTACAACACACACAAAACTACTAGGTGTAGAAATCGACAACCAGCTAAAATTCAACGTTCATATAGCCCAAACTATCAAGAAAGTCAACAAAAAAATTGGGACTTCTCTATAGAAACAATTCATGACTAAACAAGCCAAAGCTACTATCGCTAGAACCCACCTCCTGTCTATTCTGCTCTATGCACCCCCCCCCATATTAACCAACCTGAGCCAAAAAGAACTAAATACAATGGAATCATGTTAGAACAAGATAGCCAAGTATGCCACAGAATCCACACATAGGTCCCATCACTGTTTATCCCTAAAGCAGCTCAAGTGGCTGGAACTTTCACATGCTCTACTATTCAATCAAATCTCAACAGCACAGAAACTCTACTACCAGCCAGATTTAATCCCATCACTCCAACACCTTATTCAGCCATACACTACTTCCAGAGAGCCAAGATCCAGTAACCGGAACCTAATAAAAGTTATTAGACACAAAAATGAAGCAGGTAAATTTCTCTTTGCCTGTTCAGTTGCCCAAACTTAGAATGCTCTTCCAGGTCACATAACTTCTACTACCTCGACTAAAATATTCAAACGCAACCTTAAAAATCACTATTCTAACAATTGGCTCTGTTCATGCTACTGGGAAAACCACACTAATAATCTACCTTCTCCAACAAAACTAGCATCTACCACCCTCTAAAGGAACAAACTTTCTAATCTCTATAACTTCACTATATTATTAACATTGATAACTCTACAGTACATCAACAATCCCAGTACTAACTGTATCTTATTTGCATGGCCAACTTTAATTACTGTCTGATTGTAAAATCATTGCTTTTCTAATTCCTTTGTGTTATGACTTTAGACCCACTTTGATTATCTTGAGATGATTGTTAAATAGATGTAAATGTGTACCAAAGCCACTGTACTGTATTATTTGCTTGAACTACTTTGTAAATGATACTTAGAGCTTTCTTCCACAGGAGGCCCAAGACCCTGTATTGTACTTTCTTGCATGAACTGCACTGTAAAATATACTTGGAGCTTTTCTCCCTGGGCCTCTGCTGAAAATGAACCTGTGTCTAGTCGGATAATCCCGGTAAGCAAATATAAAATAAAATAACATCACTCATACACACAATGACTTTCCAAAACCGTGAAGACTGCCTGATTCATACACTCCCACTTCTACACCAGCACTCACAAACATACACGACACGACCGGAACACAGCTCAACTCCACTGACGCACCAGACTACGTCCGACGTGCCTACACGTCGTAGACACAAAAAAGTTTTGCGCATGCGCTATATTATAATAAACGCGCGTATTCACGTGGCATCGACAGGAAAACGTAAGCATTTGTGCTATTAGCTATGATTCTATGATAGATTGTCCATGTAGGAAGTGTTTAGAGAGGTGGCAGTTAGTCGGAAGCTTGTTACTGTTATTGACAGGAATATATGTGTATTGGATTTAAACTCACAGAAGTAGTTGAACTGAATGGAAAACGAAGGTCCGTTTTTGTCAAGGTGGAGAAAAACGTAAGCTTCCCTGAAATCCATGAGACTTTCTGGTGAGGAGGACTTTTAATTAGGAAAAACGAGAAACCATTAATATGGTTTAGATTTTTTTTAACTTCATTTCCGAAGCTGGACTATACTAAGAGAAGAGCAAAGTAAAATAACCAAATCAAATGCTTCAATACTTCTCTGCTGTCCCCGGTTGTCCACGACTTCCCTGATTTGTGCCTTATTCCGTTGTAAATATCTTGTAACCCTGGTAAGTTGCTGATCATTGCGATGAGTTAGTAATGCCAGCCATTAGAATGCAGTTCTTTGTATTGTTCAGAAAAGACCAGTTGTTACTATTAACTTTTTAAAAGTGATATTTGTCCCTGATTTTGGGGCATTTGTCCCCCAACCCATTTTATTTTATTACAAGTGTTAACAAACAAACAAGTGTTAACCAGGTAGTGTCCGACTGGGCAAGTAGCCCGTTTTCAGCGAGGACCCAGGGAGAAAAGCTCCAGTAAAAATGCATAGAAGTAAAACTACAGTATTGATACAAATTAAAAAAAAAAGTGAGGATATAACGCACAATAAAATAAACAGTGCAATTAATTCAAGGACATATTAATACAGAGGAAATAAACTAAGAAAAATTTAGAACTTTTAACTATAGGGTTTTGAATCACGAATAATTATTTTAAGCTTGGCAATGAGCTTTTTTCCATAAGGAAGTTGAGAAGTATGCATGCTTTTTTTTTAAAAGAACTACACTAGTCTTAAGAGAAGTTTCTATAAACCAAAACATCAGTTTAATTGGGAAGAATGGTGAATGCTCCAACACCCAAGGTTACCAACTTTTAAGATGGATTTTCAAAGTGAGACAGAAGGTAGCTTTAGCACAACATGGGTTTTGACCAACACGTTTCTGAGCTATTAAGAAAACTTTCTATGTCACTTATCTTGCAAGGGCATCCCATCTAGGTCTAGGGAAGTCATCCTGTCTCTATTCAGAGACCCATCATTGAGTACAACTCCCCCTTCAATGTGTACCTGATCAGACACATACAGCAACTAGAATGTCTACAGAGGTTCCTCCAAAAAAATTTAGGGCATAAATACAATGTCCTATGCTAATCACATCAAAGCCATATTTCTGTACTCTTGTTTCCTACAGACTGCAGAGAGGCAATTTATGCCTGCCATAAAAGGTTAGCTTGAATCCCATTCAGATGGACCTTTTGCATATCTGCAAAACGAACAGCACCAGAACTACTAGACCACGGGATTTAAACTTGGGATATATTGGAGGGACATGTACATATCTCAGAGAATCCCCATTCCCTAGAATAGGCTTCCCATCCATGTGAAGCAGAGGCCTTCCCTAATATTATTGAAGCACAACTGGGACCAGTGGATGGGAAATCAGAAATTCACCCCAGGTCTGACACCTGTGTCTCTGCCTCTATCTAACTAACATGTACTCCTTAAAATAATCTGTAAGGAACAATACCTCATGGGATATGTTTGGGCTGCATGGGTAGTCTTTTAAATGCCCCAGTGATCATCAGCCTAGTATATGTCTATGAACCTATGAGATATCACAGTGATTGATGCCATGATCTGTTGTAATTAGGGTTGCCACCATTGGAAGATGCAAAAACTGGACAAAAGTCCCCGACCTTTGTTCCACCCATTTCTATAAAGTAAATGTACATTGCTTCTCTTTCAAATTTAATCGTACAAGGAACATTTTGGAAGAAAGAGGACATTACTATGCTAAATGTAACAGATTAGCAAATGTCTAAAAGTGCTGCACGCCTTAAAGGTCTTTATAATATTGCTTTGTCTGCTGGTATGTCTGTTGAAACTGTTGCACTAGATATGCAGGAGATTCTAAAAATCATAGTAAGGAAATGAGGACAGGACGAAGAGTATATAATGTGTACACTGTTCCTTGCCGTGTATATTTTACACTTTTCCAGAATCCACATTTTATTCATATCTAGAATGTTATTTATACCGAAAACAAAAAAAAAAAATAAGCATTTTTACCATTCAACATAAAACTTGTGGACAGATCTATTTTTCACATTAATAAAAAAGAATGCTCACATGTTTTGTGTACTTCTGAGAAGCGTCATGAAGAAGTTTTTTTTTTTTCATTAGTATACCCTCTTGCTAATTGCCACAATTAACATCATTCAGGATATCAGTTGAAACAAATAAAAGACTAATCTGACAAGATAATTTAAATGCAAATAGAAAATCAAAGTGATCCACCAAAACTACACTTCAGAAATATGTTAATTCTCAAAGTGAGTCAAACTGCATGACAAGTGTTCACACCAAAGCCAGATTTCCTGACAGAGACCCTAATGTCCTGACAGTTGGCAACCCTAGGTGTATTAATTGTAGGGTTTAATTGAAATAAGCAGGGAGGGGAAATGTTATGCAGCTGTTTTTTAAACTTTTGTTCCAGTGAAAGGTTGGTGTGATCAAAAAAATCATGAGTAAGTAAGTTTTAACCTTCAGGCACAGGTCTCAACCTTCTGTATTCAGAATGTGGAACCCTACCTCTCATATTGAGGAAAAAATGGGGCAAAATGTAGAACGGTTGGGAAGAGCTTACTGTCAGTTTTAACTAGGAAGCTTTTGGGATGATTGGAATATATTGGTTTATACTTGTTCTTTTGATGAGTTAACATGATTCGTAATTACTGACCATGGATATCAGTATGTGACAGACACTTTCAATGTGAAGCTTCAAGGAGCATGGATTTTTTTTTTAAGGCTCGAAATGAGGAATGTTTCTCATAATGACGTACATGTGAAAGGTATGGGAAGAAATAAGTTGACCAATCTCTCTCTCCCCTTTCTTTCATTCCTGTTAATCTGTCTCTATAATTACTTTTCCTGTATAATACAGTTCAGGTTTGCAGGGCTAATGTGTTTATATCCTATATCTATTTGTATGTATATATGTACATATATATATATATATATATATATATATATATATATATATATATATATATATATATATATATAAACTGACCAATTGTATTTCTAACTATCCTTACATCAACTTTGTCCCATGCAAGGGAGAAAGGTGGTACAGGCCACTTAGACTTCCCATTCAGCCACAGATCTCACCAACTGCGGCCGTCTTGAAAAGCCATTTAGTAAAGGGAAAGACTATTATACAAATTCTCCAGATTCACAAATTGAATAATTCAATAAATGCACATGCACATATGTCCAATTTAAATACATTACTGAGTCTGCATAAAATGTATTAAAAGTATAGCAAAATGGGAATCAGGAATGTGACACAAACACGTTTTACAGTTTAAAAACAGTACAAACACACATGCACACAAAAACTCACATTTCAGTGTATTACCTGATAAGAGTCAGAAACAGACATCCACAAAGCTGAAAATAATAAAAATGAAAGTATCTTCTTCTTTCGGCTGCTCCCATTAGGGGTCGCCACAGCAGATCAACTGTGTCCATTTCTTCCTGTCCTCTGCATTTTGCTCTGTCACACCAATCACCTGCATGTCCTCTCTCACCACATATATGAAAGCATAACCTCCATAAACAGAAAATGAAGCATTATAGAAATATGCTTAATAAAATCCACCAAAGCCAAGTTTAAGGCTAAAATAGCTACCAAGCCAAAGACAATCACAAGGCATTTTTTTAGTTATGTTCATAATCTCAAAAGCACAGTGCATCAATGGGCTGAGATAATTGTGAATGATGCTACCTATACTGAGGCTGAAGATACAGTAAACCTACTGGCTGATAAATTTAGCTCTTAACTTTAACCCCTCTCCCCTCCTTCTGTCCCTCATGATGTACCTGAAACTGACTCGCCTGTTGCGGTCACACAAGACTAAGTCTTAAAAGTGCAATCAAAACTTAAAATATTGTATCAATGGGTTCTGACAATATCCCTGGATGCATGAAGCATGGTTTAACCACACCACTAAAAACACTGTTCAGTCTCAGCATCCGTACAGGTTTTGTGCCATGTGAATGGAGAACAGCTATAGTCATTCCCCTGCATAAGGGAGGACCTGCCACAGACCTAGGCAGTTTGAACAAGGGGAACCTCCAAACACTGGACTGGTCTCAGTTTGGATTCATCAAGGGCCAGTCATGCTTACTCTGGTGGACTTTTTTTTTTAAAAGGTTGCCAAAGCAATGGATGAAGGCAAAATGGTACACATTCCATACCTTGACCTGGCCAAAGCTTTTGACACAATTCCTCGCTCAGTCATAGTAGAAAAGATAAATAATCCCCTGTGTCAGTGGATTTCCAGCTGGGTCACAGACAGGACAGGACACAGGAAATCAAAGTACAGGAAGTTGCCTCCACAAAGAGACCCTTCACCTGCGGAGTCCCTCATGGTTCTTTGCTGGGATCTGTCCTGTTTGGTATCTACTTTTTTGAAGTAAAAGCCAGTACCAAAAGGCTATGACCCCATATGACGTGGCCAACCTGCAGGAATGTTTATTTCAAATAAGTAACTGGTGCTAAGATCATGTACTGAAACTACATGTCACAGAATGCATTATTGTATCCTTTGGGACGTCCTCAATACCAGTGAACTACTACATTAACTACATGCCCTTAAGAGTTGACCTATTTCTTCATAGGTAGGTACTAGGCTATTGGCTCTAGGGCATAATTAAACCTAGCCAAAAATTTTGTGCTATTGCCTTCCTCCCAAGTGGTTTAGTTACCTGCGCCCCTGTCGAGCAGGGCCACAGAAGTGATTCCCGGGGTGAATTTCCTGTTTCCCATCCACTCATCAAGATTCCTGTTGAAGAGCACCAACGAGGAGCTCTGCCTCACATATATGGAGACCTTGTTCCAGAGCAAGGGGAGTCTCTGGGACACAAATCTGTCCCTCCAACAAGTCCTGTTTAATGTTGATGTCAGGTTTATGTCCCTTGAGCGTGTAGCTCTGGTGGATTGGGTTTTCCTTAGGTAGAGCATTTCTGGCAATTCGGGGTTTGACCTAGCCTTGTATGTCAGGCAGAGATCACCTCTGAGTAGCCGGTACTCAACCAAGTATAGTCTGAGTTTTTTTAGCCTCAAGGCATAGGGCATCTTTTTAAGGCCTTTTATTCTCTTTGTAAGGTACTTTTGAGGCCTCTCCAGTTGTTGCAGTTGTCTTGTTAGGTACATACCGAACGGGGCATTATATTCAATAATGGGTCTAATGAGTGATGAGTAGAGGGGGGACAATAACTTCCTTATTCCCAGATGCAAACTTCTTTGTGATAAGGTGGGCCATGTAGAAGGATTTTCTAACCGCTTTTGCAATGTGGTTGTCGAAGGAGAGGTTACTATCCACCTGAGTCCCTATCACACTCTCTGTGTTAAGTGGGCTGCCACCAATGTTGTAATTCATAGGTACTTGTTTTTTTTCCCAAAGGGGATAACAGTGCACTTTTTGGCATTTAGCTTGAGGCCATGATTGTGGCACCACGTATCTGTATCCGTAAGACCCTTTTGAAGGATGTCTACGTCAATAGGAGTCTCGATTATGGCACCCAGTTTGCAGTCGTCTGCGAACTTCATTAGCTATAGTCCCACCGTGTATGCTTGTACCTCAGAGAAATAGATACCGAACAGGCGGGGTCCCAAGACTGAGCCCTGTGGTACACCACTAGTCACAGGTTTAGAGTCTGATCTAGCATTTCCTGTTCTCACTGAATAGGTTCTATCTGTGATCCATGATTAGAGATGTTGTTATCCTCCTTTACTCAGCCCTCATTTGACCAGTTGTTGAATGTAATGCCCCCCTTTGGCATGTATCTGTCCAGACACATGCAGTAATTGGAACACCCACAAAGATGCTGTACTAAAAAGATAGAAGACCTAAACAACATGTCCTACACGGACCGACTCAGTCAGTTCATTATACTCTGCATACTACAGCCTGCTAAGAGGTGACCTATGTCTTGTATACAAGGCATTCTCGTACCCAATAATGATGGCTTTATTGCACATCAGCAATTCAGATGGCATCAGAAATACTCAGTCTAGGGATCTAAGTCTCTCCTGCAATATCAAGAGAACAGTTTGGAGGCTCAGGTATGTCTTGCTGCTCTGGAACAGAGTCCCTGTCCACATAAGACAAAGTTCATCCCTGTCCATATTCAAATGCAACTTGGATCAGTGGATGGGAAACAGAAAATGTACCCCAGGATTGCCCACGGTACTATCGAGCCAGCCCCTAAATGCTTTTTCCCCATGCATGGGTTCCTTCAAATTATCTATGGTATTAGCCTAGTTATTCTCATTAGGGTAGTGTAGTGACTATAGGATGGGTAAGACCAATGTCTAACCAAATGGAATAGGTTAATTCAAGTAGAAGAAAGGGAAATTTTAGATTTAAAATGCCGTTCACAATTATCTAAAGGTAT